>NW_028327173.1:207532000-207837479 GCF_987537825.1 Furipterus horrens | reverse complement strand
GTTTGGTTTGGTTTTAACCCGAACCAGATCTTGCTGCTGTCTCCCATGTATCAGTGACTCTGGGAGAGCTTGAAAGTCCTTTCCCTGCCCGTGTGCTGACCTAGGAAAACGCTCCACATTTTCTCAAAGTCGTCCCCAAATTCACACACACACACACACACACACACCCCAAAGTCTGCTTTGGTTTTGAAACTGACAGTGGCATTTAGGACTTGCAAGGGCTGGTTTTGGTGGAGGCTTCACTGTAACCGTAACATCGCTGCAGGCAATTTTCTTTGATTTAATTAGATGAACTGTGGTATTTTTTTTTCCCCTTTTGCAAAAAGGCTTTATTATGTAGAAATGAAATATGTATAAATTTAATTTTTAATCTTGTCACTACAGTGTGGAAAGGGGCAAGCTGATTCTTTTAATTTACCCTCTTTGTTTAAGAAAAAAATTAAATTAATCTTATCACAAGTGTTTATAAGTAATTGATTTGAGTTTTGCACCCCAGTCGGAAGTGGGAGTTGAGGCTTGCTTGATTCAGCCTCCCTCGACAAGGCCAGTGTGACCGCCTTTCAGTGTGTAAATACTAACAGAGGGAGAGCGCTCACCCTTCTCCCGGAGACGGCGGCCATGCTGGGCTGAGGAGCAGGACCACCCCTCTCCCTCCTTCCGACAGAAGGCTCTGTCTCCAAGGAGAAGCAAGACGTGTGTGCCTGTCTTCGCGGGAACACAGGCCCGACCCGCTGCCTGGCCGTGGTGAGCAGAGCCCACCCTCGGTTCTACTGTTCATACTTCCATCTGATCATCGGAACTTTCCTGCCCACTGCCCCGGGCTGAGTCTGGGGTCGGCTGGGGTTAGAGATACGAAAACGCTTTATGTCTCAAACTTTGGGGGATAGAATGACCTCCTGAAGAATTACGGTGGAATCGTGGGTTCCAGCCCCAGTGATTTAATTCAGCAGGTCTGGGGCGGCATCCAAGAACTGGTGACAGGCCAGGTGACGGGCCAGGTGACTGGGTATCCGTGACAAAAAAGGGGAGATGCCTACTCTTCCCTGCAGGCACAACCTGCCCGTGTCACCACTGATTGCATTTTCAATGCACTGTTCTGCCATCCACTCCTCGTTCCATTTAGCTGGGTATGTAATCACTAAATAGCATGGCACCATTTTATTATTGATTAATATTTCTATAATTATAATATATAACTGCATTAATAATTATAAGTATAGGTCACACATTTTGTATAAGATATATTTACAATGTAAATATTTATGATTATAGTGTATATATTCTATCGTAGAGAAGGTGAACATACAGAATAAGAGAAAAATCACATGGGTTCCATTTTTTGTATGAATTCTAAGTTTTCATCTGTTTGCTTGACAATATCGTTTTTAAGCTTTTGACAGAAGTAACTGTGTATGAGATGTGGGTTTCTCGACCTTGGCAAAATGAGCATTTAGGCCGGGTCATAGTGGTGTTTAGCCATGGGCGCTGTCCCGTGCATGGCAGGCTATTTCATAGCATCCTTGGCTTCTGCCCACCAGATGCCAGTAGCCACGCCCCCCCCGCCCCCCGCCAAGCGTAACAACGAAAACTGGCTCTGACTATTACAGAACACACCCAGGGGAGCCATGTCACTCTCGGTCGGCAACCACTGAGTCCTGTCAAGTCCCAGGACTCCCCTTAGGCCACCAGAGCCCCACCATGCTTGGGACACAGTAGCTTAACCTGTAGTGCAGTGTGAGGACTTACTGCTCCCACAAGACATTGGCTATCAAGTTCAAAAATGGATTTCCAGTGTAATTCATCTCTTTCCGTGACAACAGGCATCCTTTAAGATGGGGGGGATAACGGGCGTCACCTGTGCGTCCCGAAGCCCTGACTGTCAAACCAAGAAGTCGTAGCTCCTCTGTTGAGCCACAGGCGGTGGGCCAGGGCGGGGTTTCAGGGCCCGATTTGGCAGCGGTGGGTGGGACAGAGCAGTATGGTCGCGTTGTGGATGGGGCCACCATTTCCGGTTCCTCTGTGTAAACACCAGCAGCCCCTGATGATCCCGGGGAGCGGAAGCCACTTCCCAACATGGGCCAGCCACCGGGGCCGTATCAGAGTGGAAGGGCATGCCAGTCACACCCTGGACTGACCAAATGCTTCTGAGCAGGAAGGTCAGCAGGTCTCAGGGCAGTGGGGTCCGAGAGGTCAGCAGGGCCACCTGCGCGGGGCTTGCCGGGTCCCGGCGTCGGCACCAGCTAACCCAGGCAGCCTGGTGATGGCTTCCTCCGTGACCCGGGGGCCGGGCCCGGAAGATCTCCACACCTAGAGGCCGGCACGATGGCATGCCAGGGTGACCCTGTGCCCAGTTCATGATCCGGTGTGTGGGCCTGCACATCGGTGCCTGGATGGCCTTGCTGGAAGCCACGTTTGTGGACACGGACCTGCGACTTCTTTACGCTGCCTAACTGCCTTGCAGTGCGACTTCCCATTGTCACCCTTGAGCCCTGACGGTCCCTCAAGGGAAGAGAAAGTGAACTTTCTCGCCGGAACATACTCGATAAAGGAGAGTCAGGGACATCACATGACCGGCACAGTGTGGCAGGGTGGAAGGAGCGGCAGGATGAGCCCTGGGTCCCAGGCCACGGGGCACCCCTGTCCTACCTCCAGCCACCTCTCGCTTCCAGCCGCCGGGAACGCCCTTGGAGCCGACGGGATGGGACGACTGCAGGAGCCACAGGTGGGTAGAGAGGCGCCGATTTGTGCCGCCCCCACAGTGCCCTCCTCACCCACACACAAGAGGCCCCTTTTCCTTCTCTGAAGGGCTCCCCGTGCGGGTATCCACATTTCATGATGACATTTATCATCTTTTCCCGTAGATACCATTCATCTTTTCAAGACATGACCGAGCGGTCACATACACGGCACTTCCCGCTGCATGTGTTTTCATTGCCCACCCTGTGGGAAAATGTGATTACTGGATTTTGCTGTATTTGGCTAAATATTGGGTTTATTAAAATGCATCATGTTTCCCTGACAGCCTGTTTGGTGGTCGGAGCTGGATGGGCATATTTAACCAAATCGAAAGCGTGCATTATTTACCTAATTCTTGCGAAAGTGGCTTCCCACACATCAGAAGCAGAAGATGAGGGGCACTGGGCGCACCCCTCGTGGTTCTGATGAAGCCGCAGGATTCCTGGGCATCGCCCTTTCTCCACGCGGATGCTTGGAAGACGCAAACCTCATTCCGGGTTTTTTTTTAACTTTTTCTTGTCTCATCTACTTGTAATTACATTCAACTGTTTTTTGGTTTTGCCTTCAGAGTTCCAAGTGCCAACCAAAACATGTTTAAGTGACACATTTTACGAGCATACATGGAGTTTGTAGTTAACCACGTTCATTTGTGGAAATCTGGTCAAAGACTCCTCTCTCATCCTGACACCCAAGACGCCAACCGGAGGGAAGAGTGACAGAACTGTGTAGTCTGTGGCTTTTTTCTCCCACTGTCTGGGATGATGAGGAGGGACTGACAGTGACTGGTTTCTGTTGTCACCGGGAATGGTGCCACTCAGCCAGACAGCGGGGGTCGGAGGGAGGGAGGCGCCCCTTCCTTGAAGGAGACTCATGTAGAGACTCCGGAGGAGCAGCCGTGGACAGTGGAGAAGCGGAGGACAGGGAGCAAAAGAAGTGCAGGGCTTCGGTCCCGTGTCTGCCTGTGACTTGGCGTGTGACCTCTGCAAGCCAGCCCACCTCAGTTTCCTCAACTCACAGAGTGGCTTTCGTGGGACACCCAGACCCACCCAGGGGTGGTCAGTATGTAAGGAAGGGCGCAGACCGTGGGCTCATGAACTCCGACTCTTCTTCTCAGGGAGCTTCGGCCTTGATCGGATCATGCTGACCCAGCTCTCTGCCTTTGTAAGATGGAAAGTCTAATCCTTACCTTAGCAGGTCGGCGTGCGGTTTAAAGGGTGTTTAAACTCCAGCCTTAGCTTTGAGCCCATGCTCTGTGGATAGTCCAGGAGGACTCCTGAAACATTCTGCAGTGTAGGCAAGGTGTAACCGGATTATTGTAAGCTACCCCCAGCTCTGAGACGCCCCTGCCCCATGGCCTCTGGAGGCTCCTCGCTGTTCAGATGGCTGGTCTGCCCATGGGAGTGCTCACAAGAATGGTGGCAGTTTGAGAATGTAACATCCTCATACTGCCCAGGGGGGCTCATTGGGGAGGTCGGGGAGGCCCGAGATCTTACAGGTGCACGTGGTCTGCAGCCCATCTGCCTGCAACTCGCTCCTAGAACAAAGTGTCCAGATGCGCTGGGTGGGAGGCAAAGGCCCCACGACCTGTCCTCATGGTCCCTCTCGCTTCCCGTGGGCCTGTGCTTCCTTCCCCACTCAGCTCTGCATTCACTTTCAGAACTGGCTCGTGTCTTCTACACCCGTTGCTTCTGCACCTACATGAAAATTATTCGTCCTGAAACCTACCTGGGTGGTCCTGTCATCATTTACAATTCGTACCAGACCTAATGGCACCCCAGAAGCCTTCACATCATCAGGTCGCCCCCCTGTTCTGGTCTCTCTCTTACCATGCACGTTGTTCTTCTGTGCTGAATGTTCTGCAGAACGGTGTCACCTGCAAGGGTGACGGTGCTCGGTGGTGTTTTTGTTTTTGGATCAACCTGGCTTTGGCACTTGTTAAGATGAAAGTAAACAGTCTTATTTACATTATATCCAGGGACTTTGGCGATGGAAGCAGCTTTGAAAGGCTAGCTTGGGAACCTACCTATCACAATATTGTTTCCCTCGGGGAAGAGCCAAAATGCATTTTGAGTCTTCACTCATTGTTCCAGGTAAACGGGAAACACAGCTGTGCTTCTCCTCTGACCTTGGCAGTGGGCAGTTCTCCCCTTGCCTCACTGCTTCCACACCATGGGTGGCAGACAGAAATAATGCTCTGGTTTCCACAGCTATGCAGTACACAGCTTTAGGGGACAGAGAGAGAGAGAGAGAGAGAGAGCAATCAAGTAATCATGGAAAGATTAGGTAGATCTTCCCAGTCCACTTGGTATCTACTCCTAAGCTAGAAGAGGAACCTCATTCTCTTAACTTCCCCAGGTTTCTAAAGGGATGAGACGGAAGTGTAAGTGACCCAGTGTGGGCTGGGAATGAGTGGAAGGGGCACTCTGAGTATCTCCTCTGTCTGAGCTGCTGGGCTGGAAGCTTTATAGTCATGGATGCCTTAGGGGGTCAACATTCTCACCCCACCTTGTAGAGGAGAAGACGGAGCCTCTGTGAGAGATGAAGGAAGCTTCTCCCAGGTCACTGCCTCTGTGTGGAGTTTGGCTTTGCAAGTCTCTGCCCCTCGCTCTAACTTTGGAAGCAGGTACTCAAGATGTGGTTGAGCAACAAATCATAGTTACCAATGAGAGAATGATATGACGTCTTTAAGAATAGGTATAGAACTTATTTATTAAAAAGGAATGACGTCTGTGATTTTTTTTAGAAATGGAATATCTTTAATGAAATAAAAAACAGATTATAAGATGATGTTTTCTATAAAATGCATGTGTACATTTAAAAGTCTGCATATCAAAAGCTTAGTAATGGTATTCTACTAATAATCACACCACTAAAATCTTGGTAGTATAATTATGGGTTATTTTCACCTTCTGTTGGCTAGCATTTTATATGATTTTTATAATGAACGTGTATTCCTTTGTAAAAAAAAAAAACAACCCATTATTTAGAAAGCAATGGTATCAACAATAAAATAACAATAAAATAACTCTTCGGGGTTGAAATTTAAATCCCATCGTAGCCAACACAGCCAGCACCTTACCGTTAGCTTCAGTACTGATGTCTGCACCAAAGGCATTGTCACAACCCAGACCAGTGTGTCCCCACTGCCAGCAGCAGCAGTGACAACTCCAGTACACACACCAGCACCACCACCACCCCCACTCCCGCCACCAACCATATCCGCAGAGGCTGAGGAAGTACCCCCACGTCCTCCAGGGGTTCCGATGCAGCTGCTACGGAGGATGCGCAACGTGCCTTAACAGACAACCTCTTTCATCTTGGCATCCCCAGGAATTAGGATGGTTCTTGGCACAAATAGTTGCTCAGTAAATGTTTGATGAAGAAAAACTAAGTAAAACAGCATGTGTTCACCATAAGTGTCCCTGAATTTCAAACTATGACTTCCGCGTGGCAGGCTGTGCAGATAGATGGACTTAATTTGGAATGATACGGGGATGCCATTTTCTTCTCACGAAAGTCTGCATCTGGGGCCTCCGGAGCCTGTATCAAATGCCACTTGTCAGGCTAGGGTCCTAGGAGGGTCCTGGATGCTGGCCCCGTTAAACTGGCTCGACCTCCCACACGTCCATCTGTGGTCACGAGAGGCAGGTAAAGCTAGCTGGGCCCTTCAGATGGGTCTGCGCCCACGCTCTCCCTGTGTGTCTGGGGAGACTGAGGCCAGGGCAGTGAGCGGGACTTATGCGTGACTTATGCGTGCTCACACGGGCTCACCGTCTTCCTGCTCATTCTTAGCTTGTTCCCTCCTGTGTGTGATGGGGAACGAAAGATCAGAATCTTCACAGGGAAAGGAAGACAAAAACCAAAAACAGAAAACAAAAAATAAAACAGTCACCTCTTTCCGTGTGAGGCGCAGGCTGGACAGTTTACACGCGTGGTCTCAGCGACGCTCATGACTCAGAGAAGTGGCTTTGCTTTCTCCGGTGCAGACTGGTGACCTTCTCGGTCCTGGTCACATAACTGAAGTTGAACTCAGGTCTCTCTGGCCTCTCAAACCCCAATCTGTCCACTTCACTGCCTTTAGTCATCATGCCGTGATCATTCTTAAAGACAGGGCCATGAGGACAGTCCGTCACTTAAATATCCCTGCGGCTCCCCACTGGCTGCAGGGGAGAACCCAAGCTGGAAGTGGACCGTCGAGGCTATTGTGGTCAGCTGCTACCACTGCCCATTCTGCCCCGCCCAACTTTCTCCACAACAGCCTTGAACATGTCCAGGGCTCTGCTTTTCAATGCGGGGCGCTCCTCTGGGACCCCTGCCTGCAATTGAGCTCTTTCCTTCTCCACCCAGGAGCATCCTTACCATCTTCCTGGTCACACTTACATTTCATCTTCTGCTCCCTGTCAAGTCTGCAACGGACCTCCTCTGTCCTGGATTCCCCTTCCAGCATAATCAATTTAACACCATCTTCTACGACCAGAAAGCTTGCTTTGTACCTACAGTGCTAGACTTGGAGTCCCAACTTCTGTCCAACTGTCTGTCCATCCGTGAGAATGCAGGTCCTAGAAGATGAGGCCACATACCGTTCATCCACCAGACCCCCGAAACCCTCAGCCCACGGCCCAGCGAGCACCTCTTTCTCACAAAGATTAGCTTTGTTGGCTTGATGGTTGTTCAACCGCATCTTCCCAGCTTTTTGAGTCTTTACTTTGGGTAGAACAGTAATTAGATTGTGCATCTGGACTTTATTCACATTTGATGAAACTGCTGTGTTTGGAGACTTTCTGGAGGAAGAGGTAGGACAGACTTATTGCTCCCACTTTGCAGGTAAGTCAAGAGAGGCCCGGGGAGACCGTGTGGTCTTCAAGGTCATGGAGGAACAACAGGGGCCCCTGTGGCCCCTGGCCCAGATTTTGCATGTCGGCTTCAGCTCTCTTTTCCAGAAATGCTCAGCTGCTGGAAGAAGGGCCCCCCTGTTTTGAGAGATGACAAATTATATTCACTATTGTCCCAAAGTGGTTTTCATTTCTGATTACTTCATTTGCCCAGCATTTGCTTTAAATGCTTTTGCAAGGGAGGCTGTAGATGTTTGTGGTTGACTTTTTGACATTATAACACTTCAGTGCAAAGGAAGCTACAGAAAGCAGCAACGAAAACATTTACTAAGTATGTTTATAATCAAATCTATTCCTCAGTAATTTAATTTGGAGGAAGCACAGAGCCCAGCATTGCAAACAGAGGTTTTGTTAATAATTCATAAGACCTGAAACGAGAAAAGCAGGAATGAAGATTTAGACTCAGGCCACATGTGGGCACTCTATTTAGAACCACCTGTGCCCCTGAGAACTGGGTATTTGGGTAATGGGAGCCCCCCAAGGCTGAGGCTTGGTGGGTTTTGAAAAGTGGTCCTGCAAGGCTCAGGGATGAGGTCAGGGGTCGGGCAGGGCTGGGGAACAACAGGGGCCCTGGATCTGTCCCCCCACTATAAGCCACCGGCTCTGAGAGATGCACCTCCTGGCAATGGGGTTGGCCTGAGCAGCTCTCCTGCTGGCGTCCCTTAGCCAAGGATTTTGCCTTATCCTTGCCTTTGAGGTTGACAATGGAAGACAATCGATGAGCCCAGAAGAAACGGAAATAAGGGACACATGCTACATTCTGCCCACACTGCAGCGGGCCAAGCCTCAGCCCAGAAGCAGGCCCTGAGTGTGCAGAGGGTCTTCCCACTCTCTCTCTGGCTGGCTGGCATCTCCCACCTCCGTGAGAGAGCTCATCCCCTGGGCTGTGCCCGAGAGGCCAGACCCCATCACACCCCTGCCCGACTCTGGGGTGGGGAGGAGAGGGCAGCCCGGGATCCCTGTGGGGAGTGTGCATCCACAGAAGAGAGAGGACGTGTGAGTTGTCTCACGTTTGCACGTGTTCCAGATGATTTCATGGCCTAAACGATGGGAGAAAGACGCCTGCTCCGTCTCCTGGGAACTTAGTCATTTAAGGAATTACAGTGAGTTTAGGGGGGAATGGATGAACAGGTAGTTCACAGAGAAGGGAATAAAAATGGCTTTTCAGCATATGAAAATATGCAAACTTTACTCCTGATAAGAGAAATGCAAACTGAAACTATTACGAGATATTGGTGTTCATCTATCACGTTGCCAAAGATCAGAGTCTAATAAACGCTGCGTGGGCTGCATGCGGGCAGCTGTGCAGAGTGTCTGGGGAGGGAGGGGCACGAACACCTAGGGGAGGCTGGGCAGTGTGTGTGGGAACAGACAGTCGCGGACACTTTGACACAGTGACTTCACGGTGAAGCGTGTGAAAGACTTGCTCTACCACCGCGCAGAATCAACACACGGTGAGCGCCTGATTATTCACTAATGAAAAATCGTTTAAACGTTTTTTCTTACACAGTTGAATAGCAGACAACTCTTAAAAAGAAGGGAAGAATGACACATTTCATCCATTCACTCTTTGTATATGTTTGACATATATGCACATACATGATTCCTTCATACATAAGTATATGTGTAGATGTGTTCACATACACATTTATAGTCACACAAAATGCACATCCCACTGACACAGAATGCTCTGCCTACTGACAAGTGGATTAAAATTTGGTTCAGCCCTGGCTGGGTGACTCAGCTGGTTGGAGTGTCGTCCCAGACACCAAAAGGTTGCAGGTTCGATTCCTGCTCAGGGCACAGGCCTAAGTTGTAGGTTTGATCCCTGCTCAGAGGCAACCAACTGATGTTTCTCTTTCACATCAATGTCTCTCTCTCTCTCTCTCTCTCCCTACATCTCTCTAAAAATCAATAAACATATCCTTGGTTGAGGATTACAAAATTGGCTCAGAAATTCACGTGAGTGGAAAATTCCTATACGCATAAAAATAATTCACACAAATGCATATGCACACCTGATTTCCATATATGGGCGAACAACTAGGGAACTCTGGGACAAAGGGGTATCCAGGGGAGCCACGCGTACTCCTTTGTAGTATCAACTACCAAATACAATAATCTATTAACTATCAATACTTAAAAAATATCACGGACTCCTGAATTAAAACCCCAGATGGAAAGGGAGCAAACTTGGCTGTGGCCGTTAACTGTTGGGGCCTATGCGACACCATGGCTGCCTCCCCTCGTCCTTCACTAATCAAGGCCCATTTTGTTCCCGAGTCCCCCAAGTGCATCCAGGAAGGCTGACTCCAGCTCCCCTCAGGGACCTTGGCATAGGACAGTCCCCGCACTCCCCTGCACGATCTCCACTGTGGCTTCCCACGTTACCTAGTACTGTGGCAGCACCATCCTGGGGCGTGCAGACTGTGGAGGTGTTACTGAGCCCCCAAACCCACCAGCCCAGGAGCTGCCCTGCCTCTGAACTGGTTTGAGGGGAGCCTCATGGCCTCATTGTTTAAGCAGCCACATGGGCGGGCTTTGTCATTAACTCCCGTGGGAAACTTACACACAGTTCCTGTGACCTCATCCTCATCACTTCCTCTGACAGGGGGACCCCTGGCTCAGCATTTCACACAGGTGGTCTTGCTTCTTTATGCTTGAACATCCCAGAGACAGAGAAGCGCCTACCTTCTGGGGCAGGTGCTATCTGTCTTAAAAGTTCCAGCTGTTAGAACGTTCTTCCCTTCCACGAGGTGAGAGCTTCCTGGTTGGTTTTTCCTCTTTGACGGTTCCAGGTAGTCAGCCCTCACCTGTGAGTCACGCCCTCTGTTCTCCCCTCTGCCCATCATCCATGCGAAAACTGACAACAGAGAGCCCCAAACGAGTCGAGGATTTCGAGGAAACAGATTTCAGGTCCCCCATGATAGGACTTCGCTATTGAAAGACAAGTCTTACCCCCCTTCAAAGTCAGTATTTTCTTTTCAAGTTGACTTTTGTATTCTTGTTATTTTTCTTCACATGCCCTGGACTTTCAAGCCGTCTGCATCTCAGTCCCTCCTCCCCGAGGATTCTATCCCACACATCCTCTGTGAAGCTCGGTGTTCGGGATTAAATATTCGATGCAAAATGCCAGGTATGGCTGACTGCTGCCTCCCTATCCCGAGACACTACCACTGTTAATACAGCCCCAAAGCGTGTCGTGCTGTGAATGGTCTTAACACCATGTGAATAAAGTCTGAGTGTGAACTAAGACCTCAAATAATGCTCTTGACTCTGGCATCTAAGTCTTTCCCACCACCTTGTCTCAGTACAGTTGATCCCTAGGCTCCAAGAGGGGAAACTTCACTTGACTCAGATTTGCTTTCGACGGCCTCACTTTACCCCACTTCCAACCCCGTTCTTGGCCCCTTCCCAGTCCCACGTCACCCACAGCCCCTCGCCGCCCTTCCCCGCGGACAGAGCAGATGTTTCCTGGCCCAGCCTTGCCTGGGACACGTGGGCATGTTTTCCACAGTCTCACCAATGGTACCTCAGGCCGCCTCTTTCAGGAAGATGCTGATTGGACGAAAATGACTTCCAGGAAACTCAGCCTTTGTTTTGTAAAAACATTATTGCAACATTGTATAACACTTTAGAAATGTTTCAAATTTAGGCTGGCTGGTGATTTAGCAGACTAGGGGGCGAGCATATGGAGTCTGCCGTGCTCACGAGGCTGTGGCTCTGTTGCCTGTACCACCAGGAAGCCGGAACTGGCAGCCAGGGGCACCTCACATCTGAGCTGGCCGCGTCGCCAGGTGCGCTTACTGCCCTTGGGGCAGGAGCCGGGGACCTGTCGGCCATGGCAGAGATAAAATTCAGATATACTAAGGCAATCAGTTTCCATAAGCTTGATATGTATATATGCACATATGTATACATCATTCATTCATTCATTCATTCATTCATTCGAACTTTACTTAGCATCCCCAACATGTCAGAGACGGACATGTTTAAGAGACATAGGACCTAGATCCTGCCTTCAATGCATTCATCGTCTAATCCAGGGTCCAGAAATTACAGCTTATTTGTAGATCAGCTTGAGAATCACAAGGTGTGGACATTTGGGGGGCACCTGGGAATGAAGGATTGAGAAGAGGATAGCTGCTTTTAGGATCTTTTCTCAAACAGACGTGCCGAACCATTTAATGAACACATGCTAAGAATCACAGTGGGTAGAAGAGCAGAAAAGCACTTCCGGCGGAGGAAACTGTGGGTGGAGTCCCCCGGTACAACACAGACAAGGTCAAGGGTGAAGTCAGGTGTCTCTCTCACCCCAGCCTGTCTGAGCGCGGCCTGAGCCCTCAGTTCACCTGCCAAGCGCCAGGCCTTCAGCGCTCCGGAGGGACGTCCACTTGCTCCTCTCTGAGCCCCCTGCAAAGCTGGAGTCCTGCGCAAAATCATGTCCACTGTGGTCTTGACCTCGGCAGGTGAGGGAGAGTTGATGACATTGACAGATCTGGAGCTCGAAGGCGGGAAGTCCAGCCCAGCTTTGGGCTTTGCTCACCAGCAGTCATGAGAGTTCAGGAGATCTGCTAAACCCTGCGGAGCCTCAGTTTCCTCATTGGTCCTAGGTGTGCGGGCCTGCCTCCCAGGGATGGCATCAAGTTCAGGTACCTATCACACCCTCTGAGAAGGACTTGGTGGTCTATAAAGCTCTGCACCACTAACGATGACCTTGTCATTTCCATTGTTATGATAACAAAAATAATTATTTGATGCTCACACGGAGGCAACTGATTTTGGATTTCGACAGCTCTGAGGGACAGGAAGTGATTCCTGATGGTGTTCCCTGGCTCCCCTTGACCTGTCCACTGGTACTAGGACTTCCTCTCTGGCCACAGAGAATACGTGTTAGTGTTTTTCCCCTGTGACAGCCACCCACAGGTCCGAGGGCTGCTCTCCTGCACCCACATTTTCTGTTCTTTCTTCTCAGTCCAGGCTTGGGGCCTTGGAGGGCAGCATCCAAGTTGCAGAAAGTGATGTAATTCTGTCCGAGTGCTCACTGAGGCTAAGAGCATCTCGTTTCATCCACCTCCTTGGGCGCTTCTTTCCTATTAAGCAAGAGGTCACAAAGGAAGACAACGTGCTCTCCGAGCCCCTCTGCCCCGCCCCCGACCTTGCCCGTCTCCACATTTCTGGAATTCTCTCAGCTGTTCTCTGAAGTTCTGCCACGGTTGGAATGGAGGCCCTAGGAACAGCCTCTGGCGCTGTGCGCAGGGGGCAAGGGAGGCTCCCGTCCTGGAGACGGGATCCTGAGCCTTTGCCACCGCCGAAAGGAAAATTCAGAGCACCCCGGCCCACCTGTTGTCTGAAGATCCCGGGGAGGCTGAAGGCGGCACCGGGGCGCGCAGGGGCTCCGCGGAGGTGCAGCCACCGGCCGCGGACCCAGGGGGCCTGGACGCGCACAGCGCCAGCCTCTGCGGAGTGGCAGCCTCTCGGGGCACATGAGAACCCCTTCCTCTCCGAGAAGCCTCCGAGCTGACCGACATTTTGTTTCCTTGTGTTCCTTGGTTCTCACAGTCTGCTCTCTAAATGGCACCGCAGGAGCGCCGACGGAAGAGAGCCATGAGAGGGGCGTGTCCCGCCGCAGCACATACCGATCACTTCTTTTTTGTAACAACAACAACAAAAATGACAAAAATGCTGCCAGCAGCGTGGGAATCCCCCAGGGGTGGATGGGAAAACGGCGTGGACGTTATCCTGCCCAGGGACCTTCTCATTTCTCGACCTGCGCGCGGTATGACCGGTGGATGCTTCCCAAAGGGGTTTCTCGGGGAATGGCACCGAGGCTCGGGGGCACTTGGCGGGGACCCAGAAGGGTCCTGGTGCCAGGGCGGGGTTCCTGGTGCCCCGAGCTGGGACATCGCCACCCAAGGGCGTCCCGATAGGGTGGGTGAAAAGAATGGGCTCAAGCCAAAACGTTGTGCCAACTCCCAGGCTGAAACCTAGAGAACCCAAATCACACAAGGAGGGCCGTGTTGAACCCCGTCCACCGCCTCACGCCGCTGCGTGGCACGGCCCCCCAAGCTCCCGACAGCTCGTCCTTGGTTTCCTGTTTGCAGGCTGCACGTTCCAGGAGGAAGGGGGGCGCCCCCATTTCCTGCTGTCTCCTCACACCTGGTAAGGATCCACTAAATGCCAGTGAGTGAGCGCAAGGCGGAGACGCAGAGTCGGGAGCCAGGGCGGAGCAGAGGGCCAGGGAGAGGCTGGGACTGGACAGGCAGCCAGAGCGAAGGGGAGACGGGCTGTGCCTGGTCTGGAGGCCCGGGCGGGCCAGGCTGAGCTCAGCCCGATCCCAGGGACAGGCGGGGCGCAGGCCGCCAGCTGGCACCCTGCGGGGCCTCCCACAGCGAGCCGGCAAGGAGGCCGGGTGGGCAAGCCGGTGCTGGGCGGGGGACCTGGGTGTCCTTCTGCGGGGCTCAGCTCTCAAGAGAAGCGAAGTGGGCGGGTCTGGAGGGAAGGGGGCCTTCATGCAGGGAGTGGTACTGCTGGGGCCGCGGGTTCCTGGAAGTGGAGCAAAGTGACTCCGTGGACCGGCGTGGAAATAAGGGAGGCGGGCAGGGCCGGTCTGGGCTGGGAGCAGAGAGCAGCCCCGCCGCGCCCCCAGCCAATGGGGCCTCTGTTCGCATGCCATTAGTGGGTTTGGCACAGGAGCTCAGCATCCACTTCAGAGGCACAGGCGAGGATGAAGAGAGGCTGGATGCTAATTTGCACATATGGAAATGCTTTTTCTCCCCGTCGATGGCTCTGTTGTGGACAGATGGAATTAGCAAGAACTTCGGAGTCGTGAAGGCAAACACATCAAAAAAAAAAAAATAAAAATAAGCAAGCCTTTCTTTTTTCTTCCCCACTTTCTCTTTCAGTTGGTCTCTCTCCCTCTCTTCTTTCTGTCTTTCCACCTTCCCTCTGTCCTTCTCTCCTTTTTCCTTTCTCTTGTGAGGGCCTTCAGACTGCAGGAGAGCAATAAATAAAATTGCCCCAGAATGGCTCTGGCATTAATAATGCATCGACCGTATTTCCATTGCAAATCATTCCTTAGGAGCATGTTCCCCCACCTCAGCTGTAAGTGGGGTTTGGGAGCCAGTCTGCAGAGAGCTGTGGCTTCCCCCTGGCACTGGCCCGGGGAAGCTGGGACTCGGGGCTCCGGCGGCCCTCTCCTGAGGCCCCAGCCCCTGGTGTCCCCGTCCCACAGTGGGTTCCCTTCCCCAGCGGTCTCCCTGTGCCGTGGCAAAGGGCTCTTCAGAGGCACTGGGCTTACTTCGGGGCTGAAATGGCAAATCCGATGGGATTACCTTGTATTGTTATTTTCTTTCCTGTACTCTGAGACTTGGACTGGGAAGGTCTGTAATATTTTATTTATTTGGCAGTCTCACCAGGCTTCGCATCCCCTCAGAAGTTGACACATAAAGGTGTCTACCCGGCTGAGACATTTACGTGGGTGATGGTGCCAGTTCGGGGGCTGGTAAACTTTCTCTATAACAGGCCCAGATAGTGACCATTTTCGGCTTTCCAGGCCAGAGGGTTCTCTTGCAAGGAGGAAACCAGCCTGTAAATGAATCGGTGTAGCTGGTTCCAGTGAGGCATTGTTGACAGAGACAGGCTGCAGCCAGGGCTGACCCCAGGGCCAGTCCACCAACCCCTGGTCCAGGAAGCCTTGAGTTCTGGAAGTCCCACAGTTCTGTCCGTACCCCTCAGCCTCTGCTTTCTAACATATCCCAAGGCGTAGATGGATGCATGTCTTGAACAGGAAAATGATGCTCTAATCCTGCTTTGTTTCAACCAACCTCAGGGTGCCTTACCTCCAGCTTCAGGCGCTGAGGTGACTTGGGGAGAGGGCCCGAGGTCGTTCCAGCCACTCTGATGCTGGGCCCCCATGCTCGGCACCAGTGTGGTCGTGGGCCCCGAATCCACAGTCCCACTGTTTCCCTCTTTGCCCTCCATCAACAGCAGGGGTGGGCACCCTCAGTTCATTCTCGTTGCTGACATGTCTCTCTCCTTGGAACTCAGGTCTACAGAGCAGGGCCAAGGCAGACGCCACTCGCGGCGCGCAAAACATTTCTCCAACAAATCCTGACCGAGGGACTCACTGGCAGAGGGAGTGATGACTGCACTGATAGTGGTTTTTGGTTGATGTTTTGTCTGTGCTTGTTTTCCCCTATATAACACGCCTGGTCTGGCCTTATTTGAGCATTCACCTTGGACTGATCTGGTCCCTTAAATGCCCTCCCAGGATTATAGTCATCGGGCTTAGGATAGTCCCCTGGTTCTTCATATTTAGAAAGAGACCCAGGATGACGAAGAGAAGAACACATGGACATTCACCCTCAAGTTCACTGACTATTGCCCCAGGCATTGGCTCATTAATGCATGCTCCTTGAAAGCAGAGACTTCTCTATTATAATATACTGGTATTTTTATATATGCATCGTTAAACTCAGGTACACATATAATTACTTTTACATGGAGAGAGAAAATATATGCAGCTACATAGGGAGACCTATGAAAGTATGGACAGATAAATGGATGGACAAGCTACGAAAAGACCAGCCTTAGAAACGGTCTCATTAATTAAATTATCTCATCTTAGTCTTCTTTCAATTTTTTAACAACTTGTGTTTTCTTTAGTTAAATGAGAGTCAAGTAAGAATTTCATGTCCTGTCAGGTTCTAATTTGAGAAAAAGATGGAAGTGTTTTGAGAATGGTAACATGCAACACAGACATAGACATAGAATGGTGTCCTTTGTCTGGTATGAAGGGGCCTCGGACGTGGACGCCTGGGTGAGAACTGACCGTGGGAGTGGGGGGTGGGCTGGGCGATGAGGGTAAAGGGGGAAAAATTCTAATAGAATTACAACTGTAATAGAATAACAATAAAAGCGATTTTAAAAAAAGAATTGTGTTTTTTTCCTTTCCCTTGATCACCTTGATTGCTCTTTGGAAATGTCCAAGAAATTGAATTGCTGATACTAAAAATTAATTGCTACTACTACGATTAATATAACTTGGAATTCATATCAATTAAAATTATGAAAATAAAAAGAATTATAATATTGAATATTCTTTTTCTGGGGTATATCCATCCACACAGAACTTGGTCAGTGTCATGTGCTCCATGTCAGGTTAAGAGTCACCCTTTACGCATTGCTGAGATTATCACATAGGTTCACAACTCTACACTATAAAACAATAAAAAATCCTTTAGTGATTTTTGAATAGGAAGCTGAATTTTAAGTTCCTGAGTGTTCTCCATGCTTGTCTTAACACCAAATTCAGTTCTATTGGGTGTTTCCAGGTATCGGATACAGCCTCCTATGCAGTCTTTCCAAACTGGACAAAAATTGGTTTCAGAGAAGTCGTAATTGTTTGCATGGCCTGACTTCAATTTAATTAGAAAAACAGACTCAGCGATGTTTTTCTCACTCATCACCCAAGAAAGCCTTGTACGAGTGGGGGTCCAAGGTGCTCCATGAAACGTGTAAATGGCACCGAAGCTGAGCGCAGTGTCAGCCACCTGCCCTCCAGAACGTAAATGGTTTAAAAGAAAGGGAAGAACGGAAAGAAACGCTGCATAGGAAGGGGAGGGTTTCCAGAGCCCCGCAAGGAATGGGAGGAGGTAAAAACGGAGCCCAGGCAGAGGCCGGGGAGCCTCTCACTGGCTGTGAGGTCGCAGGCAAGTCGCTGACCCTGCACAAATCATCTCGGAGACACACGGCCAGCGTGGGAGGGAGGGAGACGGAGGCAGAGCTGGGGCATCCACTGCCTAGGCGCCCACCTGCCCGGACGGGGGGCTGCCATCTAAAGCCGCACCTCTGCGTCGATGCCTGACTCCGCTCCTGCTGGGGGCCTCCGTGACCGCACGTGGTGGGGTCCCTCTGGCCATGGGCATTCCCGTTCCATGCGCCCCACTCTGACAGCTCTGCGCTGTGCGCGGATCGTTACAGCCAAGTCCCGTCGGTGCCCCGCGCTCATTTTCTCTGTCCCCTGGAACTGCACGCGTGGCCCACGGCTTTCATTGGCCTTCGACAGGCCCCTGTGCCTCCTCCCGCGCAGGGCTAATGGAGCCCCACGTTAGGGGCTGGGTGGATCCACGGTGCCTACACTTGGGTTCTGGCTCTATCATATGTGTTCTTACTGGCGCGAGGTTTGCATGATCAGAGCCAGGAAAAGGATCACAAAACATACAAGTTCCTTTAATGGTGTTCTAATTGCACATTTTCATGACTTTTTTAGCCTATAAAAGAAATACCTGACCATATGGAAAAAAGAAATTAGTGTAACTCCAGAACCATAATGAGATGAAAATATAAATATCCCATAACCTCAGAAAAAATTTTAAAAGCATGATTTTTCTTGAAAAATGTATGTTTTTTTTTGTTTATATCGTAGAGATTATACTGAACATAAACTTCATATTTGCTTTTTTCACTGAAGTTTGTATTATAAACATTTTTGTAAGTGTTCAGTTTATTCTAAATCCCAACTTTTTATGACCTACTACTGTCCATTATGACTATATTAGAATTTGTTTACTCCCTGGCCAGGTAGCTAAGTTAGAGCATCATCCTGATACACCAAGGTTACAGGTTCAATTCCCAGTCAGGGCACATACAAGAAGCAACCAATGAACGCATCAATAAGTGGAACAGCAAATTATTCTCTCTCTCTCTCTCTCTCTCTCTCTCTCTCTCTCTCTGTTTCTCTCTCCAAAATAAAAATTAAAAATGAAAAACACTCTAATGCTTGTCTTTATTCATCCTCTCTTCACCAGGACTTCCTGTTAGAATACTTTTCTCTGTCCAACCTTATCCACAGTGTGCTCAAGAATTTCCTCTTCAGTGAAACGTTTTTAAAAAATTTCTTCACAATATAGTCGACGGCTTCTTGCGCTATGACCGCGATACCTAACTCCATGTGCCCCACTTTGTGTGCACGTCGTTCTGTGACGTGTGTTGGGCCGGCCACCCCAGCGAACTCAGTTGCTAGCAGTCCAGGTGAGCGTGGACCGTGTGCTTTTCCTCTCTGCACCCAGGGCCTCCGTCCCTAACGGGAAGGCAACGGGACTGCCCTCGGAGAGTCGATGTGAGGATCCAGTGAGACAATGAAGTGCCCAGAACAGAACCTGGGAAACAGAAAGTCCTCCAGCAATCTTAGCTTTGCTGTGGTGTTAATTCAGCTAGGAAGCATTTCCCCATGATAATGTGAAGCCTTGAAAAAAGTACACATGCAAACACACGTATGTACACATACACATAGGTACACACACCTGTGTATGTGCATAGTCTCAGTACCTCGCATGGTGCCTTGTCTTTGGAGCTCAGGAATTATTTCCTGAATGTAATGGCTGGAGTTTAATTCTGTTAACATTCACGTCATAAGGTCTTTAGCCCGATGGATATGCTAATAAAATTGTTACTTATAATGAGATGTTGCCTCTACTATAGAGTATGTATTCATGGATCTCACATTATTTGCATATATGTTAGTATCTTATAAATCAAACCTTATTTCATCTAGAAGACTCTCATATCACTAAAAAAAGACTGTAGAGACCTTCTAATAATTGCCGTATGTTCAGGGAGAGAGGTGCTTTTCATCAGCCGAAAATGAAGTTAGCTAATTGAATGGGTAGGATGACTTCAGAAGCGGCTTGGGAAAGTCACAATTAAGAGGAACCCACTGTACAAAAAGGCAAAATATCTTTTCTGGAGGCTCCCATAAGCTGCATTTTCAATGCGCAGATTTGAGAAAATCCCCTTTCCCAATCCTCTTTTGTCCCACATGAAAGGGATGCTGACTTTTACGCAGCACAGCCGGGCTTGGAGAGAAGAAAAGAAAAGAAATGTTTCCTCCAGGCAGAAGATCCTGCGCTCCGACCCAGCTGTTCAGCCCATCCCCCTTCCAGCTGTTTTTCTTTAGCCCTCAACTTCCAGTAACACTTATGGTTTGTTTTGAGGGGTGATCCATAATTAACTTTCCACTGTGGCAGTGGTATCTTTTGGTGCCACCACGAGTGTTGAATTCAGACCCACAAATATAAAAGTAAAAATAAAAGACATGGTGGGTATACTTTCCCTGGTCCCTGTGAAGGTTGCTCCCCGAAGAGTTTCACAGGGATGGAGACATGATGGGCTGTGGCCCAACTGCAGAAGAAGAAGCAGAGGGTCATGTGACAGAGGCGGATGCTCAACTTTCCCTCCCCTTTCTAGGCTAGACATGGAGGATACGGGGGTCTCCAATGCCAAGAGATAGGTGGATAATAAATAGATAGATGATAGGCAGGTAGCTAGATGAGAGTTAGGTAGATAGATAGGTGGATAGATGAGAGATATATGATAGGTCAATATGCAGGTGCCCTTATCTATCCATATCAAGCTATCTGTCCACCTATCTGTTTATCAGCTCTTGGTTGGTTAATTGTTTCCTCTATCCATCTCCCTGGCAGGCTAGTGTGGAGCTGATCAACAGGAAGGGTCTTCTCCAATGTCCTCAGAATATCTGGGGCACATAATGAGCAGTTGCAGAAGAGAACAATGGAAAGAGAAACTAGGTTCCTATTGAGGAAGCTCCCGAGTGTCAAGGTAAAGAGAAAGAGAGGCAGGTGGAGAACGTGTCAGAGGAAGAAGTAAAACAACAGAAAAGGCAGAGCAAATCCATAGGCAGCTGTCTGCGTGTCCCCTCGTGGGACACAGAGGGAGCCATGGGGGAGCCCAGGACCGAGGCCCTGCCCCCCACAACGTGGGGCCTTCTCAGTCATCCAGAGGCCTGGCCGCCCCCCATGCACTGTGGCCCCCTGGGGCCCAGGAATCTTGACACGTTGCCCTCATGCTCCAGAGAAGATGGGCACACTCCGGAAGGATCTGGAGTTGAAGAGCTCCCCAAGGGGACCCAAAGTCTTCCTGGGAGTGAGCCGCCCTCGGCAGGCAGACCTGGCTGGGACGTGGCAGGGCAGCAGCGTGCAGCGCCGGGGCTGTGCAAATGTTCTCCTGGCCGGGCGTGAGGACAGCAGGACGGGTCACGCCCCGGCATCAGCACAGTCTGGGGCTTGACCCTTTCCCTGTCCCTTCCTGGCTGTAACATTTGAAGCAACTCTCTGGTGCCTCTACCTGAGAAAGGTAATGGAGAGAAATGGGGGTGTTCTCATAAGGCACCCATCACAGCACCTGACACAGCGGGTATTTTAAGGGCTAGTTTGTCCGTGCACACCATCTGCGTTCAGCAGGATGTGAGACCCCAGGGTCTTGGCCTATTCATAGATCGGACGTGCATGAAGGTCATTGGGTATGGCCGCAGGTCAAAGGCCACAGCTTTCTCTCTCTCTCCCTCACTCTATGTCTCAAAGCTTTCACGTCTTCTTCCGCAGTGAGCCCAGATCCTCCAGGGAAGGCCCAGGTTACTTTCCTCTGCACCCCTTGAACGAGAACGGACCCCCCACAACGAAGGCCAAGCCTCGTAGCCTCCTTCAGCTCTCTGTGATGTGGAACCTCACTCACTCTCAGACCCTTTATTTGTACTCTTTACGGAAAATCTCAGTGTCCCTCCCCCCAATGCAAAACCTCTTCCCCCTCCAGGCTCAACTCAACCGCGTCTGTGACAAATTCAAGGTGGCCGATCTTTTCTCCGGGCTCCACCTTTCCGCCCTCATGTGACTTTGGCGGAACCCTTTTGTGTTCACTTCTTACTCTAGCATATTCAAGTTGACCCTCGGGTCACAGCGTCAGGTAGCTTGCCCTCCTGTCCTTGGCCTTGGCCAGTCTGTCTTCATCCGTGGGAGCTCTCAGCCTTAGAATAGCATGAGGATGTCCGCACCTGTTCTGAGTTAGCCTGGGAGCCCCTCTGGGGGACGCACCCTATTTACCTGTTCAGTGCCTGCCCCACACCAGCAGCGGGAGCAGGCGATCTTGGAAACAGGCCATTGTCAAGTGCTGTGCTCTGTGCAGAGTCCTGAGGACCAAGAACGAGATGAAGGGGATGCCAAAGACAGTGGCTAAGTAGGAGAAACGTCAAGGAAGCTTCCGGAACTCTTTCACATCTATTGCTGTGTTTAATCCTCACGAGAGTCCTGGGGGCCAGAAACGTCCCTTGGGTAAATTACAAAGTTGAGGCTCAGGGAAGATAAGTCCGTTCTCCAAGGTCACAGAGCTAACAAGTGGCGGAAGTCAGAGTCGAACCTGGTCCTCCAGCTCCATTTCCTTGCCCCATGCAGGCCCAAGGCATGGCAGGGCTGGATGCTTTTCTGTTGCCCGCATTATTGGGATTTTTTCCATTGTTGCAGGTCTGCAGGACACAGCTAGGAAGAAGGCTGGGTATTAAATAGCAAGCTTGCAGCAAAACTGGATACCTGGGCTGCCAGCTCGGACTGGCTGGGAACCCACCAGGGTGTGGAAACCGGATACGCGCAGAAGCTTCCTGCAGAGCACCCACTGAGCTTACTCCGACAGCTGTTCTCTGGGATCGGCCCCAGCGCGGCACTTCAGCTGTGGTGGGGGGTGAGACGTGTCCCCCTGTAACGCTTGGCTCGCCGTGGGCAGGGCTCGGAGAGGTGGCCAGTGTGAACAGGGTCCGTGTCACTGTTCCTAACCCCTTATCCCGATGCCGGTTTTGCCTTCTCCTGCTGCCCCCTTCTCAGTGAAAGCGGCGATGACCCAGTTCCCTTCGTCTCTTCCTGTAGCCCTTTTTTAAACCTCGTTTTGGAAATTCAGCTTGTGAACCAGCTGCATGAGCTTGGCGTGAGCGGCGTGGCCCCACTGCAGTGCCACATGGTCCCCGGAGAGGAAGAGGCACACGTGGCAAGCGTGTAGAGAAGCCAGCGGTGGACTGAAGCCTCAGCCATGAAGCTGAGCAGTTTAGTTTGCTCCTTTGAACACCAATGTTCTCGTCCGTAATACAGGGTTGGTATGAGTCACAGGACTGTTGAAAGAATTGAGTGAGAAATTGTCACCGTAGGCCAGGTCCCATGGCCAAGCGGAACTCAGTGCCTGTGACTAGTACATGGTAATTTAAAAATAAACCCGCATAAAGCACTAGGCAGGGTTTCTGGCACCCAACACATATCCGATCATTGTTAGTGGTTATGTTGATAACCACTATAATACAAACCTGATGAAGAGGAGCACTAACATAGAAATGAAAGCAACTTTTTGAGAATCCAGGAGCACAAGTTAGGTTAAGCATGAAGACGTATCAGCCAGGTCCAGAGGCACAAGTAACCCAGACACAGTTAAACCCAGCGACCCAATCGTTTGCCCCACTACCAACAGCTTAACAGTGAATGCAAAGCCTCTATGGCTGATGGCAACCCCAGCCTTCTCAATGGAAGCATCGAGACAGACACAGAGCCATGTGCAGCTGTCTTTAGAGAGCATGCGTGACTCCAAGTGTGGCCTGGAATACCTACCCTGGCTGGGCAGGGATCTTCTGGATAATAGAGTAGCCCAGCATGCAAAGGACAGGGACCCTACACCCAACTCGGACTGGAATTGTTGTTTGACCTCAGACACACGCCAGAGCTCAAGAGAAACTGGACCAGTATCTTCCTGTCCAGCCTGCCAGGTGGGAGCACAACAGAAATAACTCAGGCTCACAATTGGTCTCTGAGCAACACGGAACCGAGAAGCAAGACTAGATCACAGCTTTCCTCTTTACAAACCCTGATTCCGCCCATTGACGGAAGTGGGTTCACAGGTGACATTATTAACGTTGATGTAGCCTTTTAAAAGTGAGAACATATAGGACTTCCGGCCAAGAGGGAGGCCTAGACAGACATGCTGCGTCTCCCTCCGCAACTTAGAAGAAATACAACTACCTCAAAACTAGAGACAACCAGAAGTTCCAGAAAATCAGACTGCATGGAAGTCCAGCAAACAGATATAAAGAAGAAACACTCACCCAGACAGGTAGGAGGGGCGGAGCTGGGACGGAGAGGACGTGGTGTGGTGGCAGCACCAGCGGTGGCAGCAGCAGTGGTAGGCTGGCAGAAAGTGCAGTCACATGTTTTAAAAAGTAGGAAGGGACACGTGGGGAGCCCTCCCAGCTCCTCATCAGACCTCACAGCTCACAGTTCCAGTACCGGGGAAAATCAAGCCTCATTGCTTCTGACTGTGCAGACCAGTGGGGATTGGGGCGGAGGCAAAAACTGCCAGTCTCTCAGCAGAGTCTGCTTGTTTAAAGGGCCCCCACGGACCTAGAACATTCGCAGACCTACCGACTCTGGGAACGATGGCCAGGGCAGCAGCTAGAGGGGCACTAGTCCCATACGGAAGTGGGAGAGGTGCCTTGAAAAGGGGCAAGTGCTGGGAAGGTGGCATTGTTCCCTCTCAGACCCCTCCCCCACATACAGTGCCACAACGTGGTGAAACAGGTGGACCTGTACTGACAAATCCCTAAGGCCCCGCCCCTTACAACATAACAGGTGTGACAGCTCTACCTAAGACACAGAGGCAAACACACACAGGAGCCTGTCAGAATGAGGAGACATAGCAGTATGGCCCAAAAGGGGGAACGGATCAAGGTTCCAGTGGGAGAACTAAGTGACAAGGAGATAGCCAACCTAACAGATGAGGAGATAGCCAACCTCACAGATGAGGAGACAGCCAACCTAACAGATGTGGAGTTCAAAACACTGGTGATAAAGATGTTCACAGGCTTGACAGATATGCTTGAGTACGGCAGATGCATAAGGGAAGAAGAGAAGGCTATGTTAAATGAAAGGAAGGAAAATCCACACAAAACCAATGGTGAAGGGAAAGGAAACTGGGGTTCGAATCAATGATTTGGAACATAAGGAAGGAAAAAGAAGTCAACCAGTGCAGAATGAGGAAGCAAGAATTGAAAAAAATGAGGAAAACTTCCTAAATTTTGCGAAGGAGATGGACATACAGGTCCAGGAAGCACGGAGGGTCCCCGGCGAGCTGGACCCAGAGGGGATCACACCAGGATGCATCATGATTGAGATGCCAAAGGTGAAAGATAAAGAGAGAGTCCTGGGGGAAGCAAGAGAGAGGCGGAGAGTTGCCTACAGGGAGTTGTCTATAGGACTATCAGCTGATTTCTCAGAGGACACTTTGCAGGCAGGAAGGGACTGGCAAGCAGTATTCTATGTGATGAAAAGCAACCTACAATCAAGATTACTCTATCCAGCAAAGCTATCATTTGGAATGGAAGGGCAGATGAAGTGCTTCCCAGAGAATGTAAAGCTAAAGGAGTTCATCATGTTCTGGTAGCACTTCTCTAGGTCCCTGCTAAGGTCCCATGTTGCCCCCACGCCTTCCACGACCACCCAGCCCAGGGTGGGGAGCACCCTCCAGCATGGCAGAGCACCCTTGCTCCCTCTTAGGACACTGAACACTGGCTTCCCTCCCTGCCTCAGAGTTAGTGCTCACTGGCTTCTGGTCTCTCACACCTCCTACCTTCCCTCCTGACCCTGAGAAAATCATGGGAAAAAAATCTTATTCATGTTTACAGCCATTCACTTGAGAGACATTTGATGAGCACCTACTATAGGTCCCCAAATACTATTTACTGAATCAATGAAGAAATTACAGGAAGAAGGACAAACAGATGAGATAATACATTTCAATTTTGCACAGAATTAGGATATGCATATGCCTAATACGTGTCCCATGGAAAAAAATACTCACCTTTCACTTTGATGTTTTTTTATCTCACGGATCTTTAGATTCGGTCTACATGCCATGTGGAGAACTATAACATGCATGTCTGAGTCTGTGACTTCAGACTTAGGTGTCAGTGTAGAAGGTATGCATTTGTCCCAACAGGACAGTAAAAGGGTGAGATTATGCCCTTCTGGTCATCAAACTGTTCCCTAAACCCATAGTTCAGCAGGAGCAATTACATGCAGCATTGGGGCAGTAGGGGGCTGGCCCCAAGGA
This sequence comes from Furipterus horrens, assembly GCF_987537825.1. Taxonomy (NCBI): domain Eukaryota; kingdom Metazoa; phylum Chordata; class Mammalia; order Chiroptera; family Furipteridae; genus Furipterus; species Furipterus horrens. The sequence continues at coordinate 207,811,920 of NW_028327173.1, read as the reverse complement.
GCTCACTTTATTAAGGCTGCTCAAGGCAACACTTGCTGCTGTAACAAACAGACCTGGGATACACAGTGACAGAGACGTGGGGGGAGCATGGCTCTCACTCAGGGGGCGTCCACAGCAGATACTCCCATGGCAAACAGCTGTGCTCCAGGGGATGATTCAGGCTCCTGCAATAAATATTCGATGAATGTGCCAAGCAGTTTACAGTGGGGGGAAGCGGGGAGAGACCGTCTCCAGCTGACAGAATGTGAAAAGGCTACAGGCAAAAGGTGAATTCTACAGCCTCACGAGACAGGTGCAGTCGGAACATACGGAAGTAAGCAGGCAGGTGAGCAGGCATCAGGGAAGCCTTTCCTTTGGGAAAGGACCAGAACAGGAAGAAGAATATTCTGTTAGGAAGATGGGCCGGGGCGTGGTTCCAGGATACCTGAAATGCTGGGCTGGGCTGGTCTTCTCTGCACGTTGTCCAGGTCTGAGACAGAGACAGGACAGGAGGCGCTATCCCCACTGAAGAGAGAACGAGCTGAGAGCTGGGGAATGACATACCCAGGGGCATGCGCACCAGGGTGGGAGGTGAGGCCGGACCCCAGCCTTCGGTCCCCGGGCCCAGAGCTCTCTGGTAGGAGTGGCGAGCCTCACTCTGAACACCACGCAGGACTTTGGAGCCGGCCAGACCGCTGAAGTTTACGGCACTCACTTGTCCCATTCCGATAGTAAAGCGCGCAAAGTAAAACCAAATTAAAACGTGAAGCCTGGTTACACGACTAAGGCATTTTGATTGCCTTTCATCCATTCTCTTCAGCTTCCGATCTTATCCCTCGGGTAGCGTAATGGTGGTGGGCGCAGGTTTAAAGTGACCTTTAGTTCATGCCCAAGGTTCTTGATTATGTGCCACTCCCAGCCAGGCTACCAAGGAAAGAAAGGTTATCGGTAGCAATACAGCCACAATGCAATTATTAGACCAATAAAACACGGTACTGCTCTTTATGTATTAACCCTGTAAACCAAAAGTATCAATAAACGTCCCGGGCAGTTAGAACCCAGGGGCGTTTTCTGAGCATGAACGTTTGGGGCAGGACCAAACATCAAGGGACCCTTTGGCATGGACCAAATGCCCTGGGAGGCAGGGGTTCCAGACCTGCTGAAGGACATGTGTGGTCACTCTGGCAAGACAGCCAGGTCTCTGACTATGGGCCCAGCACCCGTACCCTCCTGCCATTGCTCCTCCAAGGGCACAGCCCTGCCCAGAAGGGGCAGAGAGGCTTTCAGTAGGTGCCTGGAGATGGCATGAGCACCAAGTCGCAGCATGAAACATGTTTGTCATTTTTTACCCCATTTCCATTGCTTTGAGGAGAAGCTTCCAGGCAGGTTCCTCTGTGTGTATATTTTTAACATCTTCCTGCACGACTTCTCATCTTTTTTTTTTTTTAACAGAGATGGCCAGCCATAGGCTGCAGCCTCAGGAGGTGACAGCACATAGCTGGAATGTCACAGCAATGTTTTATTCCCATTGTCTTTATTTTACCTTCATCTCTAATTGATGGCCAGGGATACTGCTGTCCCCTTAAACAAATATAATGGAGCATGCATGCAGAAAGTTTAATGCAAGTTAGAAAAAGTGACCCCATGAAAGGAAGTCGCAGTGAAACAGTGGCATAAAGGATAGATTTGATATAGCCAGTCACAAAAATTGTCTAGCTCAGGGATAGGAGTTTGCGAAAGCACTACTTCGTGTCAAGATATTCCCCTGAACAAACCAAAAAGGACCCTCAGATCTGTGTAACAGGGAGGTCGTTTGTGGACAGGCGGCGACTCCTGCCTGATGTGTGGACACTCACCTGTGCTATTTATAGGTCTGAGGAGTGGAACTAGACCTCACGACCTTATCAAGGGCTGCTGCCTCCGTGAAGGCTTTGAAAAATTTCCCAACCAGGGCTGGCTGTTTTCCCCTTTAAATCTTCAGAGTCATCTTTCTAGACCATTCTTAGGGCAACTGAACTGCTTGGCCTTTTCCCAAGTTACCTGTGCGGTCTTCATTTTCTTGGAACTTCTTCTTGAGGGAAGCTCTATACCCGACCCCCTTAGCTTCTTGTCACCCACACTGAATTGAGTCAAGGCCACTCCTTCAAGTCACAAAAGCCAGTGACCGGGGAGGCATGGCCAGGCTTCTAGAATCTCTCAGCGGCATCAATAACTGGCCTAGCCTGGGGTTCCCGGGTTCTTTTCTGAGATGGCTCCAGAAGTCCTGGTGACCTGCTGCACGCTGGTGCCAGGCATGCTCTGCCTTGTGTCCAGGGACCATCCTCTCTCCAGCCCTAAGCAGCCAAAAGGAGCAGTGCCAGGGATCGTGAGACAAACAGGAATTCACCACAGAGGGGTTGGGAGTCCAGGAAAAAGGAATTGCATGTGGCAAGCATGGGAGGCGTGACAGCTTTGCTCCTTGAAGGAGTGTGGCTGGGTTCAATCCAGTGAAGCAAGAGGTGAGTGTGAATTAAGACAGTAAGGAGCTAGAACGGCGGGTGGGGTAGTTCTTGCAAGGGTGAGTGCGTACAGCTGGCTGGGTGTCAATGTCCCTGTGAAAGTTATGGCCATCCTGGCAATGATGCTGTGGGCATGCTCGAATCACGTTCAGTGTGGCGTTCATTCTAGCAGCCAGGGAGCGAGGGCTGGCGTGTTAGATGGCACAGACCTGGAGGACCCACTCGCATTTCCAGCGTGGAGCAGAAGCAGAGAGGATGGGGCGCGTGGGGCTGAGAGATGGGCAAGGGAGCTTGCCCTACAGGACTCTACTGAGACACACATTCATCCCGAACCCACTAGAATATTCAGGAAGCGATTCTCTGGAATAGAACATCGATTGAATAATTTGCTCTGAATAATTAAATTCTCAGTTTTAAGCCGATAGCAATAGTGTTTATTTATAATTGGAGCCACAGTTTGCACGTACTTTAAATGCAAAGAGGGGCTTTACCCATCAAATTATTATATTACTCAAGAGCTTAATTAATAACACACTAATTGTAGAAGCCAACATCAAGAGTCAGACTACATTGTTCCTATTACATTTGGAAACTGTGTGAAGTGATTTGGTAATTAAAAAAAATGAACTTGGAAATGTCGCTGTATCTTCTCATAGATATGGAGAGTCTTCTGTGTATGGCATTCTAGTACTTTTTAAGACAGAGGGGTCTCCCTTGGGCTTTATGATAAAGAGCCTCTGAGTAGATAAACGCACACACATTAAAACACACCAAATGCTTGAATGCCATTGGTTAGAAAGACATCTGCCAAAAAGTTAAATAAAATGGTAAAAGTAAAAAAAATAAATCTCTAGATGAGAGCGGAAAGGGACTTCAGGCTTGATCTGTTCTACCCTCCCGCCCGTTTTCCAATGTGAAAGTCGTCGAGGTGAGGGACGTCAAACAATTGGCTTGAGAACGGCCAAAAGACAGAACTGCGCCTGCGGGTCTGTAAACTGCCTTCCACTTCGGAAATAACGCCCCCTCTCTCAGTTTCCCTCCAACGACGCAGACCTCACTAGTAAGTGTTGAAATGATCCATTAGGCTCTGTCTTACCCTCTGAAGGGTAAACTGCCTGAGGGACATCCCTTTCGTCTCTTACGGCCATGAACTTGGAGTTCCTAACACAAAGCCTGCTACTCAATAGCCCATCATAAAGACCTGGTCCCCTGAGCTGGGTGACTTCCTTCATCCGTGGGCATAAATACTGCATCTGTAAACTCAAGTCTGCCTGCAACCTCCGACCCCCGGGTGGATGCCCTAACCCGCTGACCCCCTCACCGCCACTTAGCTGGCCCAAAGGGCCGCTGACTTAAATCGCGGGCCGGCCCAGCAGAGGCAATTTCACAGACACTTAGAGCCATGCCGCCGAGCCAGGCTCTGTATTAGAGGCCGGGGTACGAAATGGGATAGAGTGTGCCCGCTGCCCGTGGTAAGATGAAATGTATGTAAACACACGCACACGCGCACGAACTTGGGAAGGAGACTCTTGTACAAAGCGCTGTGGCTAGAGGTCAGGGCTCAGCAGACTTTCTGCAAAGAACACCGAGCCGGTGTTTCCTACTTTGCCCTTTCACGCAGACAGGGTCGCGGCCAGACGGCGTGGCTGCCTCGGGAAAGCAGCTGCAGACAGCACCTAAGTGAGGGGGCGTGGCTGTGTGCCAATAAAACTTTATTTATAGACACTCAAGGTCGATTTCTTACAATTTTCATGTATATGCATGTCTGACTCTTTTCAAGCTTACGCCTTCCTTAGCTTCCGGGCATCACACCCAGGCAGTGGGCCGGACTGGGCCCTGGGAAGAGGCATGTTTGCTGACATTGTTGTGGTTGAGATGCCAACCCCATTGTTGGAGTGAAGGAGGGGGGAGTCAAGCGGAGAGCAAAGCAGCTGAGGGTCAGAGGTCAGAGATCAGGGGTCGTGCCTGTGGTCAGCATGGGACAGGAGGGTTTGTTTGAGGAGTGGCCTGGATAGGAGTCTCTAACAGCTGGTTGGGCTGAATTGTAAGGAATTTGAATGCTTTTCTGAGTGATTTAAGAGTCTGTTCAACAAACAGCTGGGGGCGGATGGAGGGCGTTCTGCTGGGAACGTCATGGTCAGCTTGGTGCTAGAAAGTCCACTCCAGTGACCGCTGCCCATCCTGCGGAGAGGAGCCTGGAGGCAGAGTGACCAGCAACCAGCAACGGTGTGGTCACGCTCACTCAGGGGATGGAACTTGCCAGCATCAGCTCGTCAGCTGACAGAAATGTGCTGACCCGCAACCTTAACGCATTTCTAACCAGGCTTGAGCAAGCCTCCCAAGTCGAAAGAGAGCACTGTACCAAATACAATGGGGGGGCCCTGGGGGGGTGTCCTGACTCCTTCCGGTAGGACAGCCCGTTAGAAATACAGCCTTAACCAGGTCCTGGGGCGAGTCTGGGTACAGAGCGGGCAAGGGCCGCGCCTGAGGCTGCACAGCGAGCCGCTGGTCTGCTGGGCCCCGGCCCTCGGCTGACTTGCACCCCCGCATCTCCTATCGTTGCGGCGCCGTTTTCATTGATTGAAATATCAGGACCAAGAAGCTAGAGAACCGGCCCCTCTTAGGTTAGGAGCCCATCTGTGGGTCAGCCCCTTTGACTCCACCGGGAAAATTACGTAATGAGGTGGAATCCCTGAACCAAAATACCGAGTGAAAGAAACCAGAGCAGTGGCGCACACGCTGCCTGATTCCGTGTGTCCGCGCTCAGAATCGGGCGCTCCTCGGCTCGGCCGTGGGGGTCGGATGGCGCTGAGTCTGGAGGGGCGGGTGGGCTTTGGGGGGGCCTGAGGTGGGGGCCTGAGGGACTGCTGATGCCAGCCTTTCTGAGCTGGGCGAGACTTCCGTGGGTGCATCTGATTTGTGAAAATGCTTTAAGCTGCGCCTTATAAGCCCCTTCTCGGTATGCCTGCCGTGTAGCTCAGCAGGAAGTCAAGGTCAAAGACACGACCATCTCTCTCCCTCTCTCTCTCCATCTCTGTCTCTATTTATTTCTATCTCCATCCATATCTATCTCAATATCTATATCTATATCTATATCTATATCTATATCTAGACACACGTACATACAGATGCATGTAAAATATAGAATATGAGTTATACAGACGTTGGTAAATATACAATCTATCTCTGTCTCTAGAAAGAATAATTCATTGCCAAACTTTTCAATGTTTTTCTTTATTACAATAAAAGCCACTGAGCCTATCCATCAGAAATTACTCATTTTGTCTGAAATGCAGAATACTAGTTTGTAACATAAAGATAATTAAATATAGTCTCATTAAGGATTAAATATGAAACATGTGTGTGTGTGTGTGCATTCTTTTCTCACATCTGGCCCACAGTGGGGGCTGCACAAAGGTCTGGGTCAGCCCCTGGCCAAGGCTGGGGTGCCCATGGTCTGAATGTCCTGACAGATCAGATGCTCTGCCCAGGCCTGGAGCCCCAGCTGCTGGCTCAGCCCAGCCCCATCCAGAGCTCTGCTGGGACCGTCCCCATCCACCCTGCAGGGAGCCCCGCCAGCCTCTCTTCTTCTGCATCTGCCGTAGGGAGATGTCCCCCGTTGGCTGGGATTCTGTTATAATAAGCAGGGCCCTCGTCTAAACATCATCCAAAATGCCTCCTTGATTCCAACAACGTCCCTGTCTGGTCAATAGGCTTAATAATAAATGCCTCAAAAATTTTTTTTCCCAGAGCTACTGTAAAGATCAAATGACAAAATAAATATGAACGCCTCTGTCATCTGCAAAGTCAGACACAATTGTAAGAATCAGCCGGACCCCATCAATATTGTGCCGGTCTGTTCCCTCGTCCATCACCCCACAAGACCTCCAGTTCTACAAGGTGGGGACTGAGTCCCCCTGACCTGGTACCCCCAGAACCTAACACACACAATCGGGCACAGAGCCTTCAGGTGGGAAATGTCTGTGTGAACAAGGAGTCACTGCATTGACAGACGCTTTAGAAAGAAAAGATACATGATAACAACTCCCCCATCCTCCAGCCCTTATACATTTTTAACATCTTCTCTCTGAGTTTTACAATATATGTCCTGGATGTCAACGTGTATATTAGGGACCATAAACAGTAATAAATGATGACACTGCCATAACCATGGAAAATCGATGATAAAACAGGAAAACAATATCTTATTACCGGCTCGAGTGAAACAGAAAGCAGGGGGCACATTTTCAAGATCAGGAATTAGATTAGAAAATTGACAACACGGTAACTTTTAACAAAAATGATATTCAGCAATATCGCCGAGTGCAAAAGGCGTGACAGTAAGTCAATGTGCCGTAATGCGCTACTGTGTGATGTTTCTAGTGTTCTGTGAACCATTTCAACGGTGGGAAGACGATCTGCAGGGCGGAATCAGGAAGTGCGTTTTATTACCTAATTTAAACCTCACCTGATGGTGTCCCTTTCAAAATTTGCACATAGACAGTGATGCCCTTCTCTCTAATTCACCAGTTTCCGAGTCACAGATGGATGCTTTGTATGTTTCCGACAATTTACAAACTGTAATCATATTTGCAGCTGCAGCGCGAGGAAGCCCCACAGAGAAGAAGGCACAGGAAGAGTGGCCGACCAAGTCCCACCTCCTCTCGGCTGTCCTCTGGGAGGGTCTGGGAAGTCATCTCTGTGAGAAGCCACTCTGCTCCCTCTGTGTAAAAGGGGCGTTGGTATCGTTCATTGCCATGGGCCAGTGTGGTGGACTCGTCCTAGGCCAATTTTTGCTTATGCTTCCAGGTTTTAAAATATTCAGCCTCAAAACGCAGTGCCCACAATTCTGAAATCCATTTTCCCCTGTGGGGCTCTGAAGAGGATGCAGACCCGATTAAGTTCTCACGGGTGAAATTTGAAATCTGTCCCATGTAATGCGAGTCCAACAGGATTTACAGTCGCAACAACAAAGAGCGTCAGGGTGTTTCTGGTTGGCCGTGGGGACCCCAGTGCTTGTGACAGGCAGCTGCTGGACGTAGCCTCCAGGACAGAGGCCTTTTGGCTACAGAGCTGACCGGGAGAGCTCGGCACACACACAGCAGAATGAGAGCCTTCAAGGCGCGCCAGAGGTCACGCTCGGGGACCGGAGAGAAGGGTCGAGCCAACTCCCCAAAAGCAGGGAAGAGGGGGAATTCTTGTGCCTGACGCCAGGCTAAAGGTGAAACTCCAGTGGTCCCAGTACATCCTTCATCCCCCCAATAACCCAGTTTTCAGAGGGAGGGACGGAGACTTAGGGTGGCTTTGCCAGGGTCTCAGAGCAACGAGGTGGGCTTTGAACTTTGGCTTCTCTGACTCCAAAACTCAAGCATTTTCTAGGCTTCTTAGCGAGATACTTCCAGAGAACTTGACACCCCGAGCTGTTCGATCATGAACTTGTCCGTTAACATGGAAGCCTTGGGAGGGTGGGAAGTGGGTGCTGGGAACAATTAGACAGGGACAAGAGTGACAAGTGAGAACTTACCTAAGCCAGACAGACTGCAGGTGGGCACGTATGTCAGCCCTGCCCCTGGGCACGTCGGGCCCCTCGTCCCCCAGAGCAGGGGGACAGACCTGGATTCTGGGGAAGCAAACAGTCCTGCAGGACCTTTCACTGAGAATCACCAGCATGGACTGCCACACACAAACCATTCTGGATGCCAGATCTCAGAGTTTGTAATTCACGCCACGTGCACAGGAATTCCGGGGGCCAGAGCTCTGCTATGCCTCTTCTTTGGGCAGCCCTCTCCTCCCAGAGCCCCAACGTTGTGCCCAGGGTGGGAGTTGCTGCTCGTCACAGGCTTACTTTAGCCCCCCACTCCTCGTACACACACACCTGTCTCCTTAGTGATTGTTCCAGGCCCACGATCTAACTGGTTGGGAACCTCACTCAGCATTCCCCACTGGGGGCTGGAGGGCCGGAGCTGCTGTCCGGTCTGCAGACTTCAGCAGGACGCAGGGTGGCCATAGAAAGGAGAACAGTGAGGGCACAGGGTGGGAGGAGGGGCTGGAGAGCTCCTGAGTGCTGGGCACGCGATCTCCGGCCCCACGCTTCCGCGGCTGCCGTCCGGACAGCGGCCGCCAGTGCAAACCCCTCTCCGCTGAGGCCAGTCCTCACGGTGTTCCCAGTCTACAGTCATCTACAGAGTTCTGGATAACGGGTCCTGGCTGAATTGAGGACAAGGGATAGAAGAGGGTCAAAGCAGGGGGTCAGGCACGTGGACAGAGCTGCAGGGCCCAGCGGGGTGGGAATTGTCACTCCTCAATGTGTGGCCCACCAGCCAGCAGTATTAACATCACCTGGGAGCTGACCAGAAATGCAGAGCCCTGGATCCATTGAATCGGAATCCACATTTTCGCAAGGGCCCCCGAGACCCACACCACATGAACATGAGAGGAACACTCACTTATCTAAAGAGCAGTGAAGTCCCTTGTGGATCATGGTGTCAGGCGGAGTAGCCAGTGGGCAGAAGAGAAAACCCCCAGCTTGTCACTAGTGCTGGTTATTGAGAGAGAGCAGTGAGGGTCCTAGATACAAGAGCCCATCACGTCCCCTTGGCTCATTTTACAGATGGGAATACTGAGGCCCAGGGAAGCAGAGGAAACCCCAAAGGAGCATAGCCCCCCACATGCAGAGCCTAGAGAAGAGGGCTCCTTCTTCCCCCACGTTGTGAAATTGAGCCAGCACGCTCAGGCTCTCTGTTCTTTCCTACCTCATGTTTCAGGACCATGTGGAGGGGCACACATGTGCACAGCACACAGGCTGTTGGCATCCCCGCATCTGTCCGGAGGGAGGATGCCTTCCCGACCCACGTTCATGGGCTCGGCTGCGCCTGGGCAACAATTTCATTCCCAATAAGTCATTTCTGAAGAATCGCCAGTAGCTTTATAAATCTGGAAAGCAATAAAATCATCAACTTTTCTTAAGCTTAAATTAAATTCAGATCCTTTGGCTCCATTTGAGTTATAGCCAAAGGGATGCAGGCCATGTCACATTTTTAGGGGCCTCTACTGGCCCCCCCAACATTCTCCCATCAGAACTCATATTGTACAGAATTTTGGGCTCATAAAGTCCTTTCACACATAGGGCCTCACTTCACCCAATCCAAGGAGGACTATGAACCAGTTTTGCATTGGTGGTCAGATACTAGTTACCATGGTAATAACAGGAATGCTGATAATTATGTTAAATTAATAGTAGTGGTATTCATAACCCTTGTGGATCAGGTACTCAAATGTTTGCTGAATTAATGAACACAAAACTTTCCTAACTGATGGGTTGATTCTCACATCTAGATCCCATGAGAGCTGCCTTAATCCAGAGTTAAATTCAATGAATGGGAGAAAGCATGAGAGACCCCCCCCCGCCCAAGTTGTCCATGTCTAAGCCCAGAAACCAATGACAGTGTTCCCTAACATGCAAAAGGGACTTGGCAGGTGGGATGAGACAGAACTCCTGATGGGTGGTGACCTGGGTCATCCAGGGGGACTCAGACTAATCACATGACTCCTTTCAAGAGGGAGCCTTTTCCAGTGGCGTAGAGGTGAAGATGGGAGCATGGAGCAGAACCCAGAGCCAGGCTGTGAACACGGAAGACGAGGCCACGGTGACCAGGACTTCAAGGTCTGAGAGGCTGGAAAAGGCCAGGGAGTGAATTGCACCCTCAAACCTCCGGGAAGGAGCACATCCTTCCTCTTTGATTTTAGCCCAATGGAGCCTCTGGTGCTGGGCTTCTGGCCCAGAGAAGTGTACAATAATAAAGGTCTGTGGTTTGTGGTACCAAGGTCATGGTGATTAGTGGCAGCAGCAGCAAGACACTCATACAGCTACATTTATCAGCAGGATGAATATATAAAGAGTGTTTGCTGTGCGTTAGATCAGGAAATAGTTGTAACCTTAAAAAGATTCCTTTTGGGGGTGGGGAGATGGCAGGTGGAGAAGGAGCAGAATCGGATTCCAACTTGCTGAGCAGGCCTGCGGAGTGCATGGCAGGAGGCTTCCTGGATTCTAATCCAAGCTGTGTCACTAACTGGCTGAGTGACCTTGGGAAGGACTCCCCAACCTCTGTGCATCAGGTCCCTAAACTCATAAATCGGGGTGATAATGACCGCGACGTCGGGAATCGTGTGAGGAGAAATTAACCTACAATGTCACTAACACAGTGCTTGCTACACAGTAAGTCCCCACACATTTTGAACCCAATTTAAATCTATTTTAAAATTTTCATTTCGGCCTAAAAATGTAGTTGGGGAAGAGGAAGATAAATAAGGCTTTGCCACTTGTGGATTATGGAAAGAGCATAATTCACCCACGGAGTCAGATTCAAGCCATAGCCCAGCTGAGAGGAAAGACACTTCATCTTATTTGCTTGGGGCTCAGTTTCCTCTCTCTAAACTCAAGAAAATAAAACTACCCAATGGCCTTACTGGAAGGCTGAAGAGGGTTAACACAGGGGGACACATCTGCCTAGCGGATTTGAGGGGGACGCATCGGGGCAGCGCAGAGCTCTTCCACGTCACCTCTTCATCGCGATGCCCCAGCTCCGCGGAGCTGCTCTGGATAAAAGCTGCTTCTCAAAGTGTAGGCTACTGGGTGGCAGGCGTAGCTGTCCCTGGAAAACTTGATTAGACACACTCATTATTTACTACTGCCAATGATGCATTATAATAATGAAACGCCAGCAGCAAATGATAGACCGTGTTCTAAACGCTGCCCTTGAATTTGGCAAGTCTGGCTGTGGTCATGTGGGTGTGGATGGCCCTGCCCCCAGAGAGCCAGTTTTTGGCCACCTCGCACAAAGGGTCCCTGGCAGCCTGAGAGGACATGAATTTTCAGGAACACACTTTAAAGGCTGACTGGCCTTGAAGGAAGGGGACAGTGGGGCAAAGGGTGGGCTACAGACTGAAGCGGTGACTGTCCTCTCAGATGGTGAGCACGTCTGAGCACCCGACGGGTGGCCGAGGAAGGTGTTGTCCTCCAGAAAGAGAGCTGGGACTGTGTAAGTGGACACAGTGCCTGGCGTCACTGCTGTCACCTGCCCAGGGCTGTCCTAGTCTGAGGACCTGGAGAATGTCACTCCATCAGGGTGCTAACCTGGGCCCCCCTGGCCCCAGTGAGGGAAGAAGGCCCGTGTACTGTCCCTCTGCGCCCGACCGAAAGCCACCTGCTATCACGCTCCTCGCCCCTCCGGCTCCCAGCCTTTTCAGGGGGCTGACCCTTAGCTGGTCTAAGAGTCTTAGCATCCATGATGGATGGGAACCACCAATGGAGAGGGGGATAAAGCCATGGTGGGGGTTCATTCAGTGCAGTGGAGACGGTAAGTGTGAAGTAGGGGGGCAGCCGGGGCATCAGCAAAGGGGCGGGGCCCAGGACCAGCCATCTCCTAGAGGTGGAGCTTGGACCCGGAGCTGGGCGTGAGATCTTCAGATGTGTCTTTGGGTCACGGGCTCCATTCCCACATCTGTAAAACGAGCATAGTTCGTACTACCTGGAAACACTGTTGCACAGAGAACAGACGGGTGGACGGTGGCATGCTGCTACCTGACAGGTCCTCAGCAGTGCTGCATCCCCCTGTCCCTGCCACCTGCCCCTGCCCAGCGCTGGGGCAGGGAGAGGTGTGGTGGGCCGTGCTTGATTTGGAGTCTGAGTAACTGGATACAGTCCCCAGCACCCTCTGCCTCACGGTGTGACCTCACGTATGCCACTGACCTCCTCGGCCCCTCCACTGCCAAGCAGAAGTAAGGCCCTGCCTTATCTTCCTCTCCGCGGCTCTGATAACTGACGCCTGGATGATCACCTTCTAGCCATTCTACCGCGTTGTGCAGAGACCTAGGTCAATATCTGCGGGACTCCTTAGCTTTGAGGGGCAGGCCACACTCTGCCCTGCATGGCGGTGCTAGAACCTCACGTCCAGGTGAGGCAAAGTGGCATTAGCTCCCTCGATGCCCCGAGTCTGAACTCCATCACTAACTAAGCAGGCCTACCTACTGGGAGGCTCTCCTGGGACCCGTTTCTCTGTCACCTCCATCCCATTCCTCCATGGGTGACAGACAGGACAACTTGGAGTCCACAGGGACCTTTGCCCTGAGTGGCAGCATCCCCAGTCTGTTCCTGAGCTTGGGGGCTCGTGCTTATTTTCATGTTTTTACTACAGGCTGCCTGCCACTGGCCTTCCATAGGGTAAATTGTTAAAGAAACAAACAGCTTCTCCTAGAGCTTCAAAATCACTATCTCCAAGAGGCAACGAGGCAGCCCATCAGCCATTGTCAGCCCTGGATGACGTCACGGCTGGTGCGCACTGGTTAGAAGATTAATAACATCTGCTTTTGAAATCACGGTTGGTCGCAGATCCTGGAGCTCATATCAAACATATGGGGTGTTTCGTATGCACGGTGTGCCGGCAAACCCCACACAGCCAAGGCCACAGACGAGAGGGAACGCTGTGCTAACAACGCTGGCTTCCCTTTGCGGAAGGCCTTCCATGAGGTGGACCCCGGAGTGGCCCCAGACAGACACTGCGCCTCTACTTCCCAAGGTCAGCGTGCGGGGCTGGGAACGTGATCCTCACATCACAGAAAGAAGAGCTGAAGATCCATAAGGTGAAAACCCTCAGCGACCTTGCGACTGAGGGCGAGCGAAGAAGTCGGGGTTCAAACCCAAGAGGATGTGATTCCAAGCAGGACTCTCCTGACTCTTCCAACCTGTTCCCAACTGTAGACAATGGGACCCATTTGGGAACAGAGTTTACAGGGCATCCATGATGAGACAGGGCCACGAATTGGTGGATTTCATCATCTTCCCCCTCTCAGCTGAGGACATCCCAGAGAGTGGAGGTTGACCAGAGCTGCGCTTCCATCCTTGGGGTGGGACCCGTGTTGGCTTCCTGACGTTGAGTAAAGTGACCCACAAATTGCAGATCAAGAGCTCTCCTGAAATCCCCGCAAAGCCAGCTCCTCATACTCAGAGGCGAAAACGGAAACATGGAAGTGAATGACTGTCTACATTTTAAACATGTTTGTCTGAGGTTTCCTTCCTTCCTTCCTCCCCTCCTTCCTTCCTTCCTTCCTTCCTTCCTTCCTTCCTTCCTTCCTTCCTTCCTTCCTTTTTCCTTCCTTTTTTTTTTCAGGGTTAGAGAGATCGGCTGCCTGCCCTAAGTCTTTTGAGCAGGTTTCAATGAGCAAAAAATGAAAAGAAAGGGTCAAAAACAATGCGCATGTGCACAATTTCTAACTGTTTCCAGGACAAAAACAGGTAGCTCAGGCAACTTGCAGAGAAATGCGTACAAAGACAGGGCATCCTGCATTTGTCCCTGCAGATGAGAGGGGGACCCCCAGGCTGTCTGTGCTGGGAAGCAGGACCTTCGGCTGCAGGGCCACAGTTCAGAGGGCTGAGGTCTTCGTTCTCCTGGGTCTTCAGGAAGCCGTTTCTCTTGTCAGAGCCCCAATCCCGCATTTCAGACTCTCTCTCTCTCTCTCTCTAAAACATGTGGAGTGGAGGGATTTAAAGACATGATTTTTAAGCCGTATTGCCCAAATCTCCTAAACTATGGATACCGTGTAAAGATGAGCATCCTCACTGGCCAAACAAGACGTCTACCAGCTTACAAGGGGGAAGGGGAGGAGAAATGAAGAGATGCTCTAGGTACCAGCCCCTGTCCGAGGTGCTCTTTTTGCACCACCCAGGGGACCCCCTGGATAGATGGCAGGAAGATAGCTCAGAGCATGGGTGACGAACTCCAAACGGAGGGGCTGGGCACCATGTGAACCCAGTTCACAGATGCGTGTGTATGTCCCTTCTGTTTCAGCTACCGAGGCAGGAGAACAAGGCACCCAGGACCCCCGTCTTCACGGGCTTTACACTCTGGTGTGGAAAACCGAGGGAAAACCAGGAAAGGTGCAAACCCATCAAAGGCTTGCCGGAAGCACGAGGGGCATTGAAGGTGATGAGCAAGAGAGCTGGCAAGCACCTTCCACGGATGGTCGGGGAGGGCTCACTGAGGAAGCAGCATTGGCCTGGAGGCCTAAAAGTGGAAGGGGGCCAACCACGCAAGGAGAGGGGAGAAGCTTGCAGAACTGAAAAGAGCTTGCCCATGCCTGGTACACAGAGAGACTGAGCCAGAGCCGGAGGTCAGGGTGCCCCAGGAGGTGGGGGCTGGGCTGGGGGGCGGTCATGACTGGGAGGCCAGATGTCATCTGAGTGCTGTGAGCAATAACTGGAGTGTTTTCAGCAGGGGAATGCCATACGCCAGGGGCCAGCAAATCTAACTGACCACCTGTTTTTGTAAATAAAGTGTTATTGACACACAGCCACACCCCATTGTTTATACCATGTCCAGGGCTGCGCTGGAACTACAAAGACAGACCTCAGTGGTTGTGACAGAGACATGTGGCCCTTTACAGAAAAAGGTCTACACCACGGGACTTGTGCTGAACTCAGCCTCTTCCTTTGAAGACCAGTGTTCTCATCTATAATGTGAAGGTGGTAATACTCTTGAAACAGGTGAATGTTAGCATATGTTAATTATGTCTTAATAAAGCAGTTAAAAATAAAAATGGCAATTGTCCGGACATGGTAAAGCTATAAAGAGTTAAAGGGATACTGAATAAACATCACACAGCAGATTGACATATAGAGGGTAACCAATAACAATTTCCGTTGCTGTTACTCCCCCTCACAGCCTGTCAGGCAAATCTTACCAGTCCACAGGCAACGGTTCAGAGACGTGAAGTCACTGGCGCGGGGATGCACAGCACTGATCTCTCAGACCCCAGTGCTCCTTCCTGCCCAGGGTCTTGCCTTTGAGATCACAGAAACTTGCAAAGTACAGTTAGACTGAAAGATGGAAGGGAATTATGAGGGACAGGAGGCCCTTTGGGTGAGCGGGAGGGACTTCATGTAAAGCCTTTTTTCCCCGATTGGTTTCAGGCTGTGTGAATTCGCACTGCCCCGTGTTTCACTTTGAGCTGGGTGTTAGGTGAGCTCTGCACTTTGCATGAAACCTGGCCCGAGTCTTGCTTGGCTGGGGGTGAAACTCTCAGAAAATGCTGATCTGAGCCCGGTGGCTGGCCCCATCAAAAGCGCTGGCCAGGGCTCCCAGACCTGGGTCAAAGGCCAGGCAGCCCACAGCTTCCTTTGGGCCAGAGCATAATCGGCTCATCTTGTTTCAGGTTTCAGCTCACCTCCTTTCGGGTTTCGCTCTTGAGAAGTTCACACAAAACCTCTCTTCCTCCCTCTGTGAGCTGGCCTCCGCTGGGAAACGCAGTCTGAGATGGTAGCTCACCCGAGAGAGCTCTGGGACGGCAGGCGGGGAGCAGACCAGACGTGGGTCTGCGGGGCCGGGAGCCTTGGGTCTGCCTCAGCCCCCCCCATGGATGGGCCCGGGCCTCGCCGAGCAGAGCCCTCTCTCCGAGGCTCGGTTTACCCCCTCCGCAACGTGAAGGGTTGGATTATGACCCCTACCGCCTTTGGGGCTCCGTCACACTACGAGGCCTGTTCTGGGGCGGCCTTCTTCACCCTCCTGATGAGCATGCGCTCAGACACCCATCGCCCACTGAGCCCACACTGGCCATCATCACCACGTCCCCGTGTTCGGGGTTCTTCCCTGGTTCCCACGTGTTCCCGAGGTTCTCCCCCCCCCCCTTTCCCTCCCTCTCCGTTCCTTTATTTCGCTCTTCTCCCCTCTCTCCATTCCTCTCTTCCCGCTCTCCCTGCCCCCCTCTCTGTTCTAAGTGTCCTGAAGGATGACTAGATGCTGGAGTCCCAGGCTGTACGCTCTCCGTTGCTTTGCAGACCCGAAGCGGCTCTCGGAGGCGCGTCTAGCTCCCCTCTCCGGTTTTAAGCTGCGGAAACAGAGCGCACAGATGCTGCAGGGGAGCCGCAGCCCATCGGGGAGGCCAGTGGCGGAGCAGGGCCCCGACCGCACCCCGCCGGCTCCCGGCCACACCCCCTCCGCGCACCTAGTGCCCCCACGTCGCCTTTCATTTGAGCCTTTCTAGTCAACAAAAGCATGAGGCACGGGCTTCATTAATACTTATTACACCTTAGATAAATTAACAGCCATTTTCCTGGCAACTTCCCCAAACATCTGGCCAGGCCCGGCCGGCTGCCCCCGCCGGCCCCCCGAGGAACAGCTGGGACCGCTGCCGCGCGAAGCCGCGGGGCTCCCCGGGGACGGCCGCCGCCTCCTGCGCTGTCTGCCCGGCTCGCTTCGCTTGCACAACACCTGCTTTCCGGGCCGAGCTGCCACTCAATCCCAGGCCAGTGGAGCATGGGAATCAGGGACAAGGCGACAGCACACGCAGAGGCTGGGAGGAGGCGACACGACGCCTGGGAGAAGGGGCCCCGAGCCGGGGACGCGGAGAGATGGGGCGGCACATGCCCTGCGATGGGGGCGCGGCGCGCTGCTGGCGGATCCGGGGCTGGGACGGGCTGGGGGCCCGGAGAGCCCTGCTCGCTGAGGTCGGCTGGCTCGCCCTGTGTCTGGACATCGTGCTGGCCTTGACCTTTCCGACCCTCTCCTGCCCAGGGCATCCTTAGGGTCCTGAAGCCATGTTCTGAAGTGGACAGATGAACCCAGGGTGTGGGTTCTGATCCAAACTCCCCACTGTCCAGCAGCAAGTCACGGCACCCAGCACCGGGGACACATGACCAGGACGCCTGGGAGCTGAGAGACAGGTCATCGGTGACTGGGTTCCTTTCTTGTAGCTGATTATTATCCAATGAGGCAGAAAGAAAAGGAGGGAAGACATTTAGAACGTTTTTGTTAATATATATTTTTAAAGAAATAAGAGGAGGAAAAAAAGACAGGGAAGGTAAGGGGGGAGGGGGAAGGGAAACAAGGGCGAGGGGGAAAGAGAGGAGTGGAGTGGGGAGCGGAGAGATGGAGGGACCTCAGGAATGTGGGGAACAGAGAAAGGCCATCTACCTCGGGGAGACGTGGCGATGGTCAATACAGTCTCAGTGAGGGGTGGGCGTGTGAGCTCACTCTCATCATGAGGGCAGGGTGAGCCAGGGAAGAAGAGGGCACATCCAGACCGAACTCAGTGAGTGGATTTGTAGAAATGGGAAACCAAATGGATAACACTGACCGAATCACTCCCACGTGTTTACTACAAATGTGACCAAATTGTCCGCCAGGAGGGGTCCCTTTGGCACAGTGGCCCCTCAGTTTAATTTTTCCTATGGTTTAAATTCAGCGAATTCTAATATATTGGGAACGCACCTCATGGAAAGTGTGGGGGCAGGAGTTGAGGATTGTGAAGACATCAGGAAGGACCATACATGGAAGTCACTGGTCCCTATCACGCCAGCTACTACCTGGCCACATCATTTTTGCTAACAGGCTCCAATTCTGTTTGAGATAACAAAGTGCCCGGTCTCACAAGATGAATCTTGATGGGTAATGGACTTTTGGGTCAATGAGTTTTGCTTTGTCAGAGACACCCTGTTCCAGCCACCTTTGTAATAGGTGTGGTCATGTGGTACAATTCTAGCCAATAGGATTTCTGGGAAAACGTTGGCTTTCTGACCTAGTAACAGCGGCATGCACAGGGCTCTCCAGCAGACCCAGATCTCGTAGTTCCCACGTATCGATCAACCACCATACAAGTTCACAGCAAACAACACCAGCAAAAACGCCAAGTTCTAGATCTGAAACCCGAATCTATGGCTCACAGGGAAGCGTTATCGCTTTCAGTCATGAGGCTGTTGGCCAGTCACCTGACCTCATCAAGCCTCCATTTCTTTTCTGGCCAAGTTGCTCCAGCCTCCAAGGCTGATTTTGAGAAATGGCTGGTCCATCATATGTAAATGCACACATGTAAAAATGTCTTCCAAAAATGTCACTCTTCATAAAATTAAGGTGATAGTCCCTTGACTAGTCAAAGTAATCATTATAATTAATGTCTATATTTTTCTCAGTTAATTGTATTTTCTTTATATTTATGACCACTCAAGTATAATGGGACATTATCAAACCCCAGTGTTTTCTAACAACTTTTCAAAAATAATTTGGGTCCTTTTCAAAACATTTACTAAGAAAAGGTGGTTGCAAAATAAAATGCTTTTTTCCTAAATTTTTAAGTAATCTTATTAATTTTACATTATTCTATGTCATGTGATACTAGTGATATTTCTTTATTTAACAATATCCTTAATAGAGATAAAATTAATGAATAAAATCAAACACTGAAATAAAATTGGAATTACTAAATTCTGAGAAAAACAGACGTCCTTCTGACGTAAGGACTTTTTGCATTGATCAAGGTGTTGTCACGAGTTGAAAAGTGTTCCCAATATAAGTGTTTTGGGGGTATAATTTCTGAAGTTCCTTGACATTCATGTTAATATCCTCTTCTAACAAAATTCAGGAAGCAGTCCATGCCCAATCAATTATGAACTCAGATTGATTGAGCATCTACTAGGTCTTCGACTGAGAATAACTTACCATTTGTTTAGGTAATTCATATTATTGAAGTACTTACCATGTAGGCATTGGATAAACACAAAGAACAAGCTAGAATGCATAGAAAGTCTTCCTGATGAACGGCAGATCTTAAAGAAGTAGCTATGACTGTGACTGTCACCATGGGGAGGTGCAGCATATGAGGGAACATGCTCTGAACCCCCCACGCCTGACCCTGTCAGTTACCCTAAACCATCTTGGCACAGGGAAGGAAGCCGCAGGTCCCACTAGAGCCCAAAGAAACCTCCTTAGTCCCTGAACTATTCTCCCTTCTTGCCCAGGAACTGAGAAATCCATTTTACTTCTTCCAACAAAATGTCACCTCTCTTCTCCTCACTTTTCCTAGGCCCCTGTTTTAGTGTCCAGCCTTCCAGGCAGCCCCAAGCCTGTCTCCTCCCAGCCACCAGCTGCCTGGGGTCAGGAGGGATGAGTTCAGCCCTGTGGCCGGTGCTGCCATCCTGTTTCCCTTCCCTGTATCTGTGTCCTGTCCCAGCCAGAGAGCCCCTTTCTGCCCCTTGGTGTCCTCAAGTGCCTTCCTGCCCCTAAGTCTCATGTGGCTTTTCCACAGAAGTTCGCATATGATTGAGATTGCAATCTCCTATATTTTAGCCTAAGTTCAAATCGTGACTCACCCGCCAAGGTGATTTTTGACCTAATGTTTCCAAATGATGCGTTTCTTTGCGTGTGATGTCTTCGTGGAGTAGACATGTGGAGGAAGGCCACAACATCCGAAAGGCATCATCAGGACTTACAATGTAATTTGGGGAGGTCAGAGGCCCTAAACACAAAATCTATATTATCCCTCGAGGAGTCCACCCTAGAACCTTTATTCATCACCAGAAAAGAGCGCAGTGCGGAGACCTACACCCGGCGCTGAGGACCTGAGCGCCTGGAATCCCTGCTTGATGCTCATCACAGAAAAGATTGGGCAGCAACCTGTTACCCGCATGACACAGGGGTCTCCAAAGATATCTAGTGACATGACAGCTGAGTATGCAAGCCAGGAGGCATAATTAAAAATAGACAGGGCCGGGGAAGGCTCAGGTGGGGCAGGTGAACGTTCATGGGTTGGAGAGCCTGGAACGAATGAAAGCCGTCTGGAAAGACCCGCAAGCAACTGAAGCTCAACACGCACATCCCCCTTCTCAGTGGCTGAGCAGCAGGGGGCCATGGAGAAAGGAAACAAATCTTATTCTTGTATTTTTCTTTCTCCCGTTCATTTAATTTTTCCAGTGGGCGGGGAGTGGGAGAGAGGCGACTGACTTCATTCCTCTTGATTTCCAAAAGCACTTTAATATTGTCATTAGATGATATTTCAGACCTGACACGTTAAGGGGAGAAGAAATGCTTAGGATGCCAGGGACTGCATGTAGCCATATGCATCGTTTATGTTTTTAACTTTTATTCAACCCTTATTCCTCATTTTCTTATTTGAATGCTTATTCTTCATTTTGCATGATGTGTACTTTTGTAAGGCACTGCAAATCATTCATAGAAAGAGGCAGGGAGAACTTTAAAAAGGAAGTAACTCGATTAATGTATGACCTTTAGGGATGCTTGTGAGAACACTTGAAGATGCTGTCTCTTTATTTTCTAGGTGAGGAGAGCAACGCTTGCAGAGAAGTGAGCTGCCCATGGCTCGGGGGGCGGGGGGAGCTGCGCTCTGAGCTCGGCTCCCGCTGAAGTCCATTCTGGTCCCAGGGCGTCCTGCTTCCTGGGCCAGTTCTCATCTCCCCAGGACCATGGCAACTCTGAATCCCACTGCTGCATGACACTTTCGCTGTGGAGTAGGTGATAAAAATGAACCGAAACTCTTGGGTAGATTATATTCTCTACTCAATCATAGTTCTGCATGCGAGGTAATAGAAAAAGTATATTGGTCTTTGCTACTGGTTTTTGACAGAGTTTCTGAAACTCTTGGGACTTCCTGTTGATAAGATGCCTCATAGCCTAGTGAGATGGTGGACGCCTAGGTGGCCCCGGATGGGGGCTGGTCACTGGAAAGACCAAGCCATGATTAGAAGCTTGGAGTTTTCAACCCCACTCCCAACCTCCAGAGAGGGGTAAGGGGCTGGAAGTGGAGTGAATTATTGATCACGCCTAGATAATAAAGCCCCCATTATATCCCATTAGCATGGTGTTCTGGGAGCTTCCAGGTTGGCAAATACATGCACACCCGGAGGCTGATGTACCTCACATTCAAGGGACACTCCCCTTAGACCTCATGACCCTCCCCAGACCTCTTCATCTGGCTGTTCCCCCCTAACTTACACCATCTCTTTTAATAAACTGGTAAATATCAGTAAGTATTTCCCAAGTTCTGTGAGTTGTTCTATCAAATAACTGAACGCACAGAGAGGATCGTGGAAACCTCTGGTTTGTAGCCAAGTTGGACAGAAGTTGGCATCTGAAGTGGGGCTCAGTCTCATGGGACTGAGCCCTTAACTGGTGGGGCATGAGGCCCTCTCCCGGTAGAGCATGTCACCATTGTCGAAGGCCCAGCTGGTATCACAGAATCTCCTGGTGACGGAAACCGCCCCCACGCAGCTGCTGCCAGAAGTGCCGTGACTGTGGCAGTCCTGTTAGTCATGTGACAATAAAGGAGACAGAGAGAGAGAGAGGACTGGGCTTTTCTTTACACCGAGTAAATAGATTCTTCTAAACACTCAGTATGTCATAGTAATGTGCTTCATGTATTTTATTCATTTAAGAAATGTTTCTTGAGTGCCTAATATTTCAAAATTAGCCCATCGGAGTGCCAATTAAAATGATCAATTGGAAATTTTAAGAGATGCTTCATCAGTTTTCATTATCTTGGATATCTGATTCCGTATACACCAAGGGCATTGTCCAAGAAGGTCAGTCATGTCGGTTTTTTTAACTTTCCCTGCTGTGGGCTTGGCGTCACATTAAACCTCCTTATCATCCTTATTATCCTGTATACTTGTTCAGCCTTGAGATACATGTGTAACTAGTAGCAATTCAATAACAGTATTTTCTCTTTCCTGGTAGAGTGTGATGTTATTGAAAAAAGAGAGATTAGACTTGTTAGAAGACTTTGCTGGTAGGACAATTTCAAACACTGACCAGCTGAGTGCTTTTGATTAAGGCATTGCACCTTTTTGAGGCTCTGGACTGTTATCTTTAAAAGGGAATAGTTAATAATAATACTAATAATGGTAATTATAATGTTGATAAGAAGAAGGAGAAGGGGGAAGAGGAGAAAAAGAAAAAGACATCTCACATAATTATTTTGAGGAGTAACCAAGATCCTGGTGTTAAGATCCTTAACATAATTCCAGATTTCCCCCAAGTTAGGCAAACACAAAACCTAGGTTTGTTGCATTGATTAAATATACTGGCAAATGTGAAAAAAATTTTGCTGCGTATATTTACTTTCTATCATAACTATTTCTATCTGTCTAAGTAGCAAGCTAGTCATCTACCACCATCTTGTTGCAGAAATAATTTAATGTGGTCTATTTAATATTATCGTCTTGCTTTATGATTCATTTTCTAGTCGACCTTATTCAGACACATTATTTTCTAGAAATGATCATTAGAGTGGTTTCCACATAAAATACAGTGTGCGTGTATTGTTGGTCCCCTCCTAAGAGCTGTCATCGACTTGTAGGTTTAATTGCTGCCACTGACATGAATTTACAAGACCGCAGACTGTAAGGTGGAACTCTGTATGTGCAGACTCATACTTCAAAGGGTTTGGTGGAGTGAGAAAGTCTACATTTAAAAAACAAATCATCGGGAGTTAATATATTACCTTTGTACCAAAGCGTCCATCATATCCCTGGATATAAAACTTCTCTATTCAAAGTAGACTTTTCACATTAAATTCCACTCAGAGTGAATCTGTGGAGCAAGACTGCCTAAGCCAAAAGCTACAGGGTTTTGAAACAAATTGAGTCGTGGTGCTGCAAGGGATCATATACATAAGCTGGTCTCCTTTTATTGTCAAAGCAAGACGGCCCTTTGTGACATTCTTGGAAGGAGGCAATCTAGACACACTTGACTGTCCGGAGTAACAGGGAGCTTATCCCTCCTTAACAAGGGCCACCAGTCCCTTGCTGGGCAGCTCTGACTACTAGAAAATGCCCAACTGTGCATTAGCAGGGCTGGGCGTGCACCCGGGCAGACCCACGCACTGAAGCGGTCTCAGTCAGTGACCTGGTGTTGGCACCTCTGGCAAGCAATCTTCCCACATGGGCCACAGCTTTCTCGCCTGTACAGCGGTGGGAGGGACCCGTGGCCCTGAGTAAGGCTGAGAAAATGAACGCGATAACCGCACCAAGTGGCAGTGCTGCTTCGCGGGCCTCCAGGAAGACACTCTGCCTCCTCCCGGCTTTGCCTCCTTGGAGTTGACATCTTGCTACTTGGCCACACTTACAGATTAGAGAGCTTCTCATAAAAAATAATTTCAAGAACCCTCGGCAGACTGGAGTTCTTCCTCCTTGTTGTGCCAAAGACTGGTTGGAGCGGAGGGGCCGCTGCCCCGTGTACACGGGACGCATGTTCTGCTTGCTGTCCCAGTCCCTGCCGGCGGGCTCACTCATGACTTTATTACCTGACTGCTGTAGGCATTGAGCATTGTGAGCTTTAATTGAACGTGTAAAACAGGTCACCAGTCCCTCTCTTTATCACTTCTTCAAACTTCCACTTAGACCTTCCATGGGCCAGGCAACGGTCCCAGGAGCCCGTCTTTATAAAAGTGTGTCAACCCTAGTCAGCATCCTGGGAATGACCAAGACAGTGCTCTGCATTCTATGGTGGCTGCTGAGGACGCCCGTCCTGTCCCCCGGATCCGACCGAGTGTGAAAGGCCAACACGCCCTTTCCTAGGCTTGTCCTCGCTTTAGAGTCTGGCTGACTAAGTGTCATCAATTCATACTGAAATTGACACTCGCCTCCTCCCTCCGGCCCCATCAAACGCCGTGGAACATTCTCTCACTTGTTCTGAAGCAGGAGGACGCCGCCTGTGCAGCTGACGGTACCGGGTTTCACACGGGGACCAAGGGGCGTCTCAGAGGGTCCGGCTTTCTCAAAGCGAGAGACGTCTTCTTACTTACTGCTTTATAAGAGAGTTGGGGGTGGGGGGGTCAGTCGCGGCTGGAGTCTCGGGGAAGCGCCATCCCAGAGTCTTGTTGCCTTACCAGCACCCCTCCCCCGATGACCTCCAAGGAAACTAGTAACCAACTCTTTCTCTCTGATCTTTTCCAAGACGGCACATAACGAAACAAATACTGATAAAATCTATTTTGCAGAACTTGAAAGGTCTTTATGGTCATCCAAGAAAATACCAAATTCTATTCCAACTGTACCCGTGTCTTAAGCACCTTTTCTGTGCCGGAACAGCCGAAGCTCTGCAGACAGTGCTGAACAAGACTCAGTCTCTCACCCCTTCTCCTCATGAAGGAAGCTGGGAAGAGTTCCATGAGGAAGCTGGAGGAGGTGAAATTCGAGCTAAAACATCCAAGTGCAGGAACATAAAGCCATATTGTTCGCATGCGCCAGTGTTGCCTCAGATGCACGCTGGCTCTCTATCGGCAGGAAGATCTGCCTGCTCTCGGCGCCCTGTCCCGGCAGTGCTCCGAGCATCTTCCAACGTGGGTGAGGCAGCAAGCAGCCTACTTACTGTCTGACCCGCTCAACCCCACGTCAGTGGGAACGCGAGGAGTTAGGGAACTCAGGGTGGCTGGTTAGAGGACTGTGGTTGGAACTAGCCACTCCTCACTGGCATCCTCCCAGCTGCACTTCTGGAAGGCAGGAAGGGGAAAAAATGTGGCAAGCACCCACACTTCCAAAAGGAAGAAACATGTTAGTTGTACCCACTCATGTCCTCTCTCCTTAGTGACAGGCAGACGCCCACTCCTGGTGGCCCAGACGCCAGAAGGAGAGGCAGGCTGGTGCTGCCCACGCTCTCAGGGACAGCTTGGGGGATGGGGCAGGAGGCACCTCTCAACATTGCACGGGGCTGATGAAAAAGGGGGGGCCTAGGTCAGGTCCAAAGAGCCAATGCCCGTCTCCTCTTCTGAGGTCAGGGATGGCCTGCGCTCAGTCATCTCAGTGACGGCAGCGTGAGACGCAGGGCCTGGCACAGAGCAGAACTTGAAGGGAGAAATAATAACAACAGACAATGCTGTGACGATTGTCGTCGAATTGAATCTGATGCGTGGTGGATAAAAAGATGGAACAGATTCAGAAGGGACACTTTCTTTACAATAATAACTTTGTTATTTCAAGGAAAATGATTTAAGGACACAATCAAAGCTCTGAACAATGTCAAAAGCTCATCGAAGACCAACAAACGTACAGAAGAAACGCAATATTCAAATATCGTCACATGTAAATCCTCGTCTCTTAGAGATACCCACGTTAATATCATGTGAGCAGGGACAGGTTTCATACAACAGAGCCAGTAGGCATGACACCTACTGGGCAAAGGTCACACTAGCCTGTAAGTGTCCCCAAGGACACCCTAGTAATGCCAGGATTGTTATCCAATGTTGGCAGAGGCCACTGAATTTTCAAGTTGGCTGAAGATATCTGTATCGTCACTTGGTTATTAGAGACATGCTGAGGGACCAAGTGTCTTCTAATCAGATCTGGATGCTGGACACTGAGGGAGGGGGCTGTAGCTCGGAAATGATGGGGAAAAGCCTTCCGTGCTGGGAGGGCTTCCTGGGGTGTGGCTGCCCTGGATGGTGAAGTTGGCAGACATGCCAGAGGACCCAGTGGAGATGTGGAAAAGTCCCCGCCCGAGATTATCTGAAGATTCACAGAAAGTCCGAGCTCCCCGGGAACAAACACATTTAACACATGGAGTTTAATTCTTCAGTTCCCCAAAACACCATCAAAGATCACATCATCAGGCATTTCTATACCTGGCATGTTAGAAGGCAACAGAGATACCTGCTTCCATACCTACAACCCCCTTCTGATCCAGGCATGTGTGAATTTGGAAAACAAAGGGTCCGCTCATTGAAGGACCCCAGGCCTCCAGGGTTGTGCTTCCAAGCCTCCCGGACACATCACAGAGCCTTGAACTAGGAACTGCAGGCTCGGAAAGTCCACAGAAGCACTGCTGGGCTGGGGGTTACACCACTGCTCTGAGCAAAGGGGCCCCGGAGGGGAGGTAGCCTTTAGAAGAGCACAGCGCTGAAAGAAGTAAATAATTTATCCTCTCTCATACTTGTAAATGCTGTGAGTGTCGTGGAGAATAACCGAAGGGGAAAATATATTACCGATGCCTATTGGTACGAATAAGAAGACAAATAGTTATTTATAGGGAAACCTTTGAAATTAGATTTCTTGTTACGATAGGCTAGAGGAAGCATTTTATTTTAGTTTTTTATTTTTATTTTTAAGTATATTTTATTGATTATGTTGTTACAGGAGTTCCAATTTTTTCCCCTTTGCTCCCCTCTTCCCAGCACCCCCCTTCCCTCCAGCAATCCCACCCCCCTTAGTTCTTGCCCATGGGTTGTGCATGTAAGTTCTTTGGCTTCACCCTTTCCTATATTATTCGTAACTTCCCCCCATCTATTTTGTACCAACCAATTATGCTTCTTAGTCCCCGCACCAGTTCCCCATTTCTCCCCCTCCCCCTCCCAGCTGATAACCCTCCCAATGATCCCCATACCATGATGCTGTTTCTATTCTGGTTTGCTTAGTTGGATTTTGTTTTTATTTTTTAGATTCAGTTGTTGATAGTTGTGAGTTTGTTGTCATTTTAGTGTTCATAGTTTTGACCTTTTTCTTAAGTAAGTCGCTTTGACATTTCATATAATAATAGATTGGTGATGATGAACTCCTTTAGCTTTACCTTGTCTGGGAAGCACTTTATCTGCCCTTCCATTCTAAATGATAGCCTTGCTGGATAGAGTAGTCTAGGTTGTAGGTCCTTGCTTTTCATCACATTGAATACTTCTTGCCAGTCCCTTCTTGCCTGCAAAGTGTCTTTTGAGAAATCAGCTGAGAGTCTTATAGGCACCCCTTTGTAGGGAACTCTCTGCTTTTCTCTTGCTGCTTTTAGGATTCTCTCTTTATCTTTCACCTTTGGCATTTTAATTATGATGTGTCTTGGTGTGGTCCCCTCTGGGTCCAGCTCATCCTGGACTCTCCGTGCTTCCTGGGTTTGTATGTCTATTTCCTTCACCAAATTTGGGAAGTTTTCCTCCATTATTTTTTCACATAAGTTTTCCATTTCTTGTTCTTCCTCTTCTCCTTCTGGCACCCCTGTGATTTGGGTGTTGGCACGTTTAAAGTTGTCCCAGAGGTTCCCAAGCCTCTCCTCATTTTTTCAATTCTTTTTCCTCATTCTGTACTGGTTGACTTTTTTTTCTTCCTTATGTTCCAAATCATTTATTTGAACCCCGGTTTCCTTCCCTTCACCACTGGTTTTGTGTGAATTTTCCTTTGTTTCACTTAGCATAGCCTTCACTTCTTCCCTTATACATTTGCTGTACTCAAGCATATCTGTCAAGCCTGTGAGCATCTTTATCACCAGTGTTTTGAATCTGTGTCTGTTAGGTTGTCTATCTCCTCGTCGCTTAGTTCTCCCACTGGAACCTTGATCCATTCCCTCTTTTGGGCCATACTTCTCTGTCTCCTCATCTTGACAGGCTCCTGTGTTTGTTTATCTCTGTGTCTTAGGTAGAGCTGTCACACCTGTTATGTTATAAGGTGTGGAGCCTTAGGGATTCCTCAGTACAGGGCAACCTGTTTCACCACGTTGTGGTGCTGTGTGTAGGGGAGGGGTCTGAGAGGAAACAATGCCACCCACTCAGTACTCATCCTGTTTCCAGGCACTTCTCCCACTTCCATATGGGACTGGCGCCCCTCTAGCTGCTGCCCTGGCCATCGTTCCCAGAGTTGGTGGGTCTGTGGACGTTCTAGGACCATGGGGGCCCTTCAAACAAGCAGACTCTGCTGAGAGACTGGCAGTTTCTTCTTCCATCCCAACCCCCACTGGTCTGCACAGTCAGAAGCAATGAGGCTTGATTTTCCCTGGTGCTGGGAACGTGAGCTGCCGGGTCTGATCAGGAGTGGGATTGCTCTCCAGGTGTCCCTCCTGACTTTTTAAAATGTGCGACTGTACTTTCTGCTGGCCCGCCACTGCTGCCTTTGCTGCTACCACTCCGTGTCTTCTCCACCCTGGCTCTGCCCCTCCTACCTGTCTGGATGAGTATTTCTTCTTTATATCTTTGTTTGCTGGACTTCCATGCAGCTTGATTCTCTGGAACTTCTGGTTGTTTCTGTTTTTGAGGTAGTTGTATTTCTTCTTAGTTGTGGGGGAAGATGCAGCGTGTCTGTCTAGGCCTCCATTTTGGCCAGAAGTGCAAAACATTTTAAAAGCAATACCCTAACATTTGGATTATTATGTAAAAACCTCATAGGTCAGGAGCCTATGAAAACAGGGGACTGAATTTATTTGTCACTGGTGTTCTAGAGCTAAACTAATGTTGCTTCATATTCAGTCCTGTTGAGTTGCATTTGTTTGACATGGCATTATACACGTGTACACAGATTATAGGACAAAATATTAACCATTTCACTAATGAAATGGAATCAGTCTCACTACATGAAACAAAGTAGACCTAAAAGAATGGTTCAGCTGAAGAGGCATTTAAAACTATTGGAAAAGAAGTAAAAATAGGAGCCACATGAGTTGACAATACAGAGGTTTCCTTCCATCTTATGCGCCATAAACAAGTCTTTGAAGAAGGGCCATTTGAACTGGGCCTTCCCATTCAGGAGCTTTTGCTCAGTGGGAAACAGACTGACCTTCAAAGTGAGGAGACAGGGGTGGAAGTCCAGAATATCCCGGGACATGGAGGGCTTTGCCGTGACCTCCCGTGGCTTAGAGTAGCTGAGGAGGTATGCGTTCTTTGGCATCCTTGGAGGCCTGTCAAAACACTTGAGCTTCTTCAATAAATAGCAGGACATCCTGGAGCACTTTTAGCAGAAAAATGACACATTCGGAGCTGTCCCTTAGGAAGGACCACCTAGCAGTGGGTGGGGCATGTCAGAGGCTCTAATCTGGATTCAGTGCAAGAGTCCAGAGGCTCTCGTGATGGGACGGATGGGACAGGGGAGAGGTAAGGAGTCATTTACATGCTCCTCAGAAGTGAAAATTCCAGCCTGTACATGCCAGACTCCTGACTGCTTTACATCCCAGGGGAGAAACTGGTGGATCTGTGTCTTACTGCCTTTCCGACCTTCCTCGGGTTAAAATGTTATCCTTTCTCCTGGAAGTAAGATTAGGAATGCTGGAAGGAACTGCCTTCTCGGCCCCAGTGAGCCGCTTCCATTCCCAAACCACTGCTGCGGCTCAAGCTGATGTCTTGGTTCAGAACACAGGCTGTGCAGCTAGGAGGAGAGACCAAACCTCACCAAGCTAGTTCCCACCCGTAGGAGCCCCTCTCAGCCTCAGTTTCCCCATTCCAGTATGGGTGGTGTAGCAACGCCTGCCTTGTCTAGCGCCGGAGAAGCAGCTGCAGCGCATGCCTACTACGGTCAGCACGCAGCCGATGCCGCTTACGGCCACAGGTCCGCGATCCCTGATCTGCCATTCGGAAAGCTCGAGCCCCCTGAGGCCTTCGGTTTTCTAACCATTCGGCTGTGACGACTGACCCCATCTGACTCATTCGGCAGCAACGGTTGACCTGGACTGACATGAAGCTATTTATAATCTATTTATCTCACTTTCTGCTCACAGTCATACATTTTCCTGCAGAAATATTAATGTGCTTGATTATTGCAGGGTGCTGCCCCCGGCCCCACTCGGCATGTTAAATAACACTGAGCACGCAGCAGGTCACCCTTCTGAGTCTGGAACAGTGTCAATGCCAAGTGCCTGTGGCCCCGAGGGTTTGAACAGGGGCTGCGGAGGGACCGCAGAACTCACTGGTGTCCCAGGAGGGGCCGGTGGCCTCCATGCTTTGATGCAAAGAGGAAACTGTCAGTGTTGAAAATGCTACTTTTGAGTGCTCCAGATGCCTACGAGCATCAGTAAGAGGCGAGCTCCTGAAATGTCTATGGGGGCTGATGAAAGCAGGGTGCGAAGCCCACCGCCCACCTGAGGAGTTTCCGTTTCAAACACCTGTCTCTGTGTGCAGGCCTCTATCTTCTGTCCTTCTAGCTGAGACACGGGGAATGGCTCTCCAGAGGTGTGACCCACAAGGTGGATGGAGTGGCCCAGGCCAGTCCTGACTGCTTTGGAGTTGTATACCCCAACGGGGAGTCAAGAGGCCAGGAACCCATCAGCTGCGCTCTGGTCTGAAGGCCGTTGTCCTTTATGCCCTGAGTCAGGCACACTAGGTCCTCAATACACGGGCACAGGACTTTTTCTGATGTTTTCCTGGGTCCTTCTTCTTCGCTCTTTCCCTACATCCTTCAGCAGCAAGGGGAGGGATGCTGAGCAGTAGAGAGGAACCCAGCTCTCCCATGTCTTGAATGCAGGTTGCAGAAGTTGGACGATGAGACTGGCCTCATACAGTGGGCGCTTCTGCAAAGTTCATGTTTGCCGGCTGTCCTTTCTGCTTTGCTCTGTCTCCTGAAGATTGGCCAAGACGAGACTCCCTGAGCTTTCCACCCAGACTTGTGGAGCTAGGCTTCGACTTGTAGGTGGGCATGTCATGAAACAATAACAAAAAATCTGAAGTGATACATGTCTTTAAGGTGAAGATAAGCAATGCTTCTGGGCGCATGTAGACACGGAGGGCCGCTGAGGGAGGATTCGGGCCTGTTTCATTCAGCTGAAGCGTTAGCAACGGCATGAAGGGGGGGGGGGGGTGTTGAAACCCCTGTGGCTTCTGCTGTCCCTGGAATCTTGTTCCTTTTATGCATCTGCACAAGCTTTGTTTGACCCAGGAATGCCTCAGGTCCTGCCTCATCCATAAAGCCCTGGGCCCTTTTTTATCTTTGTTGTTTGGGCTTTCTATATCTTCCCCAATTCTTCCCCTCCCCGAAACTACTCTCTGAGCCCACATTGTCACTGGTTTGTGCTAGAAGCCGCCCCAGGGCAGTTCTCAGCCAGACCTGGTTGGTGTCCCCTGCTCTTCCTGGGATGTTACCATTTAGATACCTTGGTGTCAACCCAGGTTCCTGGATTGTCACTTATTTAAGCAGAACTCCTCAACTCTGCAACACCTTCTGCCCCGCCCCCATTGGGCGGGGCTTCCACTCGCCTCCAGGAGTACAGGCCTTAAACTCTGGAGTCAGTATCAGTATCGTGGGGTCAGAGGTTCTCTTGCAACTCTGTGACAACCACTTCAAGAAGCACACGGGTGACAACGATATGTTTTTACTGTTTCTAGGGGTCACTAGTCCTCTGAACTTTGCTCATGGCTGCCCCCCGCCGCTGCTCCCCGTCGCGCCACCAGCGCAGGGATTCTCAGTGTGCCCAGCTCAGTGCCCCAGGTGGGTGGGTTGGTTTTAATGCCATTTTCCAGACCTTTCTCCCGGACTTCCTGAAGCAGATGGACAGTGAGTCAGGGAAGCCAGCTGAGCTCCTCAAACCATGTCACCAGCATGTGGTGACACTGGGGTCCCAGCTCAGGCTTTGACTCTCAAGGCCGTGTTCGAATTACCTAACTGATTGGACTTCTATGGTTTTCCAAGAAGGAAATAAACAGGATGGCTGAGGAATGTGTGCATTGAGGAAAGGGACGTTCAGAGTTCGGGTCACCTAAGATTTGGGGAGAAGATATGGGGTGGCAGTATATCCCGGGGCTCTTCCCCAACATGTCCAAGCCCATGGTGCTCAAGACGCTTCTAAGACATCCCATGAAGGGGGACTCTTTTTGGTAAACTCATAGGTCCCAGCTTCTGCATGATGACTGCACCCTTTGGAACCTGAAAGCACTGACCGTCTTTGATACATTGAGGAGTCAAGGTCAGCAGCCCCTGAGGGAACAGCCCAGGCACCCACAGAGAGGGGCTTTCCAGACATGAGGCTGTGAGAACTGATAACCAGGCTGGCTGCCCCCGGCCCCCAGGCGGCTCGGACCCGGGGGGCCAAGTGCTGTATCACTCCTTCCTCCCGCGGTTTGGGTGCAGGCTGCTAACCGTGCTCCGGAGGCGCCGGTGGTTAGTTTTATGGTCGCCCAGCAGTTTTAGGAAGACCCTTGAGGTGCTTCAAGTACCAGGTGGCCCCAGTGTGGTTTAACTGTCTGGAGCCGCGAGCTCCCTCCATGGCCGGCTGAGCGAGGGTGGCAGCCTTGACGTGAGACATGCAGGCAGCTGGCTGTGACAATGACATAAGACCACGGAGCCAAAGTGTCACCTTGTCTGTAAAGTTGTATTTTGTAAATTAATAGATTAGTCAGCGCCTCAATAGCCCTCAACAGTTGATCAGGCACTCAGGGTACATTGTCTCATTTTGTGGTGACCACGACTCCCTTTGCTGCCTCAGCCCCATTTTGCCAAGGTGCAAACGGAGGGTCATGACGATGGAGGGCCCATCCTATGGACCAGACGACTGGCTGAGGGCCCTTTATACCTCATGTCAGATTGTTTTGTGATGACCCCACTAGGCAAGAGTATCCCCACGTTGTCGATGATGGCGCAGCCCAGCACCCAGCCCACACCTCCTTCTCCCTGGGAGCGTGGCTTTCTGCTCTCATGCAGGGAGGGATGAGATGGCTCTATCTGCTCTTGGTCTCGTTCCCAGAGGCTCTGTCACACAGTGCTTCTTAGAAACAATGCAGAAAGCAGAATAACCCCCGCTGCCTTTCAGAAGCCTTCAGGAAGCTCTGGGGTGACACTTTAACTGCTTGTCTCTTGATCTCGGCCCTCGTTTGTCTTTCTTTAAGCATCTTTTATAGGCCGGGTACCAAGGATGCATGTGACCAGGTGTGGACCGAGAGCCCTGGGAACGTGCAAGATGAAAAACATACACACATTCACCTGCATTGCATACATACACATGTGTGCACATGTGTACACACACGCCTTTCACCCCCACAAACAATGTCCTGCAGGGAAAGCCACACCGATGTTCTCCAAACATTAATTATGCACATACCCAACATAGTGGAAAGTACCTCGCATTCTGTACACGGGACTTCACTTATCTCGCCCCCGTTTCACCGCTGTCTGTTACGGCGCTGACCATCCTCACGCGTGTAGATTTAGGTGCAGGTCTCTTTTCTTCACCGGGCTGTGCACAAGCCTCCCACGGAAGAGCCCTGTCTTAGTGACCATTACGCTCGTGGTCACTGATTCTCGCAGCGTGCTTACTGAGTGTGCGTGGAGACATGCTTTTGCGTGAACAGGTAAGTGAATGGGTGTGCACATGGTTTGCTGCGTGCTGATGAGACTAGGAGGGGACGGCGGAGGAGACGTGGCGTGGGAGCCCTTGACATTGTCAGGGGAGACGGGGAAGAGCCTCGTGCTGAGCGGCGACAATGTGAGGCTGGGGGAGCCTCAGGGGCAGAGTCCAGCCCTCCGTGAGGAGCTGCGGAGCCACCAGCAGGCCCGCTCACCTCTTCCACCCTCAGCATGCACAGCCGGAAACGGGTGGCCATGAGCCGCCACCCCACGGAGGTCCTTGGCACATTATATAAGCTCGTTTATGTAACACACTCGCCGTGTGCCTTGGAGGGCCCCACGGACGTCGAACAGTTACTGAGTGTAAATAGACCCACAGAAGACTGAGAAAGCATTTCGAAAGATCTGCATATGCACAAACATTTTGGTCATTAAACAAAACAAAAAACATGATAGAATTAGACGATCCAGTCTGGCTTTTCTTGATTGCCACCCACTCCCCTTCTTCTGGAAGGAGTCCTTGCACATTCTGCAAGAGGCTTCTGCCTCCCTGTTCAAGGCCTCCTGTGGTGGC
This sequence comes from Furipterus horrens, assembly GCF_987537825.1. NCBI lineage: Eukaryota > Metazoa > Chordata > Mammalia > Chiroptera > Furipteridae > Furipterus > Furipterus horrens. The sequence goes on along the minus strand of NW_028327173.1, from coordinate 207,778,082 downwards.
CGAGGACTCTGGCCTTCTTGGCTTCTGGAGTCAGCCGGGCGCCCTTCTGTCTAGACCCTGGTGCTCCCACCCCACCTGCCACATTCCCCATGGAGGCATGGTCTCTTCTCCTCCAGGGAAGATAGCCAAAGCCTCCTGGCTCCAGCTCCCCTGAGCTGGAGGGTAATCCAGCCCACCGATGGCTGGAAATTAAGCCAGGTAATGTGAAGCCATCTGCTGGGTGCCTGACCACAAACCACCTCTGGGCTAACCCTCACCTGGATCGTGTTGCTTCCCCAGAGCCTGCCCGGCTTCATTACCACGGCCATGGGAAGGGAGGAAACCAAGAGGTTACTCAGGTCTTCCGTTAGCGCTTTGTCATTAGTGCGTTATTACCCCGCTCCCCGCTCCCCGGGGGACGTCACGATGGGAGAGCTCAGAGGGTGATTTAGTAACAAGACCACAGGTTCCCAGAGCGCACCAGATGGAGTGGGGACTTCCTCAGACAGGCCAGCAAGGCGGAGTAGGTGGCTCTCCTTTCAGGGTGGGCGGATTCCAAGAGGCTAGCATGCAGCTCCGTGCGTGCAGCTCAGACACCCCCCAGATGGCACTTGGGGCAATTTCACTGACCAGACAAAGGTTGGAGGCCAACATCAGGCAAGCTTGGGTTTGAAAAATAAATCTGCTCCTGCTCAGATCTTGGGAAATCTCTTAAATACCAAAGTCTAAACTTTCCTGGCAATAAAATGAAGTCAAACCTCTCCCCCAGTGGACTTTCATGATCATTAGATTAGACCATCTATCTAGACCCAGAGTTGAATGAGATGGCCCCACGGGGGTTGAATGGACCTAGACGGTGTCCTAGAAACTGAGAGAGGGGGTGGCAGCTGTTCCAATGCCGGTGGAGCCTCCAGGGCCACCCAACCCCTCCGGGGTCTTTGACATTCCCATGTCCTCTCTGAGAAGTGGCCAAGCTCAAGGAAGCATGTGCGCTGGATGGGAAACGCTCTGGAAAGATACAGACTTGTCTGAAAATGGTGATTAGGATGATATAGCTCAAGATAGCTGCTTATATGCTTATATCTCACCCCACCGTGTCACAGAGCTGACGGGTCTCAGACCCTGCGGGCCCCCTTCTTGGTAACAGGGTTTCCTTGGGGAAACCTTTAACACCAAGTAACCACGAAGACGCCTCGCCCAAATGTGCTGATACTGGCAGCCACCTTCTGCATTTCTTTTTCTAGAAAATTGGACATTTTATGTGAACAATGATGAGAGTCCATTTGACTTGACGAGGGCAGAGCGAAGCGAGTTTCTGAGCTGAGGTTAAGCTGATATATCGGGGGCTGCTGTCACCGCAGTGTGGCATCAGAACAGTCCGGCAGTGGTCGGGGGTCTGGTCTGGTGGAGAGGGGGTTTTGATGGACTGAAGAGATGATTCTGGCTTGATTCTGCCTTTCACACTACATTTGGATTTTAATGTTGTCGTCGTCGGCAGCCGTCCGTCTCGAGAGACGATGGTGTAGCTTCTTAAGAGTCTATCTGCACCGCCGAGAATGGCTGTGCAGTCCGATTCGGGAGTGACACGGTATCTGTCTCCTCCCGTGTTGAATCGACATCTTGCGATGACGCTGAAGCTACAGAGCCTGGGCAGGGTGATATGGAGGGTCTGCTGTTGCCCATGCAGCAGACCCCCCCTCTCTTCGCAGCTGAAGGGTCCAAGGGAAAGACGGAGTCAATACAGCTTGGCTTCAGGTGCGCCGCAGGAGTTGCCGGTGTTGATTACAACGTCAAACCGCCTTAGGGACTCCGGCTCCGGATTTTCTGTCGGGGATTTTAATGTACTATTGGCATAAAATTATGGCAGGACTAACATAAGGTATTTTTAATTTACTTCTTTCTTTATTTTTTTTTTAAAACGGATTCAGTAGTCAGTGTGAGGGAGAGTTTCAGGCTGTCGTTAGTGTCCAGCTCTAAATGGGTCACGGCACAGGACGGTCACTGTATCTGCTGCGCTTCTTCTCGGTTGAATTTGCTCTGCCACACCTCCCCAGAGTGACAAAGCACATTTGACCAGCTTTTCTAGAATAGGGAACTTCAGGTATCTCCAAGCCCAGGGAAGTGAATGTTCTGATGTCAAAGACGGACGCGGCTTTAGGCCACTTCTCTTGAATTCCTTCCTGAGTCTATCACATCTAATATTAAACTTGCTCCTAGAGATGCCTGACCTGTGGTCATTCTGTCTTTGCCTTCCCCCACTGACGGAGAGCTCATTACAGCACAGGCAGCCCATTAGGACCACTCCCGCTGGAAATTTAGGAGCTGCAGGAGTTAATATTTGCTCATCTTTCTAACCTCCTCTCAAATAACCTCCATGGGTGTGTTGATCTCTGGCCACACTGACCTCGTCCTTAGCGTCGCCAGACTTTGTCCAGCTTAGTGATGGTGAATCCGGGGCTCCACTGTCTCAGGGGGGAGCTGTTGGCATGGCTGCTCATCCCTGCCCTGTGGTCTCAGTTCAGGTGGCATCTTTTCAGGGCTGCGTCCCCTGACCAACCCAACCGCAGTGGATCTTCACTCTCTCGGTCACTTCCATTCACTCCCTGTCCTATTACCACACCCTCTTCATCCTTTCATGACACTGACCACGTGGGCAGTGGTCTGACCAGTGTTCATGTGTTTGCCTGTGTGCAATTACATAGCCCTTCCGTACTTGTCTCTCTACCTACTGTTAGGTAGTGTTTATGTGCATGTTAACCTACATGTGATGAGTACTGTTGAAGCACCTGTTCATCTGTGTCCCTATGATGTGTCTTCCTCCAGAATGGGTGATTGGGAGAGCAGAGGTGAGTCTGTCTTGGTCACTGCCACTTCCTCTGGGGTGCCCACAGAAACACTTGCCAAATGAAGGAGTGGCTGGCCGTGCCTGTCAGCGTCCCTTTCTGAGACCAGATGACGTCAGCCTCCTAGCGGTGCCTACCTTTGCTCGTGGCCGTGACCTCAGGTTCCAGTCTGGCTCCTTTTGTCCCTAAGAGCCCGTTGGACATCACATTCCTCAGCTCTGTGACCTTTGAAGGCAGAAGTCAGGGCTCCCCAGTGTCTCTCTGTTACAGCTTAAACGTCTTCATTTTCTTCGCAGGAAAAATATCCTTTCAGGCTCAGCTCAGTAATCATTTCCTCAAGGAGGAAAATCTACTCAAATTTAGCTTATCATTCCAGCTTCTTGGCAACTTTTTGAGGACTGTAGCACATCTACCATCTTACTCTCCCCCTGGGCTGTGCACACATCAAATGGGGTTGTCTTTGTTTTCATCCAGACCATCAGTATCAAATGGGATTGCCTTGTCTTCATCCAGACCATCAGTAAAAAAAAAATAATAATAATAAAAATAAACAACTTTGCATAGTTCCCTATGGATTAATTTCTAGAGATCTTCTAGGGATCCCACAGGTTGATTTTAAGACAGTCTTTGGACCTTGTACTTTTCTGAAGGAACTTGAAAGAAAAGTATTTAATTATTTTTTAAAAAGATAGAGAAGCAGGAGGAGCCCTTACAAAAATATATGGTTCAAGCACATTATTTTCCCACTGAGAAAACTATGGTCCAGAGACAAGTCGATCACACATGGAGAGCAGGGCCAGAGCCGGCGGCCACCCCCCCCCCCCCCCGACAGCAAGGAGGGTTGACCCCGCCTCTCTGGACCCCAAGGGGTGGGGCGGAAATGGAGTAGCTGCCCTGTCGGACAGCAGGCTGGCGGGATAAGGGGCCAAGCCCAGTTCAAGCAGAGGTTTAGAGCTGGAGAATCGCGCCTAGCATGCCAAACCACCGGTGATTATATAGGGTGAGGGGTAGGGGCTGAGGTTCAGAGCCAAAGGTCAGAGGTCAGAAGGCCTTGGTAGATGAGATGCATGTATTTAGGGGTGACTGTCTGAGACAGGCTGTGGCCAGCTCTGGTCAGTATCAACAGAGCTAAGACAGAGCCACTTAGAAGCAGACAAAACCATGAATCAAGCTGCTGCATCTTAACCACTGAAGAGACCCTCCCTGGAGACCCGTGAAGGGAGGTCAGAGGCTCCAGGGCATTAAATCAAGAGTCTCATTCAGGAGGCTGGGACTGGGGAGGAGTGGAGGAGAGATGGCTTGCAGATTCAGTAAAGGGATAGTTAGGGAGGATACTTGAAGGACAGAGAGGTGCAGACCAAATGGGTGAGAACCGTGGCCATCAACTTGGTGGAGTCACAGAAGCAAAGACCCAGAAAGAAGAAAGGAGGAGGTGGTGTGTGTGCAGGGCGCAGGGAGTGGAATGCGTGCTGGGTGTATGAACCTCTGCCCTTCACCGGGCCTCCCGGGGCCGGTCAGATGCAGAAAGTTACCTTACAAATTCCACTCTTCCCTAAAGTGATCTCAGCTTGAAACTTCAGCCAAGAGTGGAAGAAAGAATCTGGGAGAGGAAGAAGCTCATTCTTACAGACACAGAGGGGAAGGCTATTGGATTTTTTCTTTTCTTTTCATTTTTGAAAGGCAATCTTCAAAAAGGGGGACTGCCCTGACCGGTGTGGCTCAGTGGATTGGGTGTCATCCCACAAAGCAAAGGTCACCAGTTCGATTCCCAATCAAAGCACATGCCTGTGTTGCGGATTTGGTCCCCAGTCTGGGTTCATACGAGAGGCAACCAATTAATGTTTCTCTCTCACATGGATGCTTCTCTCCCCCCACCCCCCCCCCTCTCTTTCTCCCCATCTCTCTAAAAATAAATAAGTAAAACCTTTGAAAAAGCAGGAGATATCGGTCAGTCCCCCACTCCCACCTCACTCCCAATCATCTAATTACAGCGTCGACGGACAGACAGGGCATGTGTCTGTGGCCTTGGCTCTGAATCCACAGGAACTTCCTTGGACCGCCCCAAGAAAGTGGCACGTCTGTGAGCAGTAAGCACGCTAGCGGCTCCGTGGGCCCACCTGGGCAGACCCGTCAAGTCATCAAAGCCAGCTGTGCCTCCGTTTCTAGATCTTTAACGCGGGTGTGGTACCGTCACCCTGAGCGTGTTGCAAGCGATGTATGAGATCATGTTTGTTAAAGGGTTTCATAAGCAGAGCAGGGCTCCATGAGGTGAGGCCCAGCACCCCCCAACCCCAATCCTTTCTCCCCGCCTTCCTCTTCCTCTTCATCACTATTGTTGAGACATTAGCCCTGGGAAGGACAAGAGAGAATAAACATTTTTTTAAGACAACTTTTGTCTTCCTGAAGGGGCTAAACCTTGGGATGCAGTAACAGCTCAGTTAATTCTCACCGGTATCCCAAGAGGCAGGTATGATTCTTTCTGGAGATTAGAAAAGCAAAGACACAGAGCATTCCCATGCCCCGTCTCTGCCTCTCTCTGCATGCAGACCTGAGAGCTGGAGCCAGTTCTTCCTGTCCGTCCATGTCTGCCCCTCTCCCGTGTGTTCCACACTGGAGGACGTTTGATGGGCATCTTTCTTGTGCCCCGCGAGCAGAGTCTGCTCCTGTCAGAACCCCCTTCCCCTGTTAGAGCCAGGACCTGTGCAGACACCATCCACGCAGCATGTGTTCAGGGTCACAGATGAGATATTGACACCCGCGGGGAGGATGAGAAAACCTAAGGGCAGAAAGTTCCACTGGCTTGTCCCATGTCACTCAGCGAGGACATAGCAGAGCCAGGACCGGAGCCCATCTAAGTCTCCCCTTCTGATCTTCTCTGCCTGGCTCGGGACTTTGATACGACAGTGGGGTCGGTAATGACAGAAGGTTGTGCCTCCAAGTTCAGTGAGAATAGCTGGTGATGAAACACCTCTTACTTCCAGGGAGAGAGACTTGGTGTTGCTCTGGGGATGGTCTTTCAGAAAAGTCAGGGACAGGACTGACCCTTGGAGGACGGGTCATTTTTACAGGGGAGGTCAGGACCAGGGAAGTGAATTGGTGATGTCTCTTTGACATGGGATGTATTGGCACACTGAAAAATAACATTTTAAAATTCAGCATCTCAATCCCTTAGAACATAAGACTCAAGATGCATTCATAGTGCTACAGGGATGGGGTGTGCCCCAAGCCTCAGCAGGCCTCCATTAGGGAATTTGGGGTGAAACAGACTGAACTGGCTCTGGTCTGCTGTGGTGAGAATTATCAGTAGTAGTAATCAGCATCACCACTAATTAGGTATAGAATTAATACTAACATTTTAGTGTTCATGCCAACTATCAATCATTCTAATCTCAATTTAAAAATCTCTGAATAGCTCTGTAGAGTTGGCCATCATTTGGTTCTAGGTTATGTCTTCTGAGCTTTACAACAAGCAACCTTCTTGATTATGGTAAGGACTCTGGTTCGCAGCGTCTGAGCTCTACAGCGTCCTATTTGTGTGTTTGCGTGTCCTTCTGTGAGTCAGAGGCTCAGTTTCCTCATCCGTGAAAGGGGCACGACGGAGCCTAGGACACAGGATTCCCTGGAGGAGGAAATGAGGCAGGCGCCACTGCAGTGTGGACCTTGTCACCTTCGTCATAGGGTCCCCTCCCCTTCTCTGCAGTAAGGAGCCAGGGTCTCTAGGCTGTCCAGTGGGCCAGCTCCTCTAGTCATGGCTGCCACCTGTAACAGTTGTGACTTCCTCCTGGCACTTCCAGCCCCTGAGGGCTGGACCGAACCTACACACCCCCTAGTCAGCCTGCCGGGGAAGGGGTGCCCCCACAGAGGACCCTGGCCATGGGACAGCCAAGATCAACCCCACCAACGGTCACCTCAGCAACATCACACTGCCCAGTCATGGACGCTGGGGACTGGCAGCATTTCCTTTCACGGTTTTATTTGCTCATCATATGAACCCTGCGGGTGAGTTTTCCAAAACTTCCCTTTAGGAGACAAAGACCTTACGATTGCAGGAGGATCGCTTTTACCGACAATCACCCAACTGGTAATGCAGGAGCTGGGACGTCACCCCAGCTCTTAGGCTGACCACTCTGTGCCCTTCCAACCACCCCAGTGACACGTGGGCAGAGCACGCCAGGCCACAGGTGGGCCACTCTCTGGTCTACAAGCCTGTAATTAGCTGTTGCGCCTCGGCCCATCCCCTCCCCGGGAGCCACACTCCGCAGCCTGGCCTCCCAGGCCGATCTGCAGACAAGTTTCCCCTCGTCCAGAAAGTCCAGTTGTTCAGCGACACTGTTGGGAGCCCGTCCTCGGCTGAGCGCCTCCTGGAAGCCGCAGGCTCCCGCCGTGCGCAGGCGTGCACTGTCTCCCGACACAGTTATTATCCGCTGCTGGATGGGGCGGCGAGTGTCCGGCAGTGGTGGTGACAACAAGCAGAAACCTTGGCTTTCCCAGGGTATGTGAGGACGTCGGGACTGACTGGGACAGGGTGCGCTATAAACCCTGTGTGCACTGGAGGGGACCTTGGTAAGAAGCAGGAAAGGAAGGAGGAGAGAGGGAGGGGGAGAGAGAGAGGGAGGGAGGGGGAGAGAGAGGGAGAGAGAGGGAGGGAGGGAGGGGGAGAGAGGTGGGGGGAACAGAGGCAGGAGAAAGAAGCAGAGAAAGAGGAACAAAGGAGGAAAGGAGGGAAAGAACAGAGAAGGAAATACAGAGGAAGGAAGGAGGGGGAGGGGAATAGGAAAGTGACAGAGAAGAGGGGGAAGGAGGGGCAGAGGGAGAGAGACGGAGGGAAAGGGGGGGGGGAGTACAGGAGAGGGGAGGAGAAGGAGTCTCATGCCCCGTCTCATTCCCAGTCTCTCTGCCGACTTGAACTCAGTTAGAGAATGGAAGAAGGGCTCTGCGGTCAGAGGACACGGGCAGTGGGCTCTTCCCAAACCGCCTCCCTCCTCTGGTCACGTGTGTCCGTGTGCGTGCGTGCGTGCGTGTGTGCATGTCTGTGAGTGTGTGGAAGTGCGCAGGTGAGAAGCAGCCCACAGGTCAGCTCCGGGCCCACCCGGGGCCTTCCCTGGCTCATCGGCTTCAGCACGGGCGTGAGCAGCTCTGTCTGCTGAGGTAGCCGGTGGCCAGACCTCCTCCTCCTCGCTCAGAGCTGGGGGACACCAGACGGCTCTGCGGCCCGAGTGGGTGCGCGGCCCCTTTCCCTGCGGCAGAGGGCCAGGTCTGCTCGCGTCTGGGGCTGCCTGGTTAAATCAGGGCATCAAGGCCGTGGGAACCTAAAGACACCCCCCCCACAACAGCTAAAATTTCCTTCCGTGGATCCAGAGAAGCCGGTCAGGGCACCCCCCACGCCGCCTGAGCCCCATTCCATCTACAAAGCTTTACTCACGTGCGCCGAGCGCAGTGAAACCCCACGTGTGTTATTCCAGGGCCCCGTTCCCTGATTTGAAAAAGTCGTGTGTATTTTGGTTGAAATTTAATCCACATGTTCCTGATTTATTTACAATTAAATCATCAAAACATTATTTTAAGGGTTGTTTGATGTCTAGGAAACCTTTTGAGGTCTTTTAAATATGATTTTAAAAGCCTCTTTTCTTAAAAGCCGGAAACTTTGCTTTGCTGCGTGTAAATAAACCCGCTAGAGATGAATACCCTCAGTCTAGAAATGCCAGGGCATCTGAGAAGGGCTTGGAAGCAGCCGAGGGCCTCACACTTAATAAGGGCCGCAATCAGCCCCCCAGAACTCGCCTCTGGAACGTTCCCCGTCGCCCTTACTCAGGCATGTCAAAGCTACCAGGCACGGTCCATCAAAATCAGCAGTTGTTTTCCAGGGGGCAGGGCCGGGGCTGGCACTGAGCAGACACCCTGGGCACTCGGTGCGGCCCTTCACCCTCAGGACCGCCTGCCGTTACCGCAGACAACCTGCGGCCCTGACCATCGTGACTCGATTTCATCTGTAAGAAATGGAAGCTCCGGGAGGTCAAGTCACCTGTCCACTGTCATCTGAATCTGCAGAATCAGAAACTCAGGTTATTCAGACACCAAAGGCCTTCTCCACCCACTTCTCCATGTGTCTTGCCTTTGGCTGGAGCTTTGCATGTGTGCAAATGTTTCACACAATCATCGTGGGGTCACCGAGCAGAAACACGCTCGTGGAATACACGGCAGGGTCCCCAAAAGTGGTGATGCTTATTTTAAGGCTGAAAGCTGTTACTATCGATTATCCCCTGGCTATCATTGTTCGGATCAGTTAGTGTGCTGAAATCTCCCAGCACATTCTGAGGAAGGCAGGGCGAAGATCGCCCCTTGAAGACAGGGAAACGGAACTAACAAAATGAGGTCGGAGAAGCTGTGACGCCTCACGGTGTGTGCAGAGCCCCGAAAGGAGTGAGTTAGCAGCCCGAAGGGGGTGCAGGCCCACGTGGCCATCTGACGGCAGGTTCTGAAGCCGTGACATCTAATTTGGTAGCTACCAGTCACACGTCGTTATTTCGATTTCCTTTTAAGTAAGTAAAATAAATAAAGTTAAAAATCCCCTTTCCCCGTTGCACCGGCCACATTCCAAGTACGTGATGTCCACGTGTGGGTGTTGGCTGCTGCAGAGACAGTGAGGTATGGAGGTGGCCGGCCCACCACCGTGGCCGGTGCCACTCGACAGCCCCAGGCCAAAGGCTGTCCACCGTGGTCCCCCAGCCGGGCCTCTGAAATCAGTCCTGTTGGAAGCCATCTCTCTTTTCTTTGCCACCCTTCAATGAGATGCTATCCTGGCTGCCATCTGGGGTCCCTGTGACCTTCCCTTTTGTCCCCTCCTAATTCCTGGGCCAGCGGTCACCAGGATCTAATGGTGGCGGAAAGACCAGGAAGGGCCGACTTCCCTAGCAGTTGAAAGTTCCCCCGGGGAGCTGGGCAGGGCCCGCTGGGTCCTGCTGTGTTTCAGCTTATCTTCTGCAAAATGGAGGGAGGGGCTCCGAGGGAGGAAGATGAAGACTTAAGGTGAGGCCCAGCAGGGAGACGACACGGTGCCACCGAGGCAGACATCTGTGCCCAGACAGATAGGGCTCTGCAGATACGATCTCTGCTACTATCCCTGAGAGAGATAAACAACTTGCCAGAGCAGCGAGCAGGAGGAAGTGCCCTCTGAGAACGGGGTATGCATAGGCCAGACGCTCAGCCCCTGCGGTCAGAGGCCCAGGGCCAGGAAGGCGGGGGAGGGGAAGGAGCAGCCCCTGCACAGAGCAGGTGACAGGAATCACAGGGCCCAATGCCACAGATGTCAAGGCAGAGAAATGTGTGAGCATGGGCCCATGGCAGGTAAAGGCTCTGTGAGAAAGAAAGAAAAAAGAAAAAGCAGAAGGAGAGAAGGCGCCAGCATCGTGTCTGGCTCTATCTCTTGTTATATATCAAGTAGGGTATATTTTGAGGGTAAAAGTTGGGATTTTCTCTCCAAGCCTTCTGCCTATCAGCTCTGTAGGGCTGAGAGACCTTTCTAGACTCAGATGAATCACCCATAAAATGGGGTATCTGTTTTAAAGGTATGTTGTAAGGGCCTGACGAGATTTCCCTTTGAAGCTCGATCAATGAGTTGTTTCATGATTCTGATTCCGACGGAGGAGGCGGGAGGTATGGAAGAATGGATACCCGGGTGGAAGGATGGATGGAGGGAAGAGGGCTGGAGGGATGGATGTCAACTTCATTAAAGTGTTTCTTTTCAACTAAGGGTCTGCACACCCTTCCCTTCCAGCAGACGGGGAGCTTTTTCAGGAGAACGGTTGGGTCTGATTCAGTTTTATACCCTCACTAACAGCAGAAGAAACCCAGATCCAGGCACATCTGCTCGGTAAACCCGGAGAAAAGGAAAAGAGGGAGGAAGACAGAAGTGGAGGGAATGCAGTGTAAACACATCTTTCAAATCTAAGTGATTGATATAAAGCACTTTTGTGGAATACTTGTCCGTTTGGAACAACTTTAGAAGATAATGACAGCTTGAGATTTGAGTTTGGGTTTGGGGTGAGGTTACACCCAGGTGAGTTAGAATTTCAGAAACTTCAGGATTTCGGAAAACCAAGGAATAGTTTTTCTTTTTTTGATCTTAGTATGTTTTCTATAATATGGAAGGCACACTTATACTTAAAAATATGAGGCTCATCTGAAATTCAAATGCAAGAGGGTGACTTGTATTTTATATGGCAGCCCTAGCTTAGGGACAAGGAAAAACTACAGGCCTTTGGGCGTGTTAGTAATCCATGCATGTGTGAGCGCATGTCCCCAAACAGCAGCTCAAGGGGGCGCAGGGCGAAGCCTGGTTAATAATCAAAGCCCCTCCATTTACTGTCGCTCATTGTGCAGACGTCTCCCCTGGAAAAGTCCAACCCCTCGGTCAAACGCACTCAGTCCCAGCCTGCATGTAGCCAGTGACCCCTCACGCTGCTCACCTGCAGCCTCTGCAAGGTCCTGCAAGCTTTCGTACGATGGCAACGCCGGAGTGAGTGAGAACGCGGAGCCTGCAGTGGGACGGGCGCTTCTTGACTGACCAAGCCTCGGACACCCTGGTCCTCAGATTCAATACTGTCCCCACCTTGAGGCAAAAATGGCTCCACAGACTTAACTGCGGCATCGGAGATTCCACACCATTGATACTGACCGAGCTCCAGCACGTCCTCACCGGTCAATCCTTTGTCACACGTGTGTGCTCAGTAATATCATTCCTCTTTGTTTTCCTGGAGCCAGTGGTTCGCTACCATGTTCCCGCGCTGAACTAAGCAGTTTTCTCTGAGTTGGTCCGTTCTTTCTGTTACTACCCACTAAACGCCTCCGCGTGGGTGCCGAGCCCCATTTTTCATGATAATCTGACCAATAGTATTTTTCCAAGTTTCCCTTCAAGAAGAGATGTTCATCTGAGAATTCCTTCACTGCAAGGAATAATTAGAAATATAGCTTTTTGGGAAAACTACGACTAGCAAAGGCGGTGTTTTTCGTAACATCATGGATGGGCATGGATGTATTCATACCTTCTACCAACTCCCTTATATTATATCTCTTTTCTCTGCAGTATTTGATCCCATAAAGTTTTTTTTTTTTTTCAAGACATGTCTCCTTTCTCGTTCTGAAGCGGTCTTTCAAGAGAGTGGCCGTGAAGAGACAAGAGGTTGGAGTTTCTATTATTAAAAATTACTACTTTTTTAGACTCTGTTGCTCTTGTTACCCCGTGGGGTTTTGATTCCAGACCTCCTCCTTGCGTGACGCCCACTGGGGAAGCGATGAAACCATTCATTATTTAGAAGTTCGGAAGCCACAAGAACTACAGTATCCAACCAGATTGGATTGACTTTTTAGCTCTTTTGATTAATAATTCATAACCCTGAGATATGTGAATTGGGTGAGCACTAACCTGCTAACAAAGGAGAGGAGGACATGAATGTTAACATGGCTTCTGTGTTATTTTACTTAACACTTCGTACCGACAAACCAACCCCGTGTGTCATGGAACCTGCTTCCTCATTTCAATCCACAATCAATATTTCATGATTAATGGGTCCATATGTTCGCCCAGGGTCCCTGCAGTGAAAAAATTTGCACACGCGTCTCCCATGTGATGATGTACAAAACGCCTCCTTCGAGAAGAAAGGATGTTGCTTTCTCTAATGAGAGCGCCTGTTCAGCTCGCTCTCCAGATTGTCTTGTTTCTAATTTCTTTTTTCTAGACTTCGTGCCAGGCAGAAGTCGCCACTGCACCCAATGACTGCTCGTACATCAAAGTGGGCACTTACTCCCCTGAACAACTGGAAGTTTCTGCAAAAGGCGAAACTTACGAGAGAGGGATATGCAATTTGCAAATGACCTATTTTTGACAAAACCTGGCTAATATACTCACTGTAAAAATTGCTTCAGTTGGCAGCTGAGAGTCTGATTTTGTGCCCTGCCTGTCATTCATTGGGCAAAAGGCCTGGGTCAGGCGAGGGCTTTATTGATCTGAGCTTTATGTTCTTCATCAATTAATGACATGCTGAGGAAAACCAACCTTTAGGTATATCTCTGAAGAAGAGAGCAAGGTTCTATCAATCACCTCTACAGTATCTGCTTTATAGCAGGATCCTCCTCATTGATTAATTAATATGTATAAAATGTCAAGTGATATGGATATTATTGAACATTAAATACTATTGTTAAGGTATTTTATTAGTCAACAGCACAACAGTAAATTACAGTGTTGGTATGATGTCCAGTGTATTAAAAGCACTTCGTAAACTATGATGTTTTAAAGCAAGTGTGGACCTTGGTTCATCTGGAGCCGAGACATTGTTTAAGAAAAACAAAACAAACCAAACAAAACATGCCATGTAGGTTGTCTAAAAACAAAATGCATTTAAACTCAAAAAAATATGTAAAGGCGTAGCTCTGACGCTGCTTTCACGTGCAAGTGATACAACTTTTTCTTTCCGCCGGAGTTCTTCCTGGGAGGAGAATTAGTTAATAATTTATCAGTTTCAAGGTTTTCTAAAAAAATAAGGTGTAAGAAGATTTATTCCACCAGTTTTCTGAGAAAACTCTCAACTTCTGATTGTTTGGGGTCTATTTTAGCTGATACTTAGTCAGAGTTCACGTCAAAATCCCTTCTTAGGAGAATCCGGGAAAGGGATCCAAAGGTTTCACATATTTAAATGTCAAAGATGTTTAAATTTGAGAGGTGGCACATCACACAAGCACCACCATGTGCAGAACTTCCTGAGTGCTCGGGACTCACACACCAAGGGCTTCCGTCAGAAGACCTGGGGCTGCGGTCCAGAGACCCCCGTCTGCCTTCTGCCCCATGCCGACTCCAAGGGGACTGGTTGGGCCATTTGCTCACCAGATCTGGAAACGGAATGGCTCTGTCTTTGTGGAGAGGTAAGGCAAAACAGGAAGACAACTGCGCTTGGAAGTTATTGTCATTATTTACAAGTGCATAAACCAAAGTCTGAGCATGCTCAACTCTAGCTTTTCCTCCTCTACCAGTCCTGAGAAAGAATTGAGTTTAATAGTTCCTTCCCGATGTCCTTAAGATTCAAGGTTAAAAAAAAAAATAGCTTACATTCTGGTTCCTTTAGCTAGTGACTAGAGGAAGCAGGGGTTTCTAAGTAACCCTCCCTCAATGTTCCAGAATAATTTATTACCTAGAAATTCCACACTTAGAATTCTGAAGTAAGAGGTAGTTTTACAGGGGTATTTTGCCTGTGTGATTGTTTAGGTACCTTTAACACTCCAGGTTTTGTTTTGGGGGGTGGAACTGAGATCTTCCCAGATACATAACCTTGTATTGCCTGTAGCTATAGGCAATCTTGTCTCCTGTCCCTGACGTGAGAGACCGAGAACACAGCATGGAGGACCATCTTCCAACTCCCATTTCTGACACCAACCGCACAGAATATGGACGGTTAGGAGAAGCGGGAATAAAATGTTCCAAATCCAGTCTCAGCACAGAGAACAGTCTCAGTTCCGTCTGTTCCACGTGTTGGTGTTAGGACTACTTGTCATCCCCACCAGAGGTGTGCCCTTCACCCTCAATTGTCAGGTGCAGAGACAGGAAGTGGGCTGGGGGTGGACTCAGGCCTTCTTCCCATATCCTGAGGCCGTTCTGTCCCCTGCAGGAAGAGGAGAGGGGGAAGAGGGGCACAGAGAAGTTTGGAGCCCCTGCCGGGGGCCAGGAGATGCACCAGGGACACACCTGCATCTCCTGATTCCGCGCATTTCACAGGGGCCCATTCTCTCTAACCTTTGGTGGATCTAGGGTCCTGTCTCCCTTTCTGGGCCTATTTTGAGAGTCACCCCCCTGCCTGGCACCCCAGCGCAGGCAGGAAGCCATCCTTGACTCTCAAGCAGTTTCTGCCACTACAGATTCCAAACAACATTAACAGAAATTACGGACATTTGTCTTCGCCCAAGTTTTCCCCGCCCCCAACAGGGATTAGGAAGAGTGATCAACTCCTGCCTCTCATCAATTACTTCCCCCATATCATCTGCATTTTCCCGCGGAACTGTTTTGCAGGTATAACAGAGCAATCTTTGCAGATAATCTGGTGATTATTACAAATTCGGCCTCTCCTGCTACAGGCATCAAGAGATGAAAATTGCCTGAAACCCACTCTTGTCCCGAGGTGAAAACGCAAACAGAGGCGACGGTTACAATCGTTCTGACAGTTCATAAAATTAAGCAGGGATTAGGGATTTGCTTTTTTAAACAGTGCCGGAGGGTGCACACCACGGCAGTCGTATCATCCCGCAACAGGTCCGGTCAAAGTTGAGCGACTGTCGAGGAAGAGAGAGAGAGAGAGAGAGAGAGAGAGAGAAAATGTCAGATTATTAAATCTGCCATGTATCAGGTGTTGAAAATCCGTTTTTTAAACTTTACATTAACTGCTTGCCTAATGGAGACTGTAGCCCCCGCTCCCACCGCCAGCCCCTCCCCCTTCTGTGTCTGCGTGGTTCCGACAATAAGCGATTTCGCTCCGATGTCTGCGCACATGACTACGTCTGCTCACAGGGGACGATTGTATAAATATGCCTGCAGTACAAATAGTTTAATTTTAATTGGGATAGAGTAGCTGATGCTGAAACCGTGTGTGTGATTTTGAATATTGAATGTGATACAAGCATGTACCGGGTGCTATTCGATAGCAACATGGGTCAGGAGCCTGAGCACGGATCGGATCGTCTTCCAGTCTTTCTCCCAAGTGCTGTGTGACTTTGACCAATCGATTCCCTTCCCATGGCCTTACACCCTCTTAAAACCATGGAAAGATTTTAGTCCAAAATAACCTTAAAATGCACTTTTGAAGGAACATGGTTCACATTCTCTTTCAGGGACCAAAAAACAATGATCAGTTCTCAGTGTGTTAGTCAGGAAAGTCCTGGTTAGGCTGCAGTAACAAGCATTCCCAGATCGCGATGGTGTCACACAA
Source organism: Furipterus horrens (assembly GCF_987537825.1). Lineage (NCBI taxonomy): Eukaryota > Metazoa > Chordata > Mammalia > Chiroptera > Furipteridae > Furipterus > Furipterus horrens. The sequence continues at coordinate 207,762,292 of NW_028327173.1, read as the reverse complement.
GGTCAACCTTTATGCCTTGTGCAGCTCAGCCTGGGGTTCATCTGGAGACCTAGTCTTACAGAGAAGCCACCCTCTTGTAGCTGCTGTATCTGAACATAGCTCGTTTACAACGGGAAGAAGACAGCTTCCTGGGGGTTGCACGTGGAGTCATCTACACATGTTTCCCAGCAGTGCCAAATGGGAGTCCTACCCACCTCCAGATGTAGCCACATGGCCCTGCCTAAACGCCGGAAAAATCATAAAAGTTGCCTTTCTCTTTGATAAAAGAAGGCAAAACTAACAAGTTGAAACGTCAAATAGGGACAAAGTTAGGCCTGAGGGACCTCAAAAGGACATTTGGAAAGGGATAGACCAGTGGGTGCTCTCTCCTGTTAGAGTTGTGGCTGAACTTCCCATCCAGCCCAGAGGAGGTCCCTGAGTAATTGTTGCATCACTGCTATTTACAAACACCCACGTGGACGAAAGAACTGTGAGGCCATCTACTCTCTTAGGTACAGAGGTCTGACTGTGGCCACTAGTTCCTGAGAGAGCTGAGCCGGGGACCGTCGGCCTTACTGCAGAGAGGGGCGGCATGGACGCTCAGGAGAGGAGATGTCCGGCCCATGGCCTGGAAGTCTTGTCTTGGATTTTCTTCTTTTCTCCAGCTGGGCTAATGTCCCCAACACCCTGTGTCCATCAGCACCCTTTTGCAGGCCTGGTGGCATCTCCAGTCACGTCAATATCCAGAGGAAGGGCTGAAGTCATGAAAATACAATTTGATGCAAAAGAGAAGGACAACAGAGTTTGGGTGTGATCTATAACCTTGCAAGGAATTTGAACTTGCTATTTAAAATATACTTCTAAACACACACACACACACACACACACACACACACACACGCACGCACACACCACTCACATAAACAACCTAAGCCAGTTGAGCGTTTCCTCTATCAAAATGCTACTAGAATGAAACTCTTCATCGCACACCTCTGACACCACCTCGGTGTCTGTGCCTTGCACCCCCACAGTGGAGAACAATGGACTTGTGGGGAACGGGGGGTCCCCCCAGGCAGGAGAACCTGGGCCCAGTCAAGGGCCTTCCCCTCTTTGAGGGAATTCCTGCCGTATCTTTCCTGTGGGGTTTCAGAATTGGTAAGGCCTGATAGAATGGGTGCTTCTTCATTTTCCTTTCTTACGCTGTTCCTCTCTCTTCCTTAACCCATTGAATGGGGTGTGCTGTTTGGTTCACAATGAACTTGTAATTGGATACAGAAAGAGTAACTTCAGACTTGATATACTAACAAATATGGGATCCTGGATTTTGAATTTAACCCAGAGATGGGCTGAGACTTTGGGTCATTTCTCTTTGAGAAGGGTCGAGTAGGTTTTGCAAGTATAAGGGATGAGGTGAATACTTGGGAGCACCGAGCAGATGGTGATACACTACATCAGTGTGAAATCATTTTCTGTGTCTTCTAACAGAACAGTCCTTGTGGAAATAGAACCCTTCCTACCACAGTGATGTCAGCCCTGGTCACATGCCTTGCTTTGCCCCCGAATGTGAGTGGGAGTGGTGTGTGCTGATCCTGAGTGGCAGGGCTTTGGGTCTATGGGTGACTCTGTTCTCCTTCTTCTCCGCCTTCCACAAGGCCCATGTGCCCCAGGCGAGGAGGGTGTGTTGCAGCGCCACAAAATCCCTGTGATTTCTCTGCCCAGCATAAAGTTGAACTACAGATACAGCTTTCTTGCCACAAACACTGGTTTTGGGAACATTTGTTACTCTGCATTAACCTAAGCTGACGGATACAAGGTAAACTCCTATGAAGACCACCACAAATTTCCCTGTCATCAAACTCTTTTATTCCATCTAAACTGTCCTTGCTTTGGTCCAGGTTGCCATCGTATTCTTCTTGGGCTTTACAAAAAAGTATTTCATCGGACTTTTTCTCTGTTCTTATCCCCCTCTGCTCCGTTATCTACATGTAGACAGAGTCATCTCAGCAAAACACAAAACCTATCTTTTCTCTTCCCCGCTTCAAACCCTTCTTTGGTTCCCTGTTGGCTTCAGAAGAGAACTCAACCTGCTTCCTGTTACTCGAACACCCCTCCGTATCTAGAGCCTGCCTCTAGGCCCCACGCCGTGCCCAGCCCTCACATATGTGCCACAAGTCTGCTCATGCCTCCACCTTCCCACGTGTTTCTCTGCCTTCCCCATATTCTCAGCTGGGCCCATTCTTCCTCATGCAATGTCAGCGTATGCTTCGCTTCCGTTGCATATCCTTCTTGGACCGCCCTTCCCTCCTGGGCTCCGCTGATTGTCCCTTTCTGTAGTTCTGTGACACCCGGTGCTTGCCACTGTCTTGCTCTGTTCTGTTCTGTTTCTTCCCAGACTATAGTGGAGCCCAGAGCGTAGGGGGTCATCAGTGAGGCAGGTGAATGAATGAAGTATAGAAATGAGCAAACTGCTCACCATTTTTTCATGTATGTAGGGATCCTGGCAGGCAGGCAGCGCCACTGGCAGAGGGACATGAAGGGAAGAGTGACTCTCCTCAGAGTGTTGCTGAGGAAGTCCCTGGCCTGTGCCCTACTGCAGTCTCAGGTCAGGAGGCAGGGAGAACCTTGAAAGGGGCCTTTCCCTCTTCTCCCCTCTCCCTGCCTTTCTTCCTCCAAACAGTCCTTTGTCTGGTGCATGTCCTTCCAAGAAAGAAGGAGGAGGGTCTAAGAGTGAAAGACAGGATACAAGGGTTGAAAGGGGGGTCCTATGGGATTTCAGTGCTTTGAGATCATGTGGCCCAAGACTGAGAACGCAGTGGGTGACTTAGCATGAGCTCAGTTACATGTAAGATCATGTGCTTGCTCATCGGCGAGCAGCTGTCCTCTCCTCTCAGCCATGCCAGGGTCCGAGCGCGGACGCTTGCTCTGGCTCACTCAAGAGCTGTAGCTGACCAGGCCGACTGGTCAAACATTGCTCCTTGGTGTCCTACGAGGTACCTAAGAGAGCGGAGCCCTGGACGTGCCCCTGCCTTGGAGTAGAGGTGAGGCTGGCGGAAGAGGCTCCTCCAAACAGCACCCAAAAGACAAAAACCACTTCCACACGTGGTCACTGTAGGCTGTGACTCAGTGCAGTGTCCCTTACGCCTGCACCTTCAGCTCAGATCTGGCCACGTTTGCTGTTCGGGGAAGTTGTGCCTCTTCTCTGGGTCTCAGTCCCCTCAGCTGCAACATGGGGGTGTTAGTAATAACACGCTCACATTGAATGAGCACCCAGTGTGTGCCAGGTACCTTTCTCCACTGACCCTCCCTACAACCCGATCAGGAAGGCACTATTATCACCTTCATTTTATTGATGAGGACTCAGAGAAGTTAAGCCATTTATCCATGAGAAGACTACTAAGAGTGCTAGAGCCAAGACTGCAGGTGAGAAATGCCAGGCCCTGTACTTACACTGACGAACACCTGTCTGCTTCTCTAAATCTTCCTTGGCTCACCCATGGACGCCCCTCCACGTGCACACCACAAATCCCCTTGGCCAACGTTACTTTTTATATTTTTATTAGTTCTTACCACACTGAAACTCTCTGATGGATCATTTTATGGTATCACTGTTTACCATCGTCTCTTCCCTACAAGGTAACTTCCAAGGGCAGGTACCTGTATCTATTTTACTCAACAACATGTTCTGAATACCTGACAAGAATGGGAGACTTAGGAGGTGTTCAGTGACTGCTAAAGAGTGAAGGGATGATGGGGAAAGCAAGCATGACTCAAGGGGACAGATGCCACACAATGGCCCAGAATCCCACTCTACAGTTAATGAAACTGGAGCTCCCACCCAGGGCACAAGCTCATCGTCCACCTTGAGTTGGTTCCCCTTTCAGCAGATCACTCCCAGGGATTGTGAGTGACATCAGTTGAGGGTAAACAGTCAACAAACATTATTATGATCATTATTATTATGGATTATGATCTATAGAATGAAGACTAGGTAGTCATTAAGGAATGTTTTAAGCCGATCCACTTAGGAGAACAAGTCATTGTTTACCTCGGTGCTTTGGAGAGAGCCTTGGGTGCACAGGCAGCCAACAAGAGTACATGGCAGACCCTCAGTTTCCCTCCTGGACAATGGGAGCAAATGGGATTTGCTCGCTTATTGGGTTCTTCTCAGGAGCCAATGCAACATCAAGGGCATAAGGGTGCTCCTATATGCATATGATGACATGCTACCCCCAGATAGCCACACCTCTGAGATGATGGAGGGGAGGTCTGCAACCCTGAAGGTTGCCCTTTTTTAATGCAAAGTGTCTTCAACAGAATTCACTTTTGCATAACCGTGTCTTTTAGGTGGCTTTCCAGGTTGAAGATGTAAAACAACATGTCCCTCCGAAGGTTTCTTGCCCCGAAGTTAATGTAGGTGCCCCTGTCTTGATGAGTCATTGATGTGGGGGTGAAAGGGTCTGTGATGACCCTTTGTAGAAGGAGACTATTTACTTTTAAAATGTACAAGATTCTCAACGGGGGTTCAATTTTTAGAAATATATTCTGTAACCCATGTGAAAAATAATCACAAAAATGAATGCTTTTTTTTATTCCCAAGCACATCTTCAATGTGTAAAACTGACTCTTCCATCTGTGTGCAAAAGTACCGCCCAGCTGGGGTTCCTGCTGGATTCAGGTGTCAGACGGGGCTCAGCACCACACTCCTTGACACACTCACGGGCCATCAATCTGACTCCTATTTCATCGGAAATCGGGACCAATGACCATCACTGAAGTGTCCTTCCCTGTCCCACCTTTCTTACGCTCAGAAACCCTTCTGGGTCCACTCGCACAGCTCGTGTCCCTCATCTTTGGGGTATTGGCGTTGAGTTTCTCTTTGCAGAAGAGGGCCCTTCTGTCTCTTGCATCCCAGGTTATGTCAGTGATGTAAGAATAGCTTCATTGATTAAGAACACAGCTTAATAAGCTCAATGACAGAATGAGCTAGTTGAATAATGGCATCTAGGTGGGATGACATGGAGATATAGGAACACAGGAAATGGAAACCTCTTTATCAAAGAGCTTTACTAATAATGGACCGAAAACCTTTCAGCAAACTCTGTCCCCGGCCGGTAGTTTCCTGTGACCGTCCCCAGGACTGTAGCAGAGCAACATCTGGGGATGCACGGCAGGACTTCACAGATCTCTGGAAACCAGGCAACTGATTCCTTGTATACCTGCTTCTTTATTCATCCTTTCAATCACTCAGGCAGACCTCAAATATTTGAGCAGTTACAATATACCAGAAGGCACTGTTTTGACACAGAAAATGTGGAGGTAAATAAAATAGTTTTGCTTCACAATGACCTTGTGGGGAAGTCAGGCACATATATAACTAACTAGAATGAGAATCACGCTGATATGTAGTCTTATCTGTTTTCCTTTTTCATTTCATACGCCTTAGACTTCTACGCCCCCACTCTTCAATGACATCAAATACCAAGAGGCATTTCTTGCCCAAACCCTCAAAGGGAGGACAGAAGCGATGGGTGGAAAGATCACCCGATGGGGAAACATCTGAAGTGACGAGGACTCGTTGCCCTACCTCTGCCCCTCAAGCCAGGCTAGGGACGGCTCTCAGCCTCGTTTCCTGGGCTGGGAGACGGGCCTGCTGCTGACCTGCCTGTCACTGAGCCCCGTGAGGTGGTTCCATGGGAAAGGGCTTTGAGAAGCCCCCAGTATGGTGCACATGTGGGATGAGGGCGCTGGCATTCAGCACCCCCATACAGCCACAGGGAACTTCATGCCGGTGCCCTGTGCGGAGGGTGGGAGGAAGTGACCCCAGAGATGATGGGCGTCAGATCTTCTGCCAGTCTCTTGAGAACCATCGAAGCCCCTCTAGAAAATGCACACACTCCCAGTGTTTTTCAAAAAAAGTCAGGGAGTGCACACACTCCCCAGCGACCCATTCATGGGACACCAGGGAACACGGGAGCCCAGGTAGGTCGCTGTCCCTATTGGTGTGAGGCAACCTCTGTGGAATACAGCAGGGATGACCGACTCAAAGCAGCAGCCCCCAGCTCACCTGGAGACGGCGAGCCCACGTGGACGTGCCCGTCTCCCCCCTGCCCTGTGGACAGGGCTGTGCGTATCTACATCTTCATGTTTCTCTGGCGAAACAAAAGAGCACCATCTGCCAACCACATTCCGCTTTCAGGAAACCGAAATGAGAGCGGATGTTGTCTTCTGCTGCTTGTTTTCATTTTGTCTTCTTCCTTTTGTGCGTGACTCTCGTCTTGTTTTCATGCTCTTAAAGAGAACATGTATCCTTGGAGAGGTTTTTTTGTCTCAGAATTACTCCCTAAACTTTCCACAGCCTGGGTCCTCATAGGTGCACGGCACCTGTCACCCAGGAGCCGTGGGAAGCGTCTCCGTGCCTATTGACCCAGCAGGTGTGGAGCTGCCTGGTGGATGCAAGTCCCCACCCTGCAAGGCAAGGCCCATGTCTCATTCCTCTCCATCCCCAAACCATTGCCTCTCAGTGCATATGTGCCGGGATGTTAAGACCAGGAGCCAGGCAGGAAGTGCAGAGGGTGAGAAGGCACAGGAAATGGTTCAACAGACCCAGGGTGTCAGGGTGTGGCCGAGACGGGGCCTATCGGTCCTTCACACTGAACCTCTGGGACAAGGCAGCCGGTCCCCCCAAGGCCACAGCGTCTCTGGAGTTCTGTCCAGTTGGAAAACGCAGTCCCACCTGGAAGAAAAAAGGAATGAATAAGGGAGCTGCATGCTCAGGTATCAAAGAAGAGAGACATGATGGCTGAAGGGTGTGAGAGAGTCACCTAAGAGGGACAGAGGCCATGGAGCCTGGACAGAAGTTGGTCTGTGCCCTCTGTGTATTTACCTGCACAATGCCTTGGTCGGTGTGGCTCTTAAGACAACCGCTTACGCGAGGGCCCATGGGCTTGTCCTCTGTAAGGAGCTACGCAGACTGAGCCTATGTTGAGAAAAACCCAACACACACGTGGCTGGTAGCAGCCCAGAGATGGATGGAGTCCTTGAGAGGTGTGACAAGGAGCAGAAACAAGGGACAGGCCACCTGGTCTGCAGAGTGACCGAGGGCTTAGCGACAGGAGAAGGTCCTGAGAGGTTAGCTGGACACTCGCCACAGCCTCACTGAGTCCTCAGACAAGGACGCTGAGCTCAGACTCCCGAGTGTGGTCAGAACAAAGTCGGACGTCCGTGTCGGGGGCCGGGAGGGTGGGCGAGGACACAGAGAGGGCACCTCTCCCCACAGCAGTGGCAGGAGGCAGCAAGGCACTGCTCACAGCAGGGAGGAGAGTGGCTCGCTGGTCCAGCTGCGGAAAACACGTTGTTCTGGTACAAAGGAAGGATGCTGAAGTTCTGAGTACCACTGACCCATCGCGTAGCCCGAGAAATCCCTAAGTCCCCTGGGATCCACTTCCCTCTTTTAGAAAAATGAGATAAAGACAGTAACAGTGTGTAACCAACCCCCCAACCCCCACTGCTCCATTGTGTGGCCCGTGGTCTGGAATGGCAGGAGCTCTGCCACACTGGCCGTGCGTGCTCGAGACCAGTAGACTCTGACACCTACGGTCTAACGGGGAAAGGGAGAGAGGCGCAATCGCATGCTTAAGTAGCCTGGACTCTTCAACGCCAGCTTCTTCTGTGGCATTTTGCATGCCTCGCCTTGGTTAATTTTTGTTGTTTTACTGATTTGAGGAGGTTACTACTCTTCTTTTGGAGGTGAGAACACACACTGACAAAGGCACAGGTGCGAATGTTTGAAAGCAGGATGTGACCACAGACTTTCCTGACCGCCACCCCCGCCCCCAACTTTTATAGGTAGGGCAGTGTTTCCTTGAACTACACTCCAGATGTGAGCATCGATTTCAAACTGTGTCCAGGCTCCCAGACGTTATAGGCTCATAATCTACAGGACCCGTAACATTAAAGTCAGAGATGGTGTCTTTTCTCTACTTGTTACCTGGAGCCTAAACTCCATACGTATCACGAATCCTCAGTTTGCTGAGGCTCATCTTCCCGGTCAAGATAAGTGGGAAACATGACTTGTAACTGTTCCACCAGGAAGACCCCATTCTCCTGCCCCCTATTAAAGATGTAACGATCTTAAAGATCCCCGTGTCACAGACCGCAGCAGGAGAATGACCAGGAGGTCATTACAAGTTCAACTCCAGAAAGGACTTGGCCTCTAGAGTTGCTCATTGCTCAGAAAGACTGTCCCAGAAGGCAGCAACCACCTGGAGACATTCAGGCCAGACCAGGGAAATTTTTCCCTTGCATTTCAAGAGGGGATCTCTGGATCAGGTGAACAGGTAGATCTAAGAACCTGTGATGTATGATGTTAATAAAGGCAATCATATACTCTACATGGTAACGTCTTCTTAACGGTGTAAGACTGGGCACTTTAGCAAGTGTTTTCACACATTCCTATATGGCCTTAGAGCTTAAGAGTCATGCTCAAGGCCATCATCCAATAGCGCTCTCTCCTTTCATAAATATCAGTGCCCCCACACTGTGGCGGGCAGCTCCTTGATGACGTGGACAGTGAGAGAGTGTTACGGAAGCTGCCTCTTAAACAGCCGGGGTCCTCAAGTTCAAAGGTAGTAGCTCCTGGTTCTCAGGCACTGGGCACAGGGGTTGATGTTGCAGCCCTCTGTTAAGAGTTTGTTGAGAATGTTCAGAATTTAGACTCAGATCCATGTCTTCCAACACCCTAACCTTGTGTTTCTTGTTCTAGTCTCACATGGCAAGTGTGTCTACCTCGTCATCAGAGAGATCGCTCAGAAGGACTCTCCGAACACAAGTTTAAGGTCCCGCCACCCTCCTCTCTTTCCTCCCTCCTTCTGTTTCTCTATCCCTGGTCTCTGTCCTTCTACCTGTCAATCAATATTAAGCTCCTGAAGCACCAGGATGACAACGGAAACAAGAGGTGCACAGACCTCTGTCACTCTGATCCGACGGAAAGAATGGACATCAATGGACCACACAGTACAGGGGGGTCAGTGCTATGACAGAGAAAAACCGAGGCTGTAGGAGCCCCCCAATGTTAAGTCTGAAGGAGATAACATCAGAAAGAAGGTCAGTCCTTGCAAGTGGCAAATTAAACCTTCTGGAAAAGTCCACAGCAGCCTACCTTCAAGATCAGTGAACATTATCAAGAGGGGCCAATAACGGGGTGGCCCTTGGGAAACATTATGAAAAATTAAAACAGATCTGGAGACCGGGTCTTGCTCTTTAAATGGTTTTACCTTTTAAACAACCATTTCTGCCTCCCAGCCTTTGAGGTTATTTTTATCAACAGCTGAAACGTCCCACTGCCAGGTGCCGGGGCGCCTTGATGAAGAAGATAAATTCCCTGCTCTCACGGTGCTCGGAGGCTGTGGCAGAGAACTTCTAAGCTAGCGTGTTGGACTTCCCAACATCGCAGTGGAGAAAGGCAAACATTTTGCTGGTGGGACACTGTTTTCCTACCAAGAAGATCCTTTGAAATAGGCAGTCAGTTTTATTTTTTAAAAATTGGTGGGGAAACCCAAGCAAAGGCTGAGGACCCAATAATAGAAAAGTTTGGCTTTGATCGACTCCTTGGTTCGCCCCTTGTTCGCTGAACATGTGTAGGTGAAAATAAATAAATCAGGAGCTAGATCTGAGCGGCCAGTTTCCTTCTGGGAGAAAAGCGGTAGGAGGAGTTAACCTGCCCTCCGTGTGTCTGCAGCTCTGAATAACAACTGCTTTGGTTTGCTATGATTCAACTTCAAGGCGTGTTAAAAATAAGATATTTTCGAAGGAAGAGAACACTCTTTAGGGTGAGAACAATGATACTGGCAGGGCGTATGCTAATGCAGAGTGACAAAGGACCGATCATTGAGTCCTTTCAAATAATAACAATAGTGATGCTTCTGGCAAGTTCTCGCTGTGCTCAGATCTCTTCTGAGAGCATTGCTGACAGAGTCAATCCTCTCTACGCGACCAGGACTCTGACCGCAGTTCCGCCACAGCAGACTCGTGGGCAGGTGTGTCCACCGCTCCTTCTGGGATCCTCCGCTCCTGTGTACTGGGGATTGGGACTGGGCAAGGAGGGTCTCCCCAGTGAGAGGGTTAGGTCTTTGTTATTTTCATCAAAGTTGTGTGGAAGTACATCCATGGCAGGGGAGGGGAAGAACGGGCAGCAGGAGACTGGTCTGGGGTTGTGAGCACACACGGCTTCAGCCGTCACTCACCTTCCTATGAGATGGGAAAGCCACAGACTTGCAGAGCGCGCCCCTGTGTTGCAGGTTTGCAGGAAATAATCCTAAAAGAAATCTCCCAGGAGCCACAGGGCATCCTTCCCTGAGGCAGGTGGGAGCCCCGCCCTTTGCCACGGACCACAGTATTTACTGCAAAGGCAGACATTTTTCAGGCATTCAGGATACATTATTTCTGGGAAGCCATGCTTTGCAGGCCAGGTGGCGAGGCCACAGGGAGGTGATATCATTAGATATCAGTGAACTGATCGGTTGTTCAGTCCATTTCCAAGGACAAATTGTTGTAACTTATTTCCCAGAACCTGTTCCCACCCTTTGACACTCGTGTCCCACAGACAGAGCTTCTTGTCAAAGAGCTGAAGTCTTGCTCAACTGTTGACTCTTCCCTTTAAACACCATGAACTATGAGGGAGCAACGTTGTTTGAAAAACTAACACCTGGCACAAGAAATGAACTCTGGATAAACGAGCTCTCGGGTACCAGACTGTCATCAACAAAGCCTCCGTCACGTCCCACAGGGCGGCCTTGTTAGTGACCATAGAACTCCATGAGTGGAGGTGTGCTTTTGGTCACACCGAGCGAGGTTCCACCAGTTGGAGCCTGGCTGTTCATTGTATGACTTGGTTTTTTATACCCTCTCGTGGTGTCTAAGTGTCGTTTATCCCTGAAATAGTAACTCATTTTAGGTACAAGAGAACATGATGCTGAAGAAGCCATCTGATTAACTTTAAATTTTATGAAGTTAAATGGGTCCCAGCCACACCCCTTCACATTTTGTCTGGGGAAATGCGCCCACCAAGGTTGCCAGCCTTCCTGGCCCTAGCTAGAGGGAAGGCATGCTCCCCAGCACTCTAGCACTGCCTTTTCTCTCCCTTCAGTACATAGTTTTATGAAAAATGTTTTTACATCCATTTGGATACAAAGCACCCTGTGCAACCACATTCCATAAAAATTCAGAAATGCCCAGGAGGAAATCTCTAAGCACGTGACAATATGTCAAATGCCAAGGACAAGTTGGAACAGATGTGAAAAGCTCCTCGAACCTTTCTGAAGTTGGTCTTAAACCAGTTTGTTTCTCTCTCTCAAACACATATAATCTCAAGTTCTTAAAGTCTGCAGAACCTCGTGCTGCTGGTGAAGTGTGTGCGCACACGTGGATACGTGTGCGCACAGACACTGTGCACACGCGCGCTTACACACACACACACACACAGACACACACTCCTCCAGCAACACGGCTTCCATGAACTCTAGAATTAAAGATGAAATGACATTTAACTCGTCAGGAGGGAAATCCCCTAGCATCTCTGTTAAAGGGGGAAAATGCCCTTAAACTGCATTAAGTTTCTTTTGACTAATCTGATTTTAATGAAAGCGCACTCCACACTTGCGCTCAGGTCTGTGGCCCACGTGAAGGCAAACTGAGGTCTACCATGAGCTGCTGTGACTGACCCGTCTTGGCAGTGGGTGTCCTGTGGTGCCGGTCACACTGTTCCCTCCACTACCTGTCAGGGTCGAGGGCGGAGATGCCCGCAGAAACACCGTCCCTGCCGGGTTCCAATCCCGGCCTTGCCCTTCTCCCTGAGAATCTTTGACTATGCTTCTGACACTTTCTGCAACTCAGGGTCATACGTACTAACCGCTCCTGGGTCCCGGGGATTAAGTGACGTAACAGACAGCAAATGCGGTGATACGTACCGCCAGGTGCTGCACTTCCACATGTGGGAGCTATGGCCATCCTCCAGTTTCATTGGCTTGGAAGAATCATCATGGAAGAGAAGTCAAGAAAAGTTACCTGATCAAATTAAACTGTAAGATACCTACTCAAAGTCAGCTCCAGGGGCACTTCCTCCAGGCATACCTCCCAGACTCTCTCCAAGAGATGGAATCTGCTCTACCGACTTTGCCCACAGCACATGGTACCAGCAGGGCCCCTGTTGTATCTCTGATCCACCTGCCTCCTCTAAGTCTGGGAGTGCAGACTGTGCCCACTCCCTGTGTACCCCCACTGCCCCCCCATCAATGCCAGGCACATGCACTCCTGTGTGTCAAGCAGGTAAATAAAGGCAAAACGCTGCCCGGCTGTGAGGCACCGTCGGCCACAATCCCAGGGCTGCAGGGAAGCTTGCCTGGTTCCTCAGGCTGCCCAGCCGTTCACTTGTTTTCGTAACTGATTTCCTGCTGGGGGTGGAGTTTGTCCAGGAACCATTCCCGACCAGAGCTGGGCAGAACCTTCATCTTTTCAACCTGGGACCTTTGGAGGCTCCTTCTAATAGGAGGTCCCTTAATCTGCCATGAGCATCAAGCATTATGAATAACCAGCACCGGCCTGGGCTTTCTTTCAGTTCAAGTTAAAAAACAGGGAGGAAACATAAATTGTCACCTGCCACAAATGTTGTCAAAAGAAATATTGGTCAAGGGCAGGGGTGGGGATTCTCAAATAACAACCCCCAAAAGAATCGCAGCTTCTAGCATGGACATGCTTTACATTTTCATGAAGAAATCAGCTGGTTTGCACAAAGGCAGTGGTAATGGGAAAAACAAAACAAAAAACGAGTAAACCATGCGGGGGGACCGTGACTCACCAGGGACCCCCGGAGGACCTCTCTGACCAGGCTTCCGTTCCTGCTCCTGGTCGCTCAAAGCCCCTCCTGTACTGGGCTAATTATCTTTCAAAATTCCTATCTCGAGCCACGGGCCGCCTCGTGGGATTAAGCACAGTACGCTTTGCAAATTGAAAATAAGATAGCTGTTAGGAATATATACTTGCCTCTATGATTACTGCGGCAAACAAAGGCAAAACATTAATTTACATCTATTATCACAGAGAAACAAAGCCGGAGATATTTCTTGCGTCTCGGGCGAAAGATGAGTTTGCAAAGGTGATGTTCCCGGAGGATGAGGTGGGTGATGGGCCGCAGAGGGGAGGGTTCAGGGGCGGTCGTGAGTCTGTCTGCCCCTCTGTAAGTCACTGCGTTCCCCCCACACGCCTTACAGACCAGGAGACAGGTTCGGAGAGGGGAGAGTCCGGGCGCATTTTACCTGGTTGCGCCTAAATCCATGCTTGTGTTTCTGTAAAGAGAGTGGCCATGGATTTTATTTTTTAATCAGAAGCTTGTTAGGATCATATAGAAACTCCAAAAACAATGGATTTTCTGCACAGTGGAGACTTGTCCTTAAGCCCCACTGGGCAGAGGAGAACACAAAGTGCCGGAGTGGGTTTTCTTGGCTGCTTGGCACGTGGGAGGCACTATACCTGCTCTGGCGGGTCCTGTTTTTATTTTTTCCCATTTTGTGTATGTGTGAGGTCAAGGCACTTGCCCAGAGTCACACGGTCAGCACGGGGTGCTCAGCCTGTACTGTGGCCCCTGTAACCTGGAAGCAGGATGATTGGAGCCACTGGCCCCCCCAGTGCCCACCTCCCTGGAAGTCCTTTTCCAGCCTCTCCGCCTGGATGCTCCTTGTCAACAGCAAGTCACACGGTCTCAGAGCCTTACCGACCCACAGAGAGAAGCCATCCTCCCCATCTCTGCGTCGGCCCCTCTGCTCCTCGCCAACCCCCCTCACTGCACGGCACACATGGTGTTGAGCAAGTCCAGTGACCAGCTCCCCAGGAGCCCCAAGAGGGCAGAGAGACCACCTCTTTCTATTGGAGGCTCCATGCCTTGCCCTGGTCTAGACTCTGCCATGAGTGAGCTCCTTCTCTTTCTTCTTCACAGAGGCGTTTTCCTGTTTCATCAGCGTATGACCCGCCCCCTCCGCCGGCTCATCATGCAGACCCTTTGTCACCACCACGCCTGCATGCACGTACCTTCCCGTGTCCTACACCTGCCGGACGCTGGCTCTCCAAATGCAACCCGCTGACCAGACAAGGAGGAGCCTATTCTTACCAAGAGCATGCCCTTGACATTGTGCCTTGGACATGGTGGAGGAAAGAGGCGCTATGCCAAGATATTTATGGGGTTTTGGAGTCTGGCTTAAAGCAGGTCTTGCCTCATGGTGCCTTGATTACTACTGATGAAAGGAAGGCCCAAGGCAATAGTTGAGGGTTGGCAGACCCAGCGTGGTGAGGATGTTGAAGACTTGTGGGGAGTAAACCATTCATTACTGACGCTGTCTATCTACTCAAGAGTATAATCGTTGTTTCCCATGAAATTCCTGCAAAACACAATGAAGGTGTTTAAGCTGTTTGCTTCCTGGGCAACCATCCCCTGGAATAGTGAGGTCATGCCGTGGTAGCCGTTAGGTTGTAGGGAGCAGGTAGCTTCAGCTGTCACGCATTTCACCTCATGCCACCTCCTCATGTTGGATTCCATAAGGAGGTCCCCTTCTGGTACCTCCGAGCCACCCAAGGGACACGGAGCGTAGGAGTGGGAAAGCCCAAATTCTGGTCCCAACCACGTTACTCTCTCATTGTAAGACCCTGATGAATCACTGACCCTCTTTGACCCTCTGTTTTTTCCTCTGTCCAATGCAGCTCAGGGGCAAGTCTCCACTTCTTCCCATGACTCTATGACTAAGTTTATTTGTCTAAGGTTGAGGCTTTGGGTAGTGAAGCGACTTCCTATCCGAGACAGGAAAGAGGAGGAGGGGAGGGCAGGGGAGGTGAAGAGGCAGAGGGTAAGGTGTGGAAAGCTCTAGAACATTGAGGTCTGGGATTTTTAAGTGTTTCATCTAGAAGAAATTCATACAGCATTTACAAATTGGAAATAACTCTGTAAACTCAGATAAGATTGTTCCAGCAATATTGTCGCCAGAAACTGCTCTCCTTGGTTTCTTTTCGATTAACCATTTAAATCACAGCACATATGAACCTCACCCCCTGCTGCCTTATAATAAAAAAGAAAGTTAGAGCTGAGCTGAAGAGTTTTGAGTCATGCTACAGAATGTGGAAGATCCGCAATCTTTGCCTTAAAGCCTGGAGTCTCATGTGGCTCTTTGAAAGAATATCCCCTCAGCTGCTGGCAGAGATATCCACCAGCCCCTTCCTCGGTAGCTGGGTGGTGATTCGTTATAGATAACCTCTCCTGATTAATTTTGTTTTGACTTTAACCTGAACATTAAAAAAAAAAAAAAGAAGCTGTAATTGGTAAAATTCTCCCCACTAACATTCACCGCTCAGTTATTTTTTAGTTGGCTTTAGTGTCTGATGCAGAAGAGGAAAAACTCTAAATTTAGAAAGAAATTAAATTGTTGATTGTCATCAAAAGTCCTGGCTGTCAGACTAGAAAGTCATCATGTTAGACCCTTTGTGGTGAATACTAAATCAGCGATTTCCTTGAAATTCTTACTGGCGTTCTTCCCCTTCTGTCGTCTGAAGCATCGGAAGATTGGTCGGTTCTTCAGGTACAGCTACTCAAAGGCTTTCGGACGTGAGCCTCAGGTTGGAGGGTCATCTGCACAGCCTGGCCCCAGCGAAGGGGCCGGCAATAATCTGTGTACCTGGATTGACGGCGGGGTGGGGGTCATGGTCCCAGGCACAGGGAGGGTGGGCAAGGCTTGCTCAAATCCTGGCTCCCGCTGGTGCTAGCATCCCACCAAGTTCCCTTCTTTCTCTGGGCCTCAGTTTTCAAGTCTATGAAATGGTTAAAATAAGGCGTGTTAAACAGGGGCATCATGGGCATGACATATGGAAACCAGGAGCACAGCGTGCCGCACAGGCAGGAGTTCGGGACCAGGAAGCAGCCGTCACAATTGTCATGATCTGTCACAGTGGAGACAGCTGCCGCAACGTGATGACGCAGAGTCTGCGGCCAAGCCACGGGCAGTGCTGGCAGCGACCTTCAAGTGTGTTCTGTCCAGTTTGGCTCAAACTTGATGACCAAGTAGACTTCCCTTGTCATATACTAGTTTGTGTGGACACAGTCAGGCATCAAGCTTTCTCTCCCTTTCATGACGTGAGACGTGTCTGTGTTCTAAATAACGGTCAAAGTCGTGATCTTGACTCAAACTCACAGTGAAAGTCTGAAATCAGACCCATCCAGGGACAGTTAAATGAAGGGCATTAAATGGTGACCCTTGGCCACTCACAATTAGGCCGGGGTGTATTCCGTGAGCCTCTGCCTACTGCATCCCGTCCCTGTCTCTGTCCCTTGCCCTCAGACACATGCCCAGCCCAGAGGAATTCTCTCTCTGAGGCTGTGGGGAGAATACGGAGTCAGGACGGAACTTCAGAACGACTCCTTACAGTGCAGTCCATCAGCGCAGGAAGAAGGAAAGAATGGGAGAAGCAGGAAGGAGGCAGGGAGGGGGATGGAGGGGTAATAAATCTTTCTGGTAGGAGGCATTTCACAAATACGGAGCACTGTTCTGCTCTTGAGTCATGGAGAGCAGGGATTTTACTACTCCGTACGTCGTAGTCCTGTGCACATGGAAGCTACCTAATAAATACCATCTTTCAATTCAAAGGGAAGTTTAAATTCAGGTTTGGATATAACACTAGTCATTTTATCCTTACAAGCAGCCTTTATTTCGCATAATACAGAGGCATGCTATCTATTCTTTTTTGTTTTTTTCACTCAGGCATATCGGAGAGGTTTCTTAATTTAAATTAATACATAACAGGTAGAACTAAGAGCCTGCCTTCTGCTCCAGCCTCAAGCTCCAGCTCCTTCCCCACGGCTGGTTCCCAGTCTATAGACATCCTAGGGAGGGGGGCCTGGAGCTCATCTAGAACAGTGACCTGTGACTTCAGGCACTGTAGGGCCCTCACTTCAAATGCCACTGGGCTGCCCCAGGATCCCTGGCAGGGGCTAGAGCCCAGCCACCTCAGTCCACTGTGGCTCACAGAGGGTCCCCTAGGCCAGTGTAACTGTCTGGAAGCCCCTCTTCACTTCCAATCACTTTCCCTCACTGTGATACTCGCACCCAAGAAGGAACATGACTGACAGAGGGTTACTTGGCCACTTAGGGAAGAGATTCACGTTAGAAGACTTTTCAGAAGCCCCGTGCAGGAGTCCTTTTGTCAGGCTGCTCCTCTGGCTTCTGAGCTAGACTAGATCTCTCTAGAATGCGGTCATTCTGTCCCAGCATCTGGACACGGACATTTATTTATTTCTGGGGGCCCTCCTCCTACATGCATTTGGGCCAATTGAAATTGGGGTAAATAGAAGTCTGAATTTAAGGAAAAGCTTGTAACGAACAACCCACAGACTCTTTTCCTTTTCCCAAGAAGGGCAAGTTCCTTAGAGCGTGGTCCCCAGACCGTGTTTCCAAAGACAGTGGAGGGGAGGCGGGAGGAGGGCCGGACGCTGCCCGGGCGTGTGCACAGGCCTGAGGTGCCTGCCCAGCCTGGGACGTAGGGGGCATTCGCTCCCTCTCTGGACAATGGGGATGAACGTTTGCGTTTGCGAGACTGCTTCCTCTCCACACGTTCCTTCTTGGTGCTGTGGCCCACTGAAATTTTCACTTATTGGGAGAAAATGTCACTCATCACTTTTCCTTTGAGAATGAGCTCTTTTTGCTCTAAATACGGGATGAGTATAGCATAGTCATATTTATTCTCAGCTCACTAACAATCCTTTCATTAACCATCCTCTCTTCAACTGAATAATGTACAGAACCAGGGTCCCCTATATATATTTAGACAGATTTGTATCAACATTGCATTGTTACACTTGACTTCCCCCCTTTTTTTTAATTATGTAAAAAAAAAATCACATTAAGCCGAATCTAATTACTGCAATGTATATTAGAAGCAGGGCACCATCAAAATTTTATTTAAATTAATCAGGTTTTGATTTAAGATATTAAATTCAAATTAATCATGTAAAAATGGAAATGATCCTTGACGTGCTTCCAGCTGTGACTTCAGTCTGTTTTCTCGTGAGTCACTTTTGGGATGTCTTGGGGGGAACATTACAAAAATTCACGCCGGTGCTATTTCAATTAGAGTTATTTAGCAGGACAGATGTAAAGAATATGGTATAATTAAGAAGGAGCTGATGACATGGCTGTAGATTTTCAGGATTAAAAGAGGAAAAATACATGAACAAAAGTGAAAATTGACTATTGGCCAGGATGCCCAAGTTCAAGTGCAAAGAGGTTAAGCATTCATTAACGATAGAAAGAAGATTTGCAGAAACGCGGACTTTTCTCTGGAGCTATCTCCAGACTCCTACTTTGGTTTCAACTTTGAAGTTACATTAACAAGCTGGGACTAACTGATATTGCAATTCTTATCATTCCCGAAATGATCCTTCCCCATGGCGATCATCGCTGTTGACTAATTTGATTCTAGGGCCATCAGAAAGCTACGCGAGATAAAATAATACTTCAAGACCCAGTTTAAATCGAATAATGTCTAGCAGCTTATATAACATTGTGTATATTCGTTTGTTCATTATTTATACTCACGCACACACTCATGTTAGGTGTGATTGCATCAAAACATTTGTCTTAATGCTGATTTCCTAGATCTGGAACACAGGTGACAGAGTTCAGTGTTTGTAAGATGTTGACTCATTTTTCACAGCACATGGAGGGAGCAGGTGATAGTCCTTTATTCGTGGGTGATGAGATGGGCTTATAAAAGTTCTACAATGTGCCCAAGCCTCGTACCTAACTGGACACTGGGGACTGGAGCCCGCCCGTTTTTCTGATGCCCGTGAGCACGTGCCCTTACCCTCTGTAGAGGCCGCACCTCCGGTGGACTTGGTTTTCACGGCCCCAGAAAGCCCCAAGAGTCAGAGTGTGATTTTAAGGGCCCGTTTGGGACACTACCTGGTCAGAACAGAAATCCTGGTAGTGTGATTGCTGTGATGGGGCCCCTTGTCTGTTTCCAGTGATTTGGCTGAACCCCAGAAAGGGGCTGGGGTGGGGGCTTTCCTGCCAGAGGATGTGACTCAGTCTGGTTTCAGTGTCTCAAATAATCACTATTTCCATGTACGAGCCCCATGTGTGTCCTCTCTCGCATCCACTCCGACTAATGCGGCTGCTCCCACGGACGCCATCGGGGCATCTGGCCGGCTCTCAACAACCTGAGGGCTGCCCTCCCTCCCCAGGACCATTCCTGAGGTTTGGGGACAAGAAAACCCTCTCCTCCTCATGAATCTTCATGGAATGAGCCTTGCCTTCTTCCCACCTTGGCTTGTCCCTGGTCACAAGGTCCAGTCTGGTGTCCACAGCTGTGAGTGCAGCCTTAGGCCGAGGACCTCCCGGAAAGGGCCCAGACATGTTTTACATAAAGTCCCTTGCTTCATGGGAGTTCAGGCATTGGGCCGTGTTGGTCTCTGGATTCTCAGATGATCGTCAGTCTGGAAAGGCAGGTAACAGGAAGTGTTTTTGCCATGAAGGAAAGCAAGGATGAGAATGAATAAAAGAAAGAGTGAGTGAATGTTTCCGCCCCTCAGGGGAGCGGACTCACATGATGAGCAGAGGTTGGGGGACGCTGCCTTCTCTCCCGCACTCCATCATCCCCTCCTACCCTGGGTGTCCCAGCAGGGCAGTGGCCCCAGCCCACGGACAGCACCCATAGGTGTCTCTCACACGTGTGCCGGGGCGGATCTCAGAGGTGTAGAAAGAGGATGATTCATTGAAGTGTCCTGCTTCCCACTCATGTGATATCAATATATGTAATTAATCTTTCAAAATCAGTTCCTTTTGAAAACAAAAAATTCAGGTGGGAGTTTAAAAGAATCACCTTTTCTTCTTCTTGGCAGAAAACGGTCTTTGTCACTTCGCTGCTGTTTTTAATTTCTCAGAAATCCAGTTGGTCCAACGAAAGGACTGTCTGAGAGACGAGACGACAATCGTGTTTCTCCTGGTCCTGTTTTGCTTTTAGTTTTCCATCCCATGTCACACGTGCATGCGAGCCCCGTGCCACCTGGAGAAGGGACGGCTTTGGATTCAGATCTCCCTGCTGACCGGCCAGGGCCTCGGTTTTCTCAGCTGTCACTGACCACTTGCCTGGGGCTCGGATTCCAGTCGCCCTCACGCTGCTTTCTGCCTCCTCCTCGTGGAAGGGGCCTGAGTTTTCATGACCGTCACTTGTCACAGCTGTGCCTGACTTCGGAGGCCGGGACGGCGGCTGAGTCCCTACAGCTCTTACGGATGGGGTGTCACTAGCTGGCTGGGGCTCATCACCTCATTCCAAACTCTCCAGCCCTAGAAGAGCATTGCGGAGAGGGGTTTGGGCCTCGTAGGCATGAGTGAGAATCCTGCTTCTTCACTTAAAAAGTCTTTGATTCTGGGCCAACGCTTTGAATCTCCTGATCCACTTTCCTCACTCCCCCCTGCCTCCAGCATAACAGCATAATCTAGTCCATGATCTGCTTTTATTTTCTTCACAGCACGAATCATCCTCTGAAATACCTGGCTTATGTCTTCATTGTTCTGCCGCCTTCCCCCAGCATGCAAAACAGTGTCCGGCAAGTAGCAAGCGTCCCATCAATAATCGTTGAGCAAACGAACACTGGTATCTGAAATAAAGCGGAAATGCATCCAGAAAAAGCACACGATCCTATGTTGTAGGAACTCTGTTCTTTTGGGGGAGAGCCCTGGGTTCCCTGGGAAAGGAAGGCTGTCACAAGAGTGCATGTGTGAAGGTGACAGAGAGGGACAGGGTTGCACAGAGGGAGGAAGCACTGGAGAGACCCAAAGCAAGAGGAAAATGGAGAGAGAAGAACGTGGAGGGGACCTAACGTCGGGGTGGAGACGGGGAGGCTGAGCAAGTGGGGGCTCCCTCTCCCATCATCCTGCCCCCCACTGTCCCCGTCCCTCTGGTCCTTGTGTCCATCGAGAGCCTGCCTTACACCTGAGCTCAGGAGAAGCTTTGCATCATTACCCTTGGCTCTTGGGAAACCAAACTCCATCCTATTTACTGAGCTCTTGTGGTCAGGGCTGGGCTCCCCTGGGATGGCGATGTCCCCGAGCGCTCCCTGGAGGCTGGGAGGCCCGTAGCACCAGGTTGGGGACAGCTAGTTAATAGTGACAAAGTCTTGGCGGCTGCCACTAATTGCCTGAGCCTCTGCGGGTCTTGGTGTGCTGTTGCCACCCCTCAGCCTGAGCTCCCCGGGGGCCGCATCCCGCTCCAGGCCCAGGGCGCTGACCTTGACAAAGTGAAACTTTTACCACATCGTTGCAGCAGGTCTGGAAATTGTCACAAACAGCAGACAAAAACAGGGCCCATCTCAGAGTGATGCAAAAAGTCCTCCCGTGTGGCATCATTACACGCACGAGCCCATGGCAACCGCTCAGGAATCCTGCCTTGGTTACCTGCTCTTGAAACTGGGGAAACTGAGGATCCCTTAAGCTCCCCATAGGTCTAGAATGCTCAGGCAGTGTATGACTGGGATTGGGAAATCACGCCCACCCCTGGCCCATCCCATACTATCTACTGGGCATAGCTCCACGGTGGGACATCAAGTTTGAGGTGCAGGACACCACCTCTCTTCTGAACCTTGTGAGTGTATTTCGGTAATCAGACCTGGGCACGCTTTAGGAAGTTAGTATGTGTCTTAATCGTATACTATATAATCCCACCCCCAGAAAATCTGGGACAGCACTTAGAACGCATCCCTATTTCTGCAGCAAAATTACAAATAGGCACGCTATGTGGGGAAACTAAAAACGATAAATAGCCTCCTGTTCGCTCTATCAGTTCTGGTCAGGCTTTGCCACCAGATAAATAATGAACGTGACTATCGGCTCCCAAAGCTTGTTTGACATGGGGACGCGAGCAGTACCGACCACCAGGTAAGAGAAGGTCCTGTTTGCCACGTGACCGACGGCACATATGGCCCTGTGAGGGACAGGCACAGTTTCAGTTTATAAGCTGGGTGCTGTGGCAAGTAGAACACACGTGGGAGCAGAGAAAGTTGTTCAACAGAGCAGTGGAGGGCAGACTGCCATCTACCTGGCCTGGGTTGGGTCCGGTGATGCTGTCATGAGCATGTCACACAACCTTGGGGTGCAGCAGTCACGCCAACCCCCCCGCCCCACCCAGCGTGGCAGCCTGGCCTGAATGCATGTCCAGCACAGGATCTGGTGCTCAGTCAAGTCCCCGCCGACGGTGCCTGTCAGCGGCACGAGCTGGGAGAGCCCAGTGGCAATCGGATCAAATGCACACGAGGCCCTCGGTCCCCGGTCACTCGTTTCTGCAAGGCTTCCTCCAACCAGGGTTGTGGCAACACCGCGCATTTAATTTGGAGAAGCAGGGAGATGTCCCCTGCTGTGGCGTGGCTACCCCCTGTCAAAGGTGGAGGTGGAGCGAGGCAGGGCAGGGCTGGTGAGGAAATGGGGCTTTTTCTCAGCCTTGAATTCAAAGAGTGTGCTGTGAAAGCAGGAAGGTTCTCTCTCTCCACTCTAGGTGACTTACAAGAAAGAAAGAAGCTTCTCTCTGTTTTTAGCCGGGAGCCCTTACCGCAGGCCCCACTCACGCACGGGGGAGACGGGCTATTTTGTCAAGGCCCCGAGCAAACCTCTCCTTCCTTCCATCTGATAGGGGTGCGGCTTCCTTTACAGTGCGAAGAGCAGAGGTACAGCGCCCATCCCCCCACCAGGGGCAAAGGCCAAGAGCAAAGAAAACAGGCCAGGGTTCGCAGAGCAAGGCCGGTGGCTGCGATGAGGATGACGTCAGGGAACAGCGTGTGCTACTTCAGGTTCACGGGCGGCGGGAAGGACAGCTCTCCGGGCGCGTTCAGGAGGGCGCTGCCTTCCCCTTGGCGTGTCTGAGCCCCGCAGCGGGAAGCCAGACTTCCGCGGGAGGGAGCGCCCCAGCCCCCTGTCTGAGATGGGGAGCGCGCATCTTCTGTGGAATCCTGGCTCAGGCAGGGGTACTGCCCCCGTCTTCCTGTCTGTAAAGTGGGCTCTGGGGGGCTGCTTCCCCCGAGCTATAGGGCATACGGATCTTACCCATGCAGTGAATCTAACACCCAGCAACGGGGCCAGTGAGTGCTCACAGCGTGACGGCCATTATCTCATTCGGTCCTTTCCTACCTGAGGTGGGGACGGCTTTTATCTCCACGGCCCCACGGGAGGCAAGGGCACAGTGTCTTGAGAGATTTGCCCCAGATCATAGAGACAGCAAATGGTGGACCCAAGGCCGAGACGCGGGCTTTGTGACTCTAGCCTTGCAGTAACTCCATTCCCTAGGTCGGTTTTAAATCTAAAGCCACAGCAACAAATAAACCCCCGAGGACAGCAATCACAAGAAGAAAATAATTATTCTTTGGATCAAAATGTCCAGCTTTGCCTAGAGCATTATAAGTCAATGCTAGATGGCCATATTTTTATAAGGTGTGTACAGTTCTCAGCCCAGGGTAGATGCTCCAAAACTAACCGTGGGCTTCCTCTGACCCCGGATCACAACCTTTCCCGCAGGCCCCGGGGCAGAGATGAACGTGCCTGCACCGAGGCAGGCGGCCTGGCCCCATAGCAGCTCCGGGTCTCCGCCTGGGTGCCTGTCTGGGTCTGGAGGAAAGGAGGTTCACCTGGGAGACTGTAGAAAATGGGGACCTGTGTCTTTAACAGAGTCGCTGGCCGAGGGGAGCAGCCGGGCCGCCCCAGGCCCAGGCCGCCTGTTCTGCAGGGCCTGCCCTGGGAGTCTCCCGGCCACAGGTGAGGTTCCGGGCCCGGCAATGCCCAGGGGGCCAATCAGACTGGGCCTGCATGCGGCAAGGTGGAGAGTCCCCCCGTGTGCTCTGGGCTCTCTCGGAAATCTCAGCAGATCAATGTCACCCTGGCTTTTAATTACACCTCCTAGGCCTCATCATTATTTCATGGCTCCTAATACGCCCAGCAGGCAGCCCTGGGCTCGCTGATCAACAGCCACCCAGCGTGACCTGGCCCCTGAGGTGGTGCCCACTGCGGCCTCCCAGCCCCGGGGACGCTGGCCTGACAAGGGCCTGCCCTGCTGAGCGCTGAATATTTTGACACTTAGAGGCTTCGCATGACTCGCGGCAGCCGTCCTTCCTAAAGGCGGAGGCCACGCCATTCCCTGAGGACCTACTGTGTGCCAGGCTAGAAGTCCGAGCCCCACGGCTCCTCCCTGCTCCGTGCCTGCCCTGGCCCCTCTCATCGTCACCAGCTGTCCCTCCATGCGTGCAGCCTTTCCCCTGGAGCCGTGTTCTAACCAGGCGATTTTGACCCCGAGGGACATGTGACAATGCCCGGAGACATTTTCCATTGTCACAACTGGGGGACGGATGCTACTGGCATAGGGTGAGTGGAGGCTGGGGAGGTCACCGACATCTCACAGAGCATAGGACAAAGAAGGATCCAGCCCTCAGTGTTGTCAGGGTCAAGGTCAGGAACCCTGGTCTGGAGGCAACAAGCAAGACCCTATCCCAGTACATTAAGGCCTCTGTGTCTCCAGGGACTTCCCAGGCCACTCCGCCCTCGTGATACTCTTCAACCACGGGAACCACTCGTGGGGCGCCTGCTCCTCGCAAGTCACCTGCCCTCCCAGAGCCTGCCTCCTGCTCATTCTACTCCCTCCCCTGCCCTGCCCGTCCCAGTCTTCTTCCCCTGCTGACACCCACTCGTCCTTAAAGCCACCCCCACCCCCGGGACCCCTTTGAAAGGCCTCCCGCTGTGAAGACCCTGCTCGGTCATCAGCCCAGGGATCCCACAGGTTTACGTTCCTTCTACCTTTGCATAAGCAAGCCGGCCCCTCATGGGCTTCATCTCGTGTGTGATCAGTAACCGTGAATGAAGTCCTGGGGGCTGGGGATGACCTGCCTTTTAAAATAAACTAGAAAGATCTGGTGTCACCGGCTCTCTCGGTGTCATGAAGGTGCTGTTGCTCTTTGTATAAGGGGGACCCATGGGTTGGGGCCGCCGGCCCTTGCGTCCCCCTGGGCACATGGCGCCACGTGTCCTGATCTGTGCCTGGGACAGGTCGTCGTCGTCGGCAGCCGTCCGTCTCGAGAGACGATGGTGTAGCTTCTTAAGAGTCTATCTGCACCGCCGAGAATGGCTGTGCAGTCCGACTCGGGAGTGACACGGTATCTGTCTCCTCCCGTGTTGAATCGACCTCTTACGATGACGCTGGAGTGTCCTCTCCAGCGAAGCTGAAGCTACAGAGCCCGGGCAGGGTGATATGGAGGGTCTGCTGTTGCCCATGCAGCAGACCCCCCCTCTCTTCGCAGCTGAAGGGTCCAAGGGAAAGACGGAGTCAATACAGCTTGGCTTCAGGTGCGCCGCAGGAGTTGCCGGTGTTGACTACAACGTCAAACCGCCTTAGGGACTCCGGCTCCGGATTTTCTGTCGGGGTTTACTCCCTTAGCCTTTCCCCTGAAGAGGTATGCCGCAAGGCAGCGGAGGTTTTTTGGAGTCAGAGTTTTCCTTCTCTGATGTGCCCTGACTGGAAGATCGAACCAGCGACACTTAGCTCGCAGGCCGACGCTCAATCCACTGGGACAGGTAGCTGCTTAAGAAATACCTGTTGTGTGGTCATGTGGACACCCCCATGTGAGGTTTAGCATGGGAGTGTTCAGACGTGCTGGTCCAAGCTGGGACGTCCTGGAGGTCAAGCACGAGGGTTGTGCCATCCTTCCTAACCCTGCTCCTGTCCCCTGCTGGCTTCCTCCACCTTTGCTAAGCTCTGTCACCAGGTCACCAGCTGAGAAGGCCCGATAACGTGCGGAGGCTCACCCCAACCTGCCCTAAGCTGACAGTTCTGTTGGCCCCTGAGTCAGTTCTGTGCATTTTAACTGCGCATGCCGTCACCCAGGGCCGGGCCGGGCCGGGGCCACACAGCCACGAACCAGACCTGGCCCTGCCTGGCGTTTCGGGGCTCACACCACATACCTACTATGTATACATTTTATGGACCTCTATCTCCCAATAAAATGATTAGTTAGCTACCTAATTGTTGATTAGTTAGACTTGTACAAATAATTAAAAAAAATAACTTGGATTTGTCTGGTAGAGATTTTGTACATTAATAACATGTCACAAATTCAGCATTAAAATACCTACATTTTCCTAAGGCTCATATTCTTTAAGAATCTGAAAAACAGTGTACAGAAATTCAGGTGCCAAACAGAGACTTTTGATTTCGTTTTCCTCCTTCCTTCCCTCCCTCTCTCCCTCCCTCCCTCTCACTGTTTCCCTCCTTTCCTCCCAATCTCTCTCCCTCCCTTTGTCTCTCCCTTCTGCTTGTCCTGCTTAAGATGTCAGAACTCAGACTGCATGATACTTGGGGAAGAAAGGATTCATACTTTTGGAGGACCCCGTTCACATTGGGCCTCTGCTGCAAGCTGTACGTGTCGCCCAATGCCACCTTTGCCGTGGCGCTGTCAGAGACATGTCACTTCCCCTACTTCTCTACAGTTTTTCTGATTTGCCCAGGTGTGCAGATCATGAAACTTCCAGAGCTCAGTTCCTGCCCAGAACAGTCTGAACTAAACACGAGAGCTCTTTCTTCCACAGACGCACTCAGGAAGCATCCAGCATAAGCGAGGAGCCCTGAGGTGGCCGGCGCGCACTGGCCTGAGAGAGCATTTCAAA
The DNA here is from genome assembly GCF_987537825.1 of Furipterus horrens. NCBI lineage: Eukaryota > Metazoa > Chordata > Mammalia > Chiroptera > Furipteridae > Furipterus > Furipterus horrens. The sequence continues at coordinate 207,735,596 of NW_028327173.1, read as the reverse complement.
CTTCAACCTCGATTTCAAGTTTGAAGTGTGGAAGGAGACTTCCAGAATGTTTCCCAGAATGGGAGTGGTGGACATGGTATATTATTTGCATGTTTCTGGCTGTCCTTGGGCACTTCTGACTGAACTTGGGAGATGTTAGCATCCCAGCCCCTGCCTGGTTCTGAGCACAGCGACCCCCGAGGGAGCTCTCTGCTCTCTTTGCTGTCAAAGTGTCCCCTCCCTATGCTGAGTGTTTTGCTAACACCTCAGTGAGAACCCCTCACACCTCCCACCTCCCTCGAGTTTCGTAAACGCTCACACCATGTTCTCACACGGCATGTCCCCATGAGGCAGCAGGACAGCCCCTATTTCCCCAGATGACGAGCCAGCCAACAACGCTCCGGTCCGTGAGCCGTGTCCCTGTCTCCTTTTATAATGCTCTGTCTCTCAAACAACTTTCCCTTTTCCTACTTACTCACAGACATTTATTTACCTTCGTTTGAACTGGAGTATTTTTAATATGGTGGGAGGGATGGGAGCCAATAAAAACCTCCCACGCACAAGCTCTAGGAAACCATGTCATCATGACCCTGACTGGCCTCCGTCCCCAAGACCTCTGCTGTTGGGAGGCCTTTAAGAGACACTTTCAGTTAGTCACATCCTCTGCAGCTGGGACCCTGGGCTCGTGGCCTGGTGACACGTGTGGGGACGCCTCATTTCAAAGGAGGCTCCAGGAGAGCCGAACCACAAGCCATGGTGTCAACTGGCTAACCCCCCACCCAAGCAAGGGGGGTGTCTCAGGGGCCCCCACCTGTGCATCTGCTCAGGGTGCGGGCAGGAGGTGAGCGAGGCTGAGTCTGGGCAGGAAGGGAACTGGGGTCTGGGAACAGAAGGGACTCCCAGGCCTGGTGCCAGCTGCTAGGGGCTGCTCTGTGGTTAAGGTCCCTCCCATACAGAGGAGTCCCCTGGTGATCATGGAGCCAGGGGACAAGGAGGACATAATCACAGCACCACTATGCTGAGCTTGCATTTTCATACACAAAGCACTCTGGAAGTGGCCATGTGAAAGAGGCCTGGACGTAGAAGCAAATATTCTCAGATGCTAGGTTTATCGGAGGGCTTTCTCCACCACATGCAGATCCTCACCAGGGAGAAACAGTGCTGTGTCTGCGGAGCACCTTGACCTTGACCCCTGTTAGCCTGGGGCAACACCTGCCTGGGCCCGTGGCCTACGGGAGGACAAGGAGGGAAGCGGCAGGTGGGAGCAGAGTGGGTCATGGTTCCCGGTGCAGAGCAGGTACCCCGCAAGGAAGACGAGAAGGAAGGCTGTTTTGTGGGGATGGGGCTGGAGCCATGGACAGCGAGCACCCCTCTGGCTGGATTTTCTAAGAAGTGGCCCCTCCGTTTAAGTGGCAAACAATCAAGGCTCACGTACATCTTCCCAGGGCTTGCTCAGGGTTACCAGAAGGTGACTCTGTGTGGGTCTGGCTTTGTAAGTGCTGGGCCACCACCCCTTTCTTCCCACGCACGGCAGGTCAGTGAGTCTGCAAGTCTCCCAGGCACCCGCTAACTTTGTTTGTCAGTGATGGCCGGGCGGGATCACAGAGAAGCCGGCTGTAGAGAGTCGAGGGCCTGTTTGGAAACCTCACCTTCTGGAAGCTGACTCGGTGGGGACTTTCCTAAAGGAAGGGGAAGGGGAGACCCTGGAAGTCCCTGGGGTGGAGGAGAGCCAGGCCTTCCTCGGCAGCCCCCGGAGCTGTCCGAGCCAGGATATGGGGAGGCTGGCCTTCAGGAACATGTGGCCAGTGCGCATCCAAAGTGTCCCAACCAACAGGTTCCCACCTGCTCCAAACAATGAGGCTGGCATCTAGCCGTGATGTCCAGCCACAGCTCATTGGAGGCAACAGTAAAACCCCAGAGCTTGGCGGGGCGAAGAATGAACATGATATTGTTAAGCTAAAGACACGGCATCTATAAATCACATCACGCAGCCTCATTGGCATTTCCGATTCATGTTCTCAAGCTGAGAGCGTTTGGGCTCTGACACCTGTTTCATGAAATGGTCACCAGGAGAAAAAAGGATTGCAAAAACGAAACAAGTGTTAAAAATGGAGGAGGGGCAGGAAGAAAGGGAAGTGGGGAGCACAGCCGAAGGAGGGCATTTTGGCCAGGCGGGCTGTAACGACAGCTAGGGTTTATCCGGCATTTACTGCGTGCGTGTGCGGAGCTGGGCGCGCTAAGGAGGGTCTCGTTTAGGGCTCACCCAGCACAGCGATGTAGCCACCCCACAGACGAAGCAACCAGAGCACCGAGAAGCGACGCGATCACCCCGGGTCGCACGCCTTCCCAGCAGGGACGCTGAGCCACCCTGGGCAGCTGGCCTCGCAGCCCCCATGTGCCACCTCAGATACAGGCTGGTCCAGCCGCTGTCACGGAAGGAGGCTGTTCCTCTGGGTCTGAGAAACCCAGCTTCCGTCTCTCCGCCACCGCCCAGCTGGGCCTCAGTGTCCACGTCTGTTCAATGGGGATGGTGATGCTTACTACGGAGAGTTTTCACTGGGGTAACGTTGGACTGAATCTGATAAAAAACATCGGTGTATCACTGCGCTCCGTGTCCGGACAGCTCTCACGGTTAGCCAGCTTCCTCTTTCCCCTTTTCTTTCCCCTGTAGAAATGGAACTGAATTCAATTTGAGGGGGTTTGCTCTCAGCAAGCCCGGCGTTATTTATTGGCCACAAGAGTTACCAGGAAATGGTCCGATGTTAGGGGTACTTACTGCATGGTTCGTGCCTGGTCGGGTAATGGGTGATGTTTGGACCTATCCACTGTGGCTGACCAGAAGAAAACCAATAACCTCTCTCTGGAAGATCATTCATTGATGTGTGTGCCAAGGTCAAGCACAATGGTCCTACCAACGGGTGCATCTATCTCTCAAACATTAAACTGAGTGGGCAGCAATAAGGCTGCCAGGGGGCATTTATTCAGTGCCTGGGCTGCCAGGAAGACAATACTATGAGCATGTGTCCCTCAGTCCAGGGCTGCTCAGGCTTCGGGTGGGGACGGTGTCCGGGATCATGTCCCCAGTCCACATGCACGGCTGTCACTTCTGACAAGCCCCAGGGTCTTTCCAGGGGCTGGGCACATCCACTCTGCAGGATAAACTCATAATTCATTGCAAAAAAATTAAACACTATAAAATAGGTATAGAAGGAAAATTCTCTTTTGCGTTGGGGGGTGACCAGAATTGATTGTGTTCATCCTTCCAGAAATAGACCGTACATGGTCAAGGGCGCAGGCTGGTCCCGTCGTGGGGTAGGCTGTCTTGCTTTTTTATTGAATGAACAACAGTTTGCTGGCTGCTCTGTGTTGGTCTATGGCTGGATTATCACATCACTAGTGAATCCTGTCCAGCCAGACATTCCAGTCGGTGCACATTTTTTTCCTGTTGTAACCGATGCTTCGACAAACACACTTTCCTGTGTTCTGACTATAGGTATGAAGATACCAGCAGAACGGGGACTGAAGTCCTCGACGCTTTCAATTCTGATCAGAGGTTGCTGAGTTGCCCTTCAGAAAGGCTGGGCAGATGTACGCTGTCCTAGGCAAGATCCATCCCCCGTCCCCTTGCCAACACTTGGGGAACTTTACGATCCTCTCTGTTCTGTTGCCTGAACCGATCTCCTTGTGACTTTAAAGCAATCGCTTCACCTGTTGGTGAGAAACAGCATCTTCCATAAGCAAGGTGCCTTCTCCCTCATTCCAGTCGCCAGCCCATCTCCTTGGCACATTGCAAAATTCTCTCTTTTTTGTGGGTGTTGATACAGAAATTAAACAACACTGCCTTTTCAGCTTTATCAAGAATTTCCTTCCTAGAGTCTTCATTTTGTCTTGCTCAGAAAGAAGGCCTTCCCCATGACAGGATTATAACCAAACATGCTTTCCCATATTTTATTCTATGCTCTTTAAAAATTTTACTTTAAAATAAATTTTAAATAATTAGTCCCACCCACCCCCTGTCAAAAAAACAAAAAAAGAGTGTTTCAGTTTCCAGGTGCCACTAGGCTCAGGGAGGCTGGAAAGGCTCTTGCATTGGTAGAAGGAACTCTCCTCCTCAAGGGTCCCAGTGGGAGCAGAAGTGACAAAACTCTCAGGAGAGGGTGGGGTCCACAGCAGACCCCAGGCGGCCCTTCCACCAGCCCCTGTACACTCCCTTTCCTAGCAGGTCTGCAGAGCCCTTCTTTCAGGGAGTACCTGCCTGATCACCTACTCACATTTTAGAGGGTCTTTATCTTCAGGTTGGATCAGAAGACATTCCCTCACCTTTATTAACCTGCATTTAGTCCAGTGATGACCATTTCGGGCTCTGCAGAGCCACGAGTCACTGTGACTTCAGGTGGGACTATGACAGCATGCAGGGACAGAGAGCACCAAGGCCAGACAGTGTCCCCAGGCCCCAGGGCTCCGTGCAGAGACCCCGCCGTGCTTGCCGCCACCCTTCCTCTGCTCCCTGCCCTCCACAGAGGAGAACAGTGGTTAGAACATGAAACAGGGGACCCGCCACTGTAGCTGTGTGACCTTGGCTGAGGGAAGAGCACTCTCTCTGCCCCCACCTTCTCCTCTGTAAGGTGAGGACACAGGCCCACTGCCGTGGGTGGTTGCGGGCCAGTCCACAAGGCAAAGGGAGCACTGGGAAGTCTTACAGCTGCAACGCTTCTAGTAGGCTCACAAGGCACTGGGGAGCGTGTGCTCCTGCCCTGGAGAAGCTCACAGAGCAGTGGGCAGCTCAGATGCAGAACCGACAGTTGTCAAATCAGTATTCCCACGGAGCAGGTCGTGAGGGGGCGGCGGTGAGGGGAATCCAGCGACACTCCCCAAGGGACGTGCTTGGCTCCAGCTCTTAAAGGGAGAGAGCAGGTTTTGGCTGGGGGGTCCCGGGGCCAGGATTCCGTCTAGATCTTTCCATTCTCTCTTGCCAGGCGAGGAGGGCAACATACTCACAAGCAGTGTCTCCCCCTCCTCCAGATGCTTCTGGTGCCGCATCTGGCATTTCAGTCATGCGTCTCTGGTGGGAGGTGGGGTAGGTACCCCCACCCCCCTGCCCCCCGGTGCTGGTGCCTCTGTATAATGACCGGGGCTGGCTCAAAAGGAGGAAACTTGGTTCAGAACGTATGAGTTCATTTTTATGTTCTCCCGAGAAAATTTATTCAGTGTGATGCTCAGTAGCGAGCGCCGTAAAACACCTTAATCCCTGGTTGAAGAAAGGTAATGCCTTGACAGATGTGTGCCTCCTACTTTCCTCCCGGCCATGTTTCAACAACAGACCTTTATTTCTGCTCCTCGGCTGTAGCCGGCAAGAGAAAAAAATGAGGAGAGCAATAAAGCAGTCAGAAATCTCAGGAGCCAGGCGACGATGCAATCGTAATGACAGATTTTTAATGTGGCGGGAGAGATTGACAGGGAAATGTCTTCGGAGCAAACGCTCGCCAGATGGAATGCAAACGCTTTATTGGAGGAGAGAAGCGCCGCTGAACCGAGGCGAGAGCGGGGACGGGGTGGTCTTCCTGGCGGCTGCAGAAAGCGCACCGGAGAGGGACAGGGAGAAGAGACGCGCGCAGGCACACACGCACACACACACACAGGGGAGGAGGGGGGAGGCGTGGGGCCAGCCCCAGAGGTGCCTCTCAGGAAAGAGAATGGGGCGTCCTCCACCCCAAAATGGCAGCTGAGTGTGAGGCCCCCGAAGGCAGGAATGGGGAGAGGACCACGTCTGGGTGTAGGAAGACCCGAATTCAAGGGACCCGGCTGGTGAAATTGACTAAGTGCTACGGGGTTGAAGCTTGGGGGTTTTTCTGTAACTTTGAATCCTTCCAATGGGGCCGATGTTCATTTGGTTCTATAAATATTTTCAGCATCTTTTTGGTGCGAGGGCCTGGACGAGCAGACAGAAAAGGAAGGCAGCTCTGTCCTGAAGGAGTTCAGAAATGCCCAACCACAGCATTTATCAGCTGACCTCCATGAAAAGTAGTGTAACTTATTATTAACCTCTTATTGCGTATGAGCACGTAAATATGTCTGTTTATCCACCCATTCATCCATCCAACCACCCATCCATCCATCCAACCACCCATCCATCCATCCATCCATCCATCCATATATTCATTCACATTTTTCCTTCCTGTTAAAATCAGTTTCTAGTCTACAACTCATCATTTGTTTAAAGTGATCAAGAACAGCGATACCCTCCAATTCAAAAATCAATAAAAGCATGATACCATTTATAATAGGTTCTGCAAAAAAGAGTCAAATAGTAATAACACGTTTGAGTCCAGAAAAGTAGCATTATATGGAAGGGTTATACTATGAAAGCATGGCTAACGCAGAAATACAAAGATTCCTTCAGGTGTCCTTAAGACCACGCCGGGGTGCCAGCCATCTGAGAGCCCAGCAGTCCGGACTTCAGCGCAGAGAGCCCAGCACTGTCAAGCATGGGTTCTGACCTCGTGCCGGCTGCTTCCCTTTTCCTGCCTCGGTCTCTCTGGCTTGTACAACGAGGCTCGGTGCATTGCATGAGGACAACGCCCAGGTGACGTGACACCCCACAACCTTGTGCGGCTAACACGTTAGGGCGCCGAGGCCAGGATTCTGCACGTAGGTCGTCACTGTCAAGCTCACAGCCACTTTCAAACAGCAAAGCCACGAACGGCGGCATGCCTACGCGGCATGTGTCTTCACAATACGTGATGCCATAAAAATACTTTTCTTCCATAACCCACGACAGACGAGTCCGTCTGCTCTTTAGAAAAACCAGTCAAACGTAAAGAGATCGCTTTTTGGCATGAGGCGCTACGACCCTGCTTGTCCTTGGAAACAAACAAGTGAGGCTTTCTGTTCCCGAGGATGGCGAGTCAAGTTGAGACCTGTCGTCCCAGCCCTACCGAAGACGTAGAGCCGTAAGATTCTGTGCCAGACGTCGGGTGCCAGACGTCTTCCGATGGGGAGGGGCAGGGAGGAGGAGCAAGACAAACAGGGGTGAAGTGGAAGGACAGAGTGGAAGAAAATGAAATCATGCTCGCAGCCGCTCAGGCAGCCCCCCACCTCCTGTGATCTCTGCAACCCCGTGATCCTGATCGGAGCCTGGAAGAAACTTCGAGATACACTGTGAACCCCATGGAGTGAAAGGTTTTCTGTCAGGACTGGCTTAGGGCAAAAGGATACTTTTTAATCACGTTGCATATGACTCTACACTCTATTTTCCAGCTCCAGTGACTGTTGGGGGCTTGAGTGTCCGAGAAAAAAACAAAAACAAACACAATCACACACCAGCGCGGGACAGAAAGTCGTGCTGGGTGCGTCTGGCGTGTTTTTCTGTTCACGTTCCATCCTGCCCGGCCTGACGGTCTCAGAGGAAATAGCCCGGAGCCTCTCTTTATCTGTTCAGCCTCATGTTTTTCCTTTCGTCTTAAAACAAATAAACAAACTATTTGTTTTGTTCATAGACTACTGTTCTTTGGAGCGCCCAACTTGTCCTGTTCAAATTTAGTTCTTAAAAAATTAAAATCCTGCTTGGCATGAGAATCTGGCGCAGTAAATCCAACTACTAACCAAGGTGAAAGGTTGAGACGACAGACCAGACAGACAGCTGGATTTCTGGAATATTTACGATGGCTTTCTTTGAGTTCATTAAAAAGCAAAAAATAAAAATAAAAAAAATAAAAAATTTAAAAAGGCCACATAACAACTTCTTGATCTGAGGTTCCACCCCCTCTTCAAATCTCTGACAAGACTTTTGAATTTGAATCTTATTCTAAAAAGTCTTTTCCCATATTTTTTCCTTCAGGGAAGAACAGCGGGCTCAAGATCTGACGGTTTGTCCTGGCTTTGCTCTGCTTCTGAGAAACAACTGCAGGGAAGCCCCTCAGGTTATGGAACCTCAACATGCCTACCTAGAAAATGGGCCCCCCTTTGACACGATGTGAGACCCAGGAAAACCACAGCAGGGGTGCCTGGGGGATGAATGGCATCTGTGCACCATGAAGCTCCCCGCAGTTCCATCCTGGTAACTACCTTAAATAGCCATCCTACTACCATGGATGGTGAGGGTGACAGTGATGGTGAGGATGACAACATTTCCCAAGTGGCCGCCTTCTGGGGCATCTCAAGGCACACTGACAAATTTCTAGAACTTCCTCTTGAGCAATACAGGCTTATACCCTTTGGGCCCAGGAATAAAAGATTTCTCTCATAAATGCAGCTACTATGTTACGGAAGTTCTCATGGTCCCTTTGTGAGTGTAGACAGAGGGGCTCCCTCTGTTCTAAGGGGGTTTAATGACAGCTTATTTCACTCTGTTCTGCTTTTGTTTGAAAGGCAGATGCTATCGTGGGTTGGCTAACAACTCTGGGTGACATTTGTCCTCCTGTCCCTGCCCTCCGTCACCTTGCAACACTGGGCAGGCCCAGGAGGCTGAGGACTGACGTGGGACCGGATAGAGGACGGCAGCCGGGCTGCGCATGGACAGCTCTGTCAGGCGACGTCACTTTGAGTTAAACGGCACCCAGGTCCTGCTCTACCCCTTGAACCAGACCCCTAACCCCTGGCCACTTCGATTTTATTTTCCTGCGAGCGGAATATCGGACTGACAATTATTTCTAAGTTCCCTCCCTCCTTTCAGAGCCCAGGACTGAACTCTTCTTTATCACGGAGAACAAAATTTGGAAAGTGACTCAGCGCCCGTTTTATTTTATTGATCCCTCGTTATTAAGAAATTAAATCTAGAGGCTGCCGCAATGTCTAAATGAACTGATCGTTTAAAAACAAAACACCAAAATGGAATCAATAGCTAAGCATGGACCTATCATGTGTGTGAATCACTAATCTTTACTTTAAAAAATGTATATGCATACTTTAAAAGTAACAAATGGAAGATATTTGGAAAGTAAAAAACCTGGAGATGCTCCTTCCTAGAAGTTAGAATATTCTAATATTATACAATGTATCTGCATACATGTTTTGCTTATTTACATGAATGGCATCATACTGTGTATGCTGTCAAATAACCAGTTTTACTTCTGGTGACAGTTTTGCCCCCTCTATCCTTAAGTATGCTTCTGTCACATAATGTTTAATTTCATATTTCCTGTTTTCCCGTTTATAATACAATCTCTGCCGGCCCAGGGATCTGTTCTGTTGCCTTGTACAAAGCTTTATTTTTTAGATTGATAACAGCACCTGGGACACAGTGGGCCCTTAGTAAATATTTTGAGTAAATAATTCATAATATTCCATCTCACGTATATGTCATAACTTATTCAGCTTAGGTCTCCTTGCACGATAATTGGAGACCCCTGGTCCTCTGCACTCACTGCTGGGGTCTCAGCACTTGGAACAACTCCTGGCACTAAGTAGTTGCTCAGTGAACAGCAGCGATCTCCCAGCACTGGGTTTCATTGCGGCCAATGTTTTTGTTATTATAAACAACAAGGTGTTGACCATCTCTGTAGTTAAATATCTGCTTACACCCTTGATTTTTTTTTTTCTTTAAGATAAGTTCCAGGAAGTAAAATTGGTGAGTTGCTGGATGGATGGGTATATGTTAAGGCTTCGGATGTATATGGCAAATTTGGTCCCTAAAAACGTGGTTTTTGTTTAATTTGTTTTTTTTTTTTGAATGATATACATTTTTAAGAGCAAAGTAGCAACATCTGCTTTCCCAGTATCTCAACACGAAAGATGTCAGTTTTTTAAGCCTTGTTAATTGGACAGATGAAAAGTTGTATCTCCTTGATGTTATCTTAGATTTATTTACTTTAAGGATATTTAATATTTTTATGTTATTTCATTGTTTATTTCTTCACCTGTTCATTTCTGCAGTGTGATTTTTTTTTTTTTTACCTTTTCTTGTTAAATAAATTAAAATACATAAAACCATTAGGACTACTTGGCAAAGAGTAATAATTGCTCACTGTTATTATAGCTCATATTTTATTTCACTTTTTGCGGGGAGGGGCTCTGCCTTGCAGCTAATTATTCTTTTGAACCATGGGGTGACATGTAATATACTTTTCAGACACATCCGATATTTATAGGATGAATTGAATTTAGAAAAATACTATTTTGTTGACAATGCGCCACTGGCAAAGAAGTTTAATAAATGTTTCTTTTGAGTCCTCTGATAAGCCCTGCTGTGGTGGGTGAGACATGAATGCCCCCATTTTACAGATGAGGTCACTGAGGTTTGGGCACACAGGGGACACATAAAAAGCAGATGAGTGAGGACTGCCTAATATTCGGATGGTAGTGTGAGGATTCTCTATATTCTGGCTTTCTCTTGACAAGACTAAAAAGATGAGGATGAGGATGAGGATGAGGATGACGATGCTATCGCCTAACTCTAGCTGGATGCCATGGTTACCTTACGTGTCCTGCGGCCCCAGCCCGGGCGAGGCGTGAGATAATGAAGGCCGCTGAGTCCCTCCCCTGTGCTCCGTGGTGGTCAATCCCCACTGCAAGCCCGGGCAGTCAGAGGGTAGTTCCAGGTATCTTTTTCTTTTCCTTTTTAAAGGACAGGACTCTCAGACCCCCGGGTTCCCTCTGTGTGCCGCAGGTCACGCTAACAAACAGCAAAGCCAGGATCCCACCCCCGACCGTACCCATCCTAGGCCTGACCTGCACCCCTCCCCACCATTGCCTCGGTCACAGCCTTAGGGCTGCCACAGCTGCCCCTGACCTTGAGTGGCAAATTACAGCCCGGTTGTATAATAATAGCTCACGCTCTTATTTATTCATTTTTTTTTGAATTCTTAAAAAAATCTTGGCAAGGAGATCAGCATGGCCCCTGCCCCCCACCCTGTGGAAGTTTGAAAATGTGTGTCCTAACCGCTTAATTGATTGATTACCTCACTGCAGCTTCCTGAGGTACCGAATTTATCTCTAATAGCCAGAGTCAGGCTCTGCAGGCAACCGTGGGGGGGACGGGGGTCCCTTGGTGTCGATTTGCTCTTAACTTGAAAGTCATTACCACTTAATACATGTAGATTGTGTTGAAAGAAAATTATGTGTAATGAAATGAGGGAAAAATTAGTGGAGTGTTATGGGCAAAAGCAGATGTTAGGGAGGAATTATGCTGGCAGAGATAATCGCCTTCGCTGGTATTGTGTGTGCTGGGGTGCTCACGGAGGGAGAGGCTGGGAGGGAGCAAGGAGCGGCAACCCTAGGACTTGGCAGCTGCGCCCCTGTGGCTGGGCTCGCCCCTGTCCGTGGTCCCTGCTCCCCACTGTGTTCCAAGATGCCTGCACACAGAGTCTACCTGCCCGGGGTGCTGGGGACATGGAGGGGACAGAGTCTACTTGCCAGAGGTGCTGGGGACATGGAGGGGACAGAGTCTACTTGCCAGAGGTGCTGGGGACATGGAGGGGACAGAGTCTACCTGCCCGAGGTGCTGGGGACATGGAGGGGACCATCCCCGGGAGACCTCCTGCCACGGGAGACAGGGGCGCTCATTCTTACAGCATTGATTGAATCTGGGAAAAAGCTAAATAAAACAGCCCCATCTCCCCCAAATAAAAACAAACAAAACTAAAAAAAGAAAGAAAGCCTAGCCTGGAAGAAGGGAAGGTTGTTGAATCTTCTGCAAATAGTCTCCTCTCCCAGGGAGGCGTTTAAGCATCGCGCGGATGTGCGATGCCGGAGGGAAGGAAACCTCATTGCTTTTACCGGGTCGGGCCGCTTGGGTGCTCGGACTCAGCATTCACAGCCCAAACCTCTGGCTGGGCTCACTCACTGAAGCCAGAGAGGGGAAGGTCCGTGCCGGGGAGCAGAGGGGAAGCAGCTGCCCGCGCAGGGCCCCTGGGCTGCAAGGTGGCGCTGGGAAGCGAAGGGACGCGTCTGCCACCCTGGCATCCCACCAGCACCTGCCGAGCCCTGGCCCTATTTATAAGCCTTCTCAATGTCAGCTGGTTCAAGGGCTCTGGGTTCCCTGCAGCCCCTCACAGGCTTTGCAGAACTAAATGCGGCAATTCTGAACCACGTGGGCTCCGTGCTCCAGGGCCAAGGTTAAGTCCATCACGTGACCACGCCAAGATCATAACCTCTGGAACCAGTGTCCGGTGTGTGGAAGGGATGGCTGCAGGTGGTACAGGAGTGTGCTGAGTGTTGACAGAAGTATTCCTGCAGCCCTGCGCAGGGCCAGGGGTATACAGTAAATGGCCAATATTTGCTTTTCATCATATCTATAACTCAGACTTTGCATAAAAGTGTATTACCTGTTTTTTATATATACATTTCATTTAATTACTTATTTATACTCCACTCGTAGTAATGTAACAAATCATTTTAAAAGGTTACTGGACTGATGCATCAGCCTTTCACTCATAAGCATGTTTGAATTAATATAAGAAACACAATAATCCAACTGCAGACTGTGGGTTGTTCACCTCATGAAGAGGCTCCCATGCTTGGAATGGTCAGCAGTGCCGACCCTACACCTCATAAATTAGCTCTGTTCTGGAAGGAGCTGGCAGAAAACCAAAAGGTCAAGGGTTTACATAAACAAAGCCACGGTTATCTACTCCGGGAGGGTCCCTAAATGAAGCCTATTTTAGGAAAAACACCAGGTAGCAAGAGTGGGGATTTTCATCCATCCACTTGCAAAAGCTCCGGACCGGGCCCCTGTGGATTATTCATCCTGGAGACCGGCAGCAGGGTTGTATTCGGAGCGCGAGTGTTTCCCAGACACCCGGCTACCAGAGACGACGCAGTTCCCTGGGGCCCTGCAGACAGAACAGGTGTGGCAGGATGTTTGTCTGGATGGTAACAAAGCTCTGGTTAAGAGCGGGGCTGGACCGTGCCGCAGGGGACTCCGGCGTGACTTTGTTTTCTAGTTACTACAGAAGTCACACTCAGTAAGGAACACTAGGCACACAGAGAGAAGCTTCATAACCACAAATCCTCCCTGCCACGCACACACTAGCAAAATACATCCATAATACCTTTCTTCACCCAACCAGAAGCAACCGCCTTTGGCGAAATATATGTGGGTATGCACGTGTGCGTTTGCACATGTGTGTTCACATATGTGTATGTGTGCAGCCATGTGTCTGTGTGTCTGTACACTGTGTATCATCCTTCAGGACTTTACAGTATGCAGTTGAATGAATACATCGTAATTCACATAATCGCAACCTGTAGGAATTTTTTGTTATAATAATCGAGCAATGAACACCCTAATGTACCATGCAGCATGCGTCTGATTATTTGTTTAGGATAAATTTCCAACGTACAATTTCAATACAGTCTGATTGTTCTAAAGAGTTGAGAAATATTGCAACTCGTGGCTTTAGAATAAAGTCCAGGCGGAAAGAGTCCCTACAGTAGCTTGGTTCCCTTTGACGCTTAGTGACTCTTTGCAATGCTGATTCCATGAACCAGGTGGTTTGAAAGCCACTGTTCACCTGTTAATAGAGGTATATATTCACACCCTCTATGCTAAGCATGTGTCGGAAGCTATTTCACTTCAAATACCACAACACCGTAAACTAGAGATCATGCCCTTTTCCCAAGTGGGGGACGGTCTTTGCACATGGGCACTCACAAAAGCTATTAAAGAACCCAGGCATGACTCCGTTCATGCCAGTGCACAGGTCAGGGACTTGGGCGGTTACTCCCCAGGTAGACTCACAAAGTGCTCTGGTTCTGCATGTTTTCCAAGTGATCTTGAATGCACTGATGCATCCCTCACTTCCTGGGTCTTTTTTTTTTTCTTCCAATCTGATAACGGGGTAGTGGACCTTGCTAGAGTATTTGGAGGATTCAAAGAAACCATGGATGTAAATAAAATACCCAGGGGCGCTGGTTCAGTGATCACTATTATCAGTGCGTTTACAATTCTAAGTGAATTGCATGCCCCCCGGTGAGTGTTCAGACTCGACTGTGTTTTGCTCTTGGCTGGATGTGTGGCTGGAGTGAAGCCCCTTTAAGTTTCAGGGACTAGGTCTTCTCACCTGTAAAACGGGAGTAAAAAGACCTGCCTTGCTGGGTTTTAGGGATGAACGAATGAAGACATTTTAGTAAGATAGTCCAGGGCAGAACCCGGTCCAGAGAAGGCACTCACAGTCGGAACACAGTTAAGTCTTTGCTGGTGTAATCTGTGAATAACATAAATATGAGTTACATTTCAAAAAGCGTCAGCCCCTCTTTCCCCAGACTCCCAGCTTAGCAAATTTTACAAGGGGAGGCCAGCGTCCTGTCTTTCTGTTAATGGCTTCAAGAGGCAAGCAGCCTCTCCTGGAGTCGCTGGAAAACGATGATGAATGTCACAGTGACTAAATGATAATTGAATTGCTTGGTGCCGGACACCATTAAATGAATGGTACTGTATTGGCAGCACGTAGCTGTTAGTACACATACAAAAAAAGCAACCCTTAGTCAATGCTCTGGGCCTGCCAGCTGCCGAGCACTGACACACACCAGCCACGCGTGCGGTCCAAGGGTGGGCCTGGGCGCCCTTTGCTTTACTTGCTTCAGGGAAGGGGGCTGGCAGCTGTTCTGGCAGCGAAGGAAGGGTTGATGGTTGCTTTTCTCAGGTGCCTGTGGGCACAGCACTAACTAATGCCTGTCTTTTGAGTTATTGCCTTTAATATTAGGATCCCAACTTACTTTATTTCAGTAGGAAATTAAGCAACCCATCCGAGGATAGCCAGTTATGTCAGGACATGGGCCTCGGGAAAGAACATCCCTGAGGTTGAAACTCAAAAAGTGACTTCAGGCCAGAGAGTTACCCTTAAACGTCACTGATAAAACCAAGATAAAACAGACCCAAAAGGTGTTTTTTTTTAAATATTGATTAGAGGAAATGACACATGAAACATATGTTGTATGTTCACATGGAACATCTCAGGCATATGGTGGGACTTCAAAAAAAGGTGACTTTCTCCTCTTTCTCTCTCTGAACGCAAATTTGTTCCTACTGCTGTTGTATTTTTACTTATTTATTTTAAACAGTGGGAAAACTTTGCGATGTATATTCCGAACTACTTAATCATTCCTCGGCTTTCACTTCGTATGTAACGCTTACCACTTGGATAAGCCATATGGCCTTGAGGTCTGTCGGACAAGTTGCCCTTGTCCCAAATGCCCTCAGAATGCCATGATTCTTTTTCATACATTTCCTAATTTTTAAAAACAATTGTTTTTGCCTTTCTCTTTCTGGTTGGCCTGTTAACAAGCCATTCTCTGAGTAATAAAACTTAAAAGCCACCTCGGTCATCCACCCTTTCAAGTGAGTGATTCCCAAATGATTCCCACCCTATTTATTGATTCTGAACTGAGTTCACAGTGCAGGATGAAGACCTCCCATGTAATTCTAGGTCTTGGATCTTGAGGACCCTTTTCAGTTTCTTGGCTGTGCTATGGAGAGTTCAGGACAAGAGAGGTTTCACAGAGAGGTAACATTTGACGTGGGAGTCCAGGGCGAGGGATAAATGTGCTTAAGGAGAAATGTCCAGTGCATTCCCCAACAGCAGTGCGCACGTCGGCTCCCACAGAGGGCCAACGGGGGGAGCGCATTCCGCAGATGGGGCTCCTCTCTCTGCATCGCTAGTGAGTCCTGGTTCTCTGATGACGTGAAGACTGGGGATTCTATTCTGGCCTTAACTTGCTTTGGATTATTTCAGGAATTTGGATAGTCATCTGTAGATCCAAAGTTTCAGCTCAGTTCACTTGGAAGAAAAGACAAAAACCTCTCTCTCTCAATATTGACATTAACAGTAAACTTTCATAATACCCCATTAGCATTTATAAAGCAAATCACAAAGAGAGGTTTTTATGTGCGGGTGATTCAGTGCATATACTTGGATAGGCTGTTTATATGTGTTTGGGCATGAAATATGATCATCATAGTATTTCCTCATGTGTCTATGTCTACTATGGCTTATGTTTATAGAGTTTGTTCAAAAGAAGATTTTGAGATGTATGTATAAGAATTTGTACACAGTGAGGCACCAGGCTGAGATGGAGGCGTAGACAGACACGCTGCATCTCCCTCCACCACTAAGAAGGAATACAACGACCTCAAAACTAGAGACAACCAGAAGTTCCAGAAAACCAAGCTGCATGGAAGTCCAACAAACAAAGATATAAAGAAGAAACACTCACCTAGACAGGTAGGAGGGGCAGAGCCGGGGCGGAGAGGACGCGGTGTGGTGGTGGCAGCGGTGGCAGCAGTGGTGGCAGCAACAGGCTGCCAGAAAGCTCAGTCACACATCTTAAAAAGTCAGGAGGGACACCTGGGGAGCACTCCCAGCTCCTCACTGGACCTCACAACTCACGGTCCCAGCACTGGGGAAAATCAAGCCTCATTGCTTCTGACTGTGCAAACTAGTGGGGGTTGGGGCGGAGACAGAAACTGCGGGTCTCAGCGAGTTCACTTGTTTAAAGGGCCCCCACGGTCATAGAATGTCCGCAGACCCACCCACTCTGGGAACGACGGCCAGGGCAACAGCTAGAGAGGCGCCAGTCTGGTGTGGAAATGGGAGAGGTGCCTGGAAAAGGGGCGAGTGCTGGGCAGGTGGCATTGTTCCCTCTCGGACACCTCCCCCACATACAGCACCACAACGTGGTGAAACAGGTCTCCCCGTACTGACGAATCCCTAAGGCTCCACCGCTTACAACATAACAGGAGTGACAGCTCTGCCTAAGACACAGAGGCAAACAAACACAGGAGCCTGTCAGAATGAGGAGACATAGCAGTATGGCCCAAAAGGGGGAACGGTTCAAGGTTCCAGTGGGAGAACTAAGCGATGAGGAGATAGCCAACCTAACAGATGCAGAGTTCAAAACACCGGTGATAAAGATGCTCACAGGCTTGACAGATAATGCTTGAATATGGCAAATGCATAAGAGAAATGAATGCTATGTTAAGTGAAACAAAGGAAAATCCACACAAAACCAATGGTGAAGGGAAGAAAATGGGTTCAAATCAATGATTTGGAACATAAGGAAGAAAAAAAGTCAACCAGTGCAGAATGAGGAAGCAAGAATTGAAAAAAATAAGAAAAACTTCCCAAATTTTGTGAAGGAGATGGACATACAGGTCCAGGAAGCACAGAAGGTCCCAGGTGAGCTGGACCCAGAGGAGACCACACCAGGATGCATCATGACTGAGATGCCAAAGGTAAAAAATAAAGAGAGTGTCCTGGGGGCAGCAAGAGAGAGGCAGAGAGTTGCCTACAGGGGGATGCCTATAGGACTATCAGCTGATTTCTCAGAGGACACTTTGCAGGCAGGAAGGGACTGGCAAGCAGTATTCAATGTGATGAAAGGCAACCTGCAACCAGGATTACTCTATCCAGCAAAGCTATCATTTAGGATGGAAGGGCAGATGAAGTGCTTCCCAGACAAGGTAAAGCTAAAGGAGTTCATCATCACCAACTCGTTATTATATGAAATGTCAAAGGGACTTAAGAATAAGATAAAAACTATGAACACTAAAATAACAACAAACTCACAACTATCAACAACTGAATCTAAAAAATAAAAACAAAACCCAACTAAGCAAACCAAAATAGGAACAAAATCATAGGTATGGGATCATTTGGAGGGTTATCAGCTGGGAGAGGGGAGGGGGAGAAATGGGGAAAAGGTGCAAGGACTAAGAAGCATAATCGATTTGTACAAAGTAGACAGGGGGATGTTAAGAATAATATAGGAAAGGGTGAAGCCAAAAAACTTATATGCACAACCCATGGACATGAACTAAGGGGGGGTGGGATTGCTGGAGGGAAGGGGGCTACTGGGCAGAGGGGAGAAAAGGGAAAAAATTGGAACTACTGTAACACCATAATCAATAAAATGTACTTTAAAAAGAAAAGGAATTTGAACCCTGACCTTTATTGCTTATTGCTTACCATTGCATGACCTTGGAGAAACTACTTAATTTCTCTGAGGCTCAGAAACCACACCTCCAAAATGGGGCAATTATTCATATTTGATGTTATTAATTTCAAGAGAAAATGAAATAATACCTGTAAAGATACCTGATATAAAAGTAAATACTTCCTATCCTCCCTTTGTTCTTTTTCTCCTCTTCTTCTCTCCTCCTCCCTCCTGCCTTCCTTCCTAGGAAAACATACATTGTGTATGCCATTTATAACATTAAAAAGGAGTGTGTGCATAAAGTCCAAATAAAACTTAGAAGCAAACAACTATAGCTACAAAACAAAACAAAACATTTCTTTAGGTTTAGGCACATTCCAACATTAGTAGTTCTCTTTTAACATCTCTGTCTTTGGATATGTCCCAGGTCCCTTTCACGTGACCTTCGTTGCAAATCCATGTTGATGGTTTTAAACAGAGGGGATGGGTAGCAGTGTGGAAAGCCCCGTCCTCAGACCTGCCTGTAGCATCGCTGGGCTTCTGGAAGTTTCTTCCATAGTAGGAGCCCCAGTAGGACAGAAGTTCAGGGTCCATGATGAGGGCTAGATGCAGGCAGAGTAACTGGGCTTTGTTCTGGAATCAGTGAGCATCTCCTGACTGTTGTCGGCCTAGAGTGTCATTTCCCAATCAGTTTGTCCTTATAAATAAGGACATGAGGCTGCAGGGAGCTAAGTAAACGAACCTGTAGCGCCTGCCTGCTAAAATTCACCAACGATAGCATAAGTTTAAAGCTTGAGTTCAAACAAAATACGATTGGGTATGATCAGCGGCCATGATAGCTCTGTGCAGAAGGGCTTCAGGTGGACGAACTTGTTTTCAATGTTCTGCTCGTCTCTGCTTGTCCACACTGAGCTCCCGGTGAGGAGAGCAAGGAGACCGGACGCGCTGGGGTTGATGCACCAGATTTCTCTTAATGATTCCCTTAAGAGTGATTCCTCCAGGGTCCTGGCCCGTGTCCCTTCTGTGCCCGGGCACAGAAAGATGTTCCTCCAGACCACATCTAGTTCTCCACGTTCAAAGAGTGGCTGCCCACTCTGTGCATATGATTAATTCTGCATGCGTCTAATTATACCCACAATTGCCTAATTGCACTAACAATTAGCCAATTGCAGGCCCAATTGGCCACTTGTCCCATAATTCGAAGGTGCAAATGGACAACTGAAGGACCGATTAAATGCATGCAGAATTTTACATATTCAAAGAGGAAGAACAGCCTTGGAAAATGTGGTCTTGAGTACAAAGTAAAAAAAAAAAAATTTGTGTAATTCTTTGAAAAGAAAATTATAGGTCACTGGACAGTTCGTCAACCTCAGCACTTTGGCTGTTCTTAATTAATTTATTTTTTCAAAACAGAATAAACAAGGAGCTTCTATTCTGAATGGGAAACATAAAATAAATCAAAAGGCTTTGAATTTAAAGCAGAATGGCTACACCGCAAACCATCTTGCATCTCCTTATTCTCATGCAATTTTCAAAGACAAGATTTTTTCCCTAAAAAAACAACAACAACAAAAAAAAAATATTAAAAAGAACAAACAAACAATGAGATTTCCAGGATAAACTTAGTTGAAGCCAAGTTTTAAACCAGTAAGCCCTCCCGCCTCAATCTCACATTTTATACATGTCGAGAGTTGATAGTAAAACAAATGTGTCTTTGAGAGCATCGGATGTTACCAAGCTTGTGACCACATCTTCTTGAAGTTTCTCATTCTTTCCCAGGTATTATTAACTGTTTTTTTTCCTTTAAAGAAAGTTCTCATCTGAGCAAAGTCCCTCATTGTTTTTTTTTTTCCCAGTAGCTACATCCTCCAGGACACCTAGAAGAAATGGTTGCTTTCACCCTCAATCTTATGTTGTCACGTTCAGGGATGATTATTTTTAGAAATTCCCTGTTCAGATACAGCTACCTCATTGCAAAGCCCCCGCACCTATAAATACCCACCCTCTGCGCACGCTTTCCTCTCAGGTTGTCTCTCCGCAGGAAGCCCAGATGGGGCCTAAAATAGCAAGAAATTGTGTGGAACCCGGCTCCGTGTATCCCCGTCGTAAACAGAGACTGGAGACGCGTGTCACTTTGGGGGACGTCCAGGACTGAGAAAGAGAACTGGCTTCATCTGATGTATTGTGGATACAGCTGCTTTGAAAGCCATTGCCACTAAATGAAACAAGATTGTTACGGATTTCCTCCTATCATTTGTAGGGACTTCCACCTCCTGTAAGTTGGCCAGAGATTAGGCAGGAAACCCAGCCAACCGTCATGGATCAGAAATCCCTGCTCCAGAGTAAACTCACTAACCCCCTGTAGGAAATACCAGGGCATCCGCATTTCCCAAACTGTGATCTTTCAAACATGAATCTCAGGGGACGTTCTGAAAACGAAGGATGTCACGGTCTGCGATGCATGGGATCATATATGTTATTTGCATATTTAAGGTGAAAAACAAAAAGGTCAGCAATAAAATAAAAACCTGTGTACCTCATGTTTTACCCAGAATATTTCAAATGTAATTGACAAACGAACCTTTTTTTTCCATAATAGCTAATTCTGTGCTACTGGATCAGAGTTAAACGGCCACACTTGGGGACATGCGCCACTAGGCCATGCTTTAAGAGCTAAATTGGTAAATTAATATGCACCTTTAACAGACTTGATTATTTGGCTTTCAGCTCATGGAAAATTTTGAAATGCTTGTGTTCAGGATTCAAGAATGGGACCGCATAAAATAACTGCAATGAAAATCAATTTGGCTTCCACATCAATGCTCTGTTTGTCGGGGGTAAATCATTTACTTCTCTGGGCCTCAGTTTCCTTATTTGCATTCTGTGGTCCTTAACAGCTGAGCCAGACAATCCTTGATTTGGTGAAGTTCTCTCTCCTCAACCTTCAAGGCTTGTTACACAAGTCGTCAGAAGACAGTTTCTGATTCCAGATTTTCTGCATATCTGTTCATTACCTGGAGAAAGACTCAGTTGTTCTAAGCCTCAGTGTCCCCAAAGAGAAAGGAAGGATAATAATAATAATAAACCCCAAAGGAGATACAATGAACCAATGGATGTGAGAAGCATTTATTATAAGAAGCATATGTACTCCCTACTATCGTAGCTGGGTAACTGCAGAGCATGCTAGCACTTTATATTACTATCTCTAGTGGTCGTACTAACGACAAGAACCCAGGTTCCATTGTTATTCATATTCACCGTCTTATAACGACTGCTGAAATTGCTAATCGCGGTAACGAGCTGACACCGGGTCTCAAGCACCAGATTCCGTGCTGCTAAGCTCGAGGCTTCGCTTGGAGGGGAGAGTAGCACTGCTGGCCTTCGGGCCGTGCCAGGAAAACGTGTGGGCCAGATGGCAAGCCAAGTTGGTCTGATAGAACATGTCTATTTCTGTGGATTCTCAAAAACGAGCTGACAGGCATGAAGCGGAGCGGTGACTCACAGCCTCGGGTCCCTGACGTGCGGCCTGCGAGCTGCGATTTCCTATTGTCCTGGGCTGCTTATTTACGGAGGGACACGACAGGCACCTTCCCTCGCCTTCGTCACCCTTGCCGTCCCTGTTCTCACAGCCTCCCGTGGCCAAGCACCCACGACGGGCC
This sequence comes from Furipterus horrens, assembly GCF_987537825.1. Taxonomy (NCBI): domain Eukaryota; kingdom Metazoa; phylum Chordata; class Mammalia; order Chiroptera; family Furipteridae; genus Furipterus; species Furipterus horrens. Next base: position 207,714,090 of record NW_028327173.1, on the reverse strand, counting down.
TGGACCTGTTCTGAGGTCGATTAAAATAGATTCTGTTCACCTCTGGGATGACCCCAGGATGCCTAGATCGGTGGGGCCACCCTAAGGGGAGCGTACGGTGGCCACGGAGATCAGGCGACTGGCTCACAATCAGAGAGACGCTGAAGGGCTGGAGTTGGGATCTGAACTCAGAGAGCGCCACGTTCTTTTCTATAATCGTCTGCCTTCATTTCTAAGTATCCCAAAGTCTGAAATCCTCCTGTGGGCAGTCACTAGCGTGTGTGTGTGTGTGTGTGTGTGCATGCATGCATGTGCATACGTGCATGCCTGTTTTTTAATTCCACTCCCCAGAAGGACTGTCGTGCTGGCCTGGGACAGACAATTGTTAGATCAATGCTTACTGGCTTGAATTTCCAACAAGTTCAAAAGATGGTCCACAGCCACGCTTTCACCTTTGTAAACTGATGGAATATTAACGCTCGTCCCACGTTCTCAGCGTATAGCTTTAGATGGGAGGGCTTGAGCAGAAGAGTCATCAGCGGATGAGGCTCAGAGTCCAGACCTTCAACTCCCAGGCCCATGTTCCATCGTGCACCTTAGGAACGGAGAAATCCACGTGTCTTCAGTTAGCACTTCCCCTTAATCGTCTGCTGCTGCTGCTGATGATGAGTAAACAATTATTAAATGAAAGGAAGTCCCCTCTACCTATTACAAATATCTTTACCATCATTGTTAAAAACATGTGTGGAACGATATAATTCTGAGAGTCTCAGGTTGCATTTGCTTTTAGAGATAGAACTGCCATGAGCGTCACTCCTGTTGCCGGCATCCACATGAACTTGGGGACTCTGTATGGACTCCAGCCTGCGGTGGTCATCCAGTTCCTAGCCGCAGAAAGACGTCGCTTGAGGCCATCAAAACAGGTGACAAGATGGATGCTCAGCAGCTATTTGGGTAGTGAAATAGTAAAATATTATTGTGGACCTCATTCTTGAAAAAGTGGTTGACTTATGGTAAGCATGAGGTTTTCTTTACCAAATGAACATTCCATTAAAAAATTATCAAATTAATAGCATAACAAGTTTTCAGGGAAGGTTTATTAAAGTCAAATATTTAAAATGCTGTCATTTAAACAGAAATAGTTGTTAAACTGAGGAGATAATTAGGTACCTGAATTAGGTAATCAAAGTCTGTTTTTAAAAATACAATTTATGTTTGACTCATTACAAATATATTTCAGCCTTGTATGTTTCCCTGTAATGTATCAGAAATTGGCAATTTTGCAAACTAATCTGCCAATTGCCTTTGGCCATTAAAATCCTGTTCTTCCCTGAACATAATGGATTCCATAAAAGTGTGCCCCAAATTAAAAATCAAGCTCTAAGACCTATGGCAAGCACAGGCATTAACTATAATGTATAAAGAGGGTAATGCAAAACTGAACAACTTTATGCTCGATTTTCTACTAATCTCTTTCTCCCTTTACTTTTTTTTCTACCTTTTATTAATTGCTGTTTTCTACCAGCTAAGTATAGCAAAATGGCTTCAGCTTTGTGGGCCGGGGGGATTTAAGAGAGAGAAAACCAAAGAATGATCGATAGCATTCAACCGCTATGAATTCATTTATTCATTGAAATTCACTTATTCCAAAAATATATTCATTGAGTACCTGCTATGTGGCAGATCAGGGCATAAAGGGACGAACGCAACTCTAGGCTCTGGCTTCCCTGAGTGTTCATCCTAGTGGGAGAAAAGAGACAGCATGCAGAGGGAACCAGCAATAAACTCGGTGCTGGCTCCATTGGGAACAAGGCCTACGCCAGCACAGACCAGACTGAACAGTGGTGGCAGCAGGAGCGGACGAGTCCTCTGGAGACTAAGGTGGAAGGAAGAATTCCGCTCCTTCGTAGAACTATGTATGTGGGGTCTGATCCCTGCCACTTCTCTTTCTGCTTCATTTTTACTTCTCTAAATACAATTTTAGTTTTCTAAGAGTGGAGCAAAGGTATTTTCTTGGTACATGGACAGACTGATGACAGAGGCAGAATGTCAGGGCTTCGAGTAAGGGGCTCACTTGCTCCGAGCCCGCCGGATGCAGGCTCACCCTCCTCTGTCACCCTACATGAGGGGAAATCAGAGCCCTCCCAGCACAGGGCGCGCTTGTTATGGGAACACTAGAGCCCACCCTTTGCTCACCCTCTCGGCTCAGTGCAGGCGGATGTTGCAAGCCACAGCGATCAAACTGGCCCTGCCAAAATCGTGGCAGGGCAGCTGCATCACCAATTCTTTGTTCTTCTCTTTTCCCAGCTTCTATAGACCTAGCGGCTCCTCTTCAAAGATCTCTATTTTGTGTAATTATTCCAGAGAAATCTAATTTGATGTTAGAACTATAAGAAATGACAAGGTAATATTGGGCTCCTGTGATGCACCAAGACCTGGGCCAGGGACTTCACCAACTTCTGGATCAGATGACCCTCATGAACTGCCCAGGAGCGAAGAACACCCCATGTGCAGGAACAATTCCAAGGTCATAGAGGCTGTAAGTCAAGAGGATCCCCCAGTCTCTTAGTGTACGGACGCACCCCTGACCATTTAGTCCAGGGCTTCTTAAACTTGGTTGCGTATCTGGGTGCTTTCTCTTTTAATAATGCAGATTCGTAGGTCTCAGGTGTGTAGTAGTCTGAGAGCCTGAATCTATAAGTGAGCCTGGGGTTCTATCGATAAAGAAAACAAAACAGAACAAACTAAACCTCCTTGGTCAAGTTCGGGAGCCTTGGGTATGATTCCATCTTCTCTTCTACAGTTGTGACGCGTAAGGCCGCGAGGGAGAAGACGTTCCTGAGACCCACTGAGGCTGTCTTGGAGCAGGCTGTTTCCTATGAGCCCACCCCCGCCCCCTCTCCTTTCCTCTGCTCCCCTGTTGTCCCTCACACTTCCTGCCTGTCTCTCTCTGGAAGCCCGGCTCCCAGCTGGAATGTTAGCCCCGCCATAGTGAGCAGCTGGGCCTGGCTTTCCTTCATCGTTCTAAGCACCAAGAACCAGGTTTGGCTCATAGTGGGTGCTCAGGGAGTCTTGTGGGATTAGCTACAATCTCTCTTGATTTTCAAGGAGAGCTGTTTCCAGTGGGCGTGGCCACCAGCCCCTCTTCTGCTGAGGGCTCTTTTAGCTCCCCAGGATTGCATTTCAGGAGCTGTACCTTCCTTTTTGTCTGTAGCCCTCCCGTAGAGGGGGTAGCAACGTGCCTTCTTCCTACGTAAGAGCAGCAGAGGTAGAAGAGACCTTGGCAAGTGGGGTGCCCGCAGCTCCGTCCCTGCCCCTGGGGGCCTGACGCTTGCCTCTGTTACCAGGCCACGCTAGCTGTGCAGAAGCCTCTAAACACTTGGGAATGAAGGGGAAGGGAGCCCCTGGTGGGGGGGGGGGTGACCACGAAGGAGCTCCTGGCAGTAGCCTAAGGCCAAAGGAGCATTCTCTTTAGGGTCACACAGACCCCCTTGTATACCAGCTGTGGGACCTCAAGCAAGTCATTCCACCTCTCTGAGCCTCAGTTCCCTCTGCGGTCATTGAGAAACTGAGTCTCTCTCTCATAAAGCTATCAAGAGGCCTGAAATAAAATAAGGTTTATAAAACTGGCTAGTAGATACAGAAATCATTTTGGTATTTCTACGGACCACGGGAAGACAAGTGAAGAAGAAAAATCATATACCTACCAACACGTAAATATATACATAATTTATAATTTCACCTATGTATTCACTTAAAAGTAAATGATGATGACTTAGTACATAAGACATGAAATTGAATTGTGGGTGGATGGTTGCCTGGAGCGCCAGGCCTAGGCCTTAACACACTGGCAGCACACAGTCGTCGTCTGACAGAGACGTCTGAGTGGGGTCTCTTTCTGGGGTCCAATAGCAGAGCGGACACGCTATCGGGACCAGAGCGAGCAAATGCGGGAGGACCAGCATGTTTCTGCGTGCCACATAAGCCACAGTCACACACACCAATGAGAACGCTTGAAAGAGCCCCCTCTACCTAACCCAGTATAACCAGTACACCGCAATTAGAAGATAAAACCAGTGTCAACTGGGGCAGCATCAGTAGAGACTGCTATCAAGAGGACCTCCAACATTATTACCAGCTGCAATAAAAAGGCACTTCTCTGAATGTTTTTTTTTTCCACCTAATTGTCAAAACTGAATAATATTATCAGCTTTTTCATCCTCTGAGTATTTTTCTAATAAGAAAGCGCAGAGATTCATGGCAAATAAAAGCAGAAGGTTGGAGGATGTGAAGCAATCATGCAAAATGACTTTCACAGCAGTTTGATAAGCAGCTGAAATTTAATAACTACATCTCTCCTCTGGTGCTGGATGAAAGTTTAGTACTTTCTGCTTTGGCGTCTTTCTTCGGCACGATGCTTATTCAGACCCGCAGCTTCTGCTTTTATGGTCAGGAACAGGAGAGTCGCTGCGGATTTATCGAAGGCTTGAGACGCTGGCCCAACCTCACACCGGGCCACGGCACAGCTGTGAACCAAACCCCGGGCCAGCCATGACCACTGGGGACATGGGGAGAAATCTCCAAAAATCTCAAAATACAAATAGAATGCCTTCAAAATACAAATAGCATGTCTCTGTGGAAAGCGTTCACTTCGTTAAAAGGCACTTAATAAGCTTATGTCTCCAAAATCTGTTCTTGGTTGAGGACAAATTATGCAACCTAATAGTAACAATAATAATGTAAAGAAAAATACTTGAATTTAAACTAAGATCCTGTAATTTTTTAAATGATCAAGTTAAACCCAAAAATATCATGGCCCTGTTAACACAGAGAATGCCTTCTGCTTATGAAGCCACATTTAGGAAAGAATGAATGAATGCCTGGTTGGTTTGCAGATTGTATCTCACTCAACCACCTCAATTTAGAATTGGGGAGGTTGTGATAAAGGAAAAAGAAGTGATGGCCAAGTTCATGTGTCAGCTCAACCAGCAGGAGCCAGTGGTGTGGACCTCTGTCTCCTTAAGGGCTTTCGAGAGCCTCCAAGACCCAGCAGCGGGCGGTGCTGCCCAAGTAGCCGTGGCTGAGAAAATTCCCCGGGCTCGGAGCGCTTAGCTGGTCACAGCCACGACTTCCTGTGAACCTCTTTGGAAACAGAAACCCTAAAAGGAGAAGGAGGAGCCCCTGATTGAGGTGTTATCCCGACAGAGAGCTGGGAGACCATGACGGAACTGGTGATCCGTACCAACGGATCTTCCTAGCGCTGCGGCCACCCGGGCACCAGGAGGGGTTGGGTTTCCCAGGGCTGGTGGTCTCACCCCCGCTGAAGGGCTTCCCACCGTGGGGTTTTGGCTGGCTTGCTCTTCTACTGCCCCCTACTGGGGACTCCCCTGGCAAGGTGAGACAAGGGGGTGGCTTTGAGGTTGTTTCGGACCGTGGGGCAGCTGAACCCCGCAGGCGATGCGAACGCGCATGTGTGTGGAAACCAGGGACCATCTCGAAACACATGCAGTAGGGCAAACGCAGCGCAGGCCTCCCGAAGGGGAAAGACGGACCTTGATAACACACAGCCCCCCAGGGACCTGCAGTGCGTCCCTTCGTGCAGCTCGTCCGCAAGGACAAGGACACACGGCTCCCTGGCAGCTCCTACACGGATGGGTGCACGCACGCAGACACCAACTGAATTTTTTCAAGAGAAGTATAAACAGGCAGCAATACCACGCAGAAACATCTGAGCCGGTCGTCACATCTAACTGCCGCCCCTTAAAAAGGAAATGCAGCTCCAGATGTCGTCTTAAGAAAATGTATCAATTAGGCAAATGAGGAATTCCCTCATAAACGGGGGAGCAGCGAGGCTCCGGTCCAGTCCTCGCTGAGGGGACGAAGCGGGCCAGCAGGCAGGTGGGACCCTGTCCGGGACCAGGTGACCCCGAGGCCTCCCGTGAGCCCTGACGTGCTGGTGACCTCGCTGAGAGCCCACTGGGTCGGGGAAAGGTTCTCTGGATGTTACAGACCTTTTACCCTGAAGATAATAAGGCTTCAGCCTTCGGGAGCAGGACCTGGTATAAGCTGATGTCACTATTCATAAAATAATTGAGTTTACACAAAAAGTAATTTCAGTAATAGCTGCCTTTTTTATAAGTATGTACATTTTATTTAAAATTACTGACTCAAAAGGCAAGGTAGAAAAAAAAATCACCTCCAACAACTTCCTGTAATTGCGAATTATTGTGAGGGAAACAGAAGGAAAAGATTTCGAAATTACGAGCCATTATGCTCGAGAGAGAGAGAGAAGGGGGGGAGAGAAAGGGAGAGAGAGGGAGAGAGGGAGGCAGTGAAAAAAAAAAGACATCTCGGCTTCATGAAACACAGCTGACGAGCTGACTAAATTACCCCCGGACCATTACAAAAATCACTTAATTGCCAAGCATTTTGTTAGGTCAATTGACTCTAATTGAAAAAATAACAAAAAGCTTATTATGCTGCAAATGTGGCCGTGGAAAATGAGTCTTCTGTTAGAAGGAAACAATAATTCTAAATTTCAGCTGCTGCTAACGCCACAAAGTTCAGTGTTCCTTCAGATGAAATCCACCACGGAAGGGAAAGTGAAAATATATCAATTCATTTTTTTAGCACCCCCCCAATTCTTGCTCTCCGGAACCCCACCCCACCTTGTCCCCACGTGAGTACCACCCATGTGCACCCTCTTCTAGGCCACTGAGCACCCCGCTCCCAGCATGCTCCGGGGAAGGGTTGGGGACAAAGGCAGGTCCCCGGTGTGCAGGGCGGGCTCCCAGATCTCCCAGGCAGGACACGGTCCTTGGGGTGGAATGCCTCCCTCCCCCCCATTTTCTTTCCCTTTGTCCCCCTGGTTGTGGCCCCATCCCCTCCCTCCCCTTTTACATAGAGATAATAGAATAAGGACCACAGCTTAGGTCCACGAAATGGCTCTGAAATTGCTTCTCACCCGCGTGCCCAGCGCTGGCCTTGATTGACATCAAGTGCCGTAATTAAAAACCCTGCCAGCTGATGGAGGTGAAGGTTTATTTATAATTACACATTTTTAGGATGGTTTTGTCCAGAGCTGGTGCGTTTAAAAAGACGAGCCAGCCGCGGCTCTGTTACTGCCCCAATTAGAGATTTGAATGGTGGGGGTTTAGAAACGGGGTGATTCTGTTTTGCAAAAAGTAACGATTTGCCCAGAAAACAAGGAGGCTGGGGTCAGGAAAGGCTGCTGGCAGAGCCTTTGTTTGGAAAGTGTGTGCCTGGGTGTACATGCATGTCTCTGTGTGTACATTGTATGTTGCTGTATGCATATATAATATGTGTGCCTATGTGCCTACACGACACATGTGCATGAGATGTATTCCTGTGTGCACATGTGTGTTTGTGCGAGGGTGTGTGTGTGTCTGGGTATATGTGCGTACCTGAGGGTGTACTGAGAGTCATGAGCTGAAGAAAAAAAATCCTGCATCGCCCCCTGTAAGCACAGAGCTGTAGGTCACAAACCATTTCCCTGCTTGCTTTATCTGAAAAATTAAAATTGTGACCCCCTTCCAATCCAAGGCCATCAGATTCAACTTTCACAACCCCAAGGAAGACCAGAAAGGACCTGTCCCGTGAGTGCAGCCCTGGAGCAGGACTGGGGCTCCGAGTGTCCGTGACAGACACCCGTGCCTGCCTCCCAGTCCACCTCTCACCTTGAGCCAGGTGACAGCAGTTGCTGGACACCAGGGGACAGATGCCCTTCTAGAGAGCCAGCGGACCCTGTCCCCTGACTCCACCTGCACTGCTGCCACTTTTAGAGCCGTGTCACTTACCCCCGGGGCAGAGCCTGCGCTATCGGGCTGTGCGTCACGGCACGTGTGGCTTCCGGGGGGCCCCACAGCTGGCGACAATGGCAGGAGCCGCTCCTCAGAGCCCGCGTGTCACCTGGTGCCTTGGCAGGCAGCTGGACCTAGGGGCGAGCTGAACCACAGAGCTGCTACAGGTGTCCAAGGCGCCCGGAGAGGAGAAGGGGGGCAACCGGCAGCGTTTCTACAGGATGCTGATGGTTTCAGACGTGTGTGCTCCCGGCTGCGGATGCCAGCCTTGCCCCAGAAGAAGGAGGCGGCAGGGGTCACTTCTGACCTCTGTGTCGGAGTGCTGCCTGAGGTCAAGACCAGGCACTGCGAGCAGTCCTGACCCCCACGGCCACAGGGAGAGGCGAGGCTGCCTGGAAAGGCACATGTCCTTCCGATGAAGTGGCCGAGCCCTACGGAGAGAAATGAAAGCGAGGAACAGTGGACGTGGTACCCCTGGCCAGACCAATGAGCTTCATCAATTAATCACAGCCAGCTAATCACTACCTACATTAAAGAATAATACATGAAAAGGACAGGGGCCGCGCTGTAACTTATTCAGAAAGGGCTGCCTCCCTAATCCCTCTGAGTCCTGACATGTTAACTGGGTAGCGACTAATTAGATGTCAAAAATTCATAAGCGCTCTTTAATATTGCATATATCTGCAGCCGGCACCATTTCCATATGTATCACGTACACAGAAGTCACTATAGTATTAAAACGCAGCAGGATGGGAAAAATAAAAGGGAACCCATAAACACGATGTCCCTCAAACACCCCAGAGAGTGTGTGCTTTCTTATTCAGAAAAGGCATCATCGCCTTCCTGAGAATTATAGGCAGAGGGGTTTTGCTGCTCCGTGCTGCGTGGACGGAAGGAGGGAGAGGAGCCGGGCTTATCAAAGGCCGTGCCAGGTAAATAGTAATTTATTGTGCATGCACAATGAACTTTACCCAGTGTCCTGACACCGGGTGATAATGAAAGGCATGTTACTGTGGCATCCGCAGAGGGAATTTCCACCCCCCTCCTCCCCTCTCCCTGTCTCTCTCTCGAGCAAAGCAGCAGTGATGGGTCCTGGCAGCTCCTGCCTGTTTTGAGCCATTTCACATAATATAGGGAGCACCTGAAGTTTAGTGGATTAAGTAAGTGACTTAGTTTGCCGGCTCCGTGATATATATGTTGCCTGCCTGTGAACTTATATTTCAAATGCCGGGGACTATATTTTTATGAAACAAGCCTTTTCCTGTCGGAAGAATTATAGGAATGTGATAGGATACAAGGCAGTGAGATTAAAAACAATGCATCATAGCAGGAAGAAAATGCACTGTTTTATGACTTGTATCCATTAATTGAACCTCTCAGGAATGAAGAGGCGGGCTCTGCCGGAACCTGCTGGAGAACCGTTCTCTCTTCTGACTTCTGGAGGGGCGGTGCTTTTTGTTTGTCAGTTTGTTTTATTGTTTAGCATGCACACAAATGCATGTATGCATGCGTATAGACTCATGCACATGCAAATACTTACACATATGTATATCCATAGCAAGGCCAGAAACGGCTTGCCTTGCTTTCTGTACAGAACTGTTCCTTAGAAAAACTTGGTTTTTTTCTTTCATTCTGCTCATTTTTCACATCGCAGGCTGAGCAGGTTACGTGGAAGAACATCGAGGAAGCAATCTGAGTTCCGGTCATTAGGCGGACAGCTATTGGTAGCTTTGCTCCATGTTGTGGCTATTCTGAGCCTAGCTTTCTCTTCTGGAAGCCGGGTGAAGCCATGCCCTCCTCCGGGCTGGCTGAGCGGGGTGCAGCAGCGACATCAGAAATGCCAGGGTGTCCACCCGTCACATGCCAAGAGCGAGCTGAAGGGCCTGGGCTGGCAGCCCGGCTACTCCTCCTGATGTCCACTGCCATGCTGGCTGACGTGTACTGGATTTTCAGTGTCTCATGAATTTTGGTTTTTCCTCTCCTTCCTGGATGATTGCAACAATGTAAGCCCCACAGTAGCAATGAAGGACCCGCCTCACGGTTTGGGGGACATTCCCTTCAAAGACAGTCCTGGGCCCCATCTCTGGTTTATCTGCTCTGGCGTGACCTTTGACCTTTGCATGCTTCCCCAGACTCAGGCCTGTCTCTGAATGTCCCTGAGAAGGAAGATGCACCTTGACTTAGTCATCTGGCACGGAGCCAGGGTCAGTGATCAATTTTTGTCTGACTATACGGAGTTTTCTTATTTGGAATTCACGATGTTATTTATTTCAGGCTGAAAAAGTCTTCTATGGTCAGTATTTAAATTGTAGGTAACTGCATTTATTTGCTATTTTTTATATCCCTGATTTTTCCTACAGTGTTAAATAGGTTTCTTTTCTGGTTTCAGCATTTCTTTTCTCAAAGCAGGAGCCTTATCAAGTTTGACTGGGAGCTAGGAAAACACGGTCTCCCCGCTTGCCCGGAGTGCAGGAAACAGGACATTTATTTTTTCCAGTGGGTTAAGATTAAGGTCCAGCTCACTTCTCTCATTTGGTTCATTATTTACCCATTTACTCTGTCAGCCGTCGATCCATTTTTACATTTACTTTTCAAATATTTTAAACACATTTACTGCTATCTGACTCCACATTTCCTCTTGGCAAGACTGGAAAAACTAACCAAGTTTTTCTATTCCCCCAAATGTATATTCCAATGGTTGGGGGTAGCAGGTACACAGGTAACTCACATATGGTGAGTCAGTGCAGGGAGGGGTAGGCACTAGTCAAGGGAGTGTTGGGGGCACCTAATATAGTCCGGGGGGGGTGCGTGGTCAGGAGGGGCGTGACTTGGGCATTGAAGGACCCGTCTGAGATGAGCCATGAGGGTAGGAGAGTCGGCCAAAGTAGAGGGCACAGTACCTGCAAAGGTATAACTGAGCTCAGTTTACTGGACCTTCATGGTACTTGTCCTCTCTCCTCCATCCAACCAGCCTCTGGAAATAGCACTTAGTGTTGTTTGGGGGAGGGGGAAACACCACCCATCATTCTCGGCCATATCACGTCAGTAAGACAGACCCCCAACCCAGCTTTAGGGAGAGGCTCTCATTGGCTTCACCAATTATTGCTCCAAGCCCTTCCCTCCCTGTGACTGGTTCAGGTGTGAGCACAGGACCCACTCAAAGCCGATGAGATCTGAGATGTTTGCTGGGGATTCTGGGAAGGAGAAGCCCGCTCTCTCTCCCATAGGGTCTGTGAACTCTTTCTGGATACTAGGGTATAAGATTGTGAGGTCTGCTTTATGGAGTCAGAGGGTGACCCCAACATTGTGCAAGACAGTGAAGAGAGACAGAGAGAAAATGGGTCCATATGGTTTTGCTTGAGTTGTTGGATCAACTCTCATGTCAAGCTGGGTGACTATGAACTATAGGTCAATAAATCCTGACTTCATGTAAAAGAGTCTAAGAAGGAATTTTCTCTGAAGCATCAAGTGCCTGAAATGAAAAAAAAAAAATTGTGGGTAATCTAAATTATAAGAAGACGAAGGTGGTGATGATGGTGATTAAGAAGTTTATGTTGATGATGAAAGTGATGGTGATGATGGTGTTGATGATGATGATAAATGTTATGATGACAACGGTGGTGGTGGTGGTGATAGGATGATGAAAATAGCTACCATGCATTTTTCGTCACGTACCAGGCCTTGGAGTCGATGCTTTAAAAGCGTTATTTTCTTTGATCTTCACAAACTCCTCTTAGGTAGACATTAGTGCTTCCAATTTACAGACAAGAAAGCTGAGGTTTGGGAGGACAGAGGGGTCAGCGGTTTTCCCAGTCCTCCACTGAGTGAGCACATGAGGTGCACTCACGTGCACCAGATCTCCGTCTCAGGTTGTCTTTCCTGGGACCACCAGGATCTAAGGTGTGTAGCCGTCAGGGTGCCCATGCTAGGATGAGGGCTGAAATCTTTTGTACTCGGTTTTGGAAACTGAACACACCCTTAGTGCACCCTGGACCGAGGTACAGGGGCAAATAAAGAACTTCTGGTTCTACTGAACAATTCAGAGGAGGCTCCTAGTTTATCCCACGCTTGATTCTTGACACTTCATGGCTTTGGTCTCTAAAGGGAAAGGCGGGTGGCCCTCAGGAGCACAGTCGGGTGGATAAAACAGGCCAAGCAGGAGTTGACCAGAGGAATTTAATTTCAGTTCATCTAGGGCAGCTCACGGGAGACATAATTGGATTTTAAGTTTTAAACAAGAAAATGAGCCGTGCCAGTGGTGATGAAGACCTTGTCCTTGAAGTCGCAGCTGAAAGTAGAGGTCAAACATTCAACAGATGCAATGATGCTATAGGAGTCCCAAGAAATGCTCATTAAAACCAAAATGGTTATACTTTATTAAAAACTTAGATAGTTCCAGTCTGTATAAACTAATATTATTTCACTGACATCCTCAGAAAATGTCCATTTTGGTGAGTGTTCTTATCCCAGTTACCCAGGTGGAATGCTGTGTTTAGGGAGGCTCCTCTCTGTGTAGATGAACTTTAAAGCTGGTCCACTGGGTCCCAAACGCACGGTGATTCTGTGACTCCCTGTCACAGATCAACACTTGAGCGGGAAAGGGTCCTTTTTGTACGATGGACACTTAATACGCATGAGGGCCAAAAGGGACCCCTTGTGAATGGTGCTCAGTGACAGCTGGGCAGTGCCCAAGCCGGCATTCACCAGATCCTGAAAGGCACTCCCGTGACTGCCATGCCCGGGGAAGGTACAGTCTATCCACGTCATTTCAACAAAACCACCCAGGACCAGAAACATGGATTTGAATGGCATTTCTGCTTTACGTTTCCCTGACCCTTCCTCTGGTTTTACATTGTGCTTCATATATGGCCAGTTCTCTGTAAAATGACGTGGAAGAGGAGATGATAAGCTCTAGAGACATGGCCCCCAAGTGGATGGTTAAAAACTAGGGCGGAATTTGGGCACCATACCGTTTGTGAGAAATTTAGTGTGCTGTGTTTAGGGTGAGGCCACAGGAGACCCGCAGTCTAATCTCAGGATGTGTAAGGGACAGTTATAATAAATACAGACACATTTGCTCTCTGCAGCGTCTGGTCAGGCAGAGTAGACTGGTGGGGGGTGGGCTGTGGAGTGGAGAAGACAGGGAAGAATTGCCACAGGGCAGAGGGCTGGCAGCGCGGCTTGTTCAGTCATTAATATGCTCACGACCCTGGCGTGTAAGAACACCGTTCCTCTTCTGCATAGAGAGCCTTCCCGCTTTAATATTTTAAGATATATAATTGGCCTTGAGAGAAAAGTGTCCTGCTTACCAGGTGACTCAGGTAATTTAGATTCCTCTCCACAGAGATGATGATGATGGTGGTGGTGGTGATGAGGATGACGTTAGCCACAGAAACAGTGATAACAAAACAGGCGCAGCTATACATGCGTCCCAGTTACCGAGGGGGCTGCTCTCCGTGTGAGGCATCAGACAGAGATGCCTGTGGACTCTAGAGCAACTAGAAGGAAGTTTCCTTTGGCTCAGAAGCGAAGGAGAGGCAATGCCAGTTTCAAGAACTTGTTCTGCGCCCAGTAAGATGTTTGGCACTTTAGATACGGCCCCTTACTTAATCCTCATAGCCGCCCCTCGAGCTGCGGGGCATGGCCTCCAGGACGAAAAAGAGGCCCAGGGGAATTAACTGCCTTGCCCAGAGTTGCACAGCAAACCAACAGCAGAGGCCAGATTCAGGCCACTATGCGTCCCGGCTTCCACGTGGATGGGGAGAGCAAGTCCCTCATGGGCAGCGGCCCCCGAGCAGCAAAGGGGTGGAGCAGACTCCTAACCCTGCTCTCCACATGCTGCTGCTGGAGTTAGCGGGTCTCCCACTCCACCTTTGTAACAAAGGGTCAGTTTTCCCCTCGGATAATCAAATATTTATTTATAAAGCAAACTCCTAGACAGGTCATTGCCAGTAAACAGCTAGTAAATATTGCCTAAAGCCCACTGAACTGCACCCAGCACCCCTGTGACTCTTTTTAACCCATGTGTCTTACACCTCTTAATATATTTAAAGGGGAAAAAAAGAGGAAAAGTAAAGTCTGAAAGAAACAAGTGCTCCAGGCTGGTTTTATTTATAACAGATCTAAATTGGGAATGTCTCCTATATCCAACACACACACACACACACACAAATTTAAAAAGTCCTCCTTTTAAAAAGCCCTCCTTTTTAAACCAAAATGAAACTTATTATAAAACAGAAGAATAACTCCCACCATGATCTGTGAAAACAAAATCAGTGTTAAGGTAGAAAACACAAGTCAAAGATGTAATAACCTTTTAAAAGGAAGATGCAAAATTTATGTTATTGCAAAATGATTATTATTACATTTGTCATGAGTCTCTACCTCAAAAACACAAGATAAGGAAAAACCCAGCTGTACATAAACGGAAGTTCTTGAAGAATCAATCACGGTTAAGTACCGTAACCATTTCAAAAGAAATATTCTAAAAATCAATAGCTTTTCTGTGTGTTAGCAGCAATCATGCAGAAAATATCATGCAAAAATTAAGTCATCCTCAACAGAAGCCAAAAATACACAATCTGTCCTTCGAACTGTGACTACAGAGCCTGTAGGGGGACAGTGTATGAAGTCATTACTTAGAAATATAAAGGAGAACTTGAAGGAGATACCTGGTTCCTATCCACCTGCTGGGTTGCATCTCCGGATGCCCCAGGGCATTTCCACTTACTGTTCCCTCTGCCCAAAACGCTTTTCCCTCTGACATTTTTATGGTTGAGAGTTCGTCTGTATCTCCGTTTGAACATCATCGCAAAGAGGATGTCCTTTCTCGCTCACCCAAAGTTGTCTGCTGTCGCGCACTCGGGTTATTTTCTATCCCTGGTCCCTGTTCTTCACAGCAGCTATCCTTCCTGGAAATGACCTGGTTTACTTCCTTATTTCTCGTCCATCTCGTTCACTTAAATGAAAGGTCCGTGAGCGTGATGGGTTTGTTCATCTCCAGGTCTGGTGCGGGGCAGACACTCAACATGTGTTGGTTGAATTAAATGCAAAAGGTGTATCACAGCCTCTATAGAAAAACTACAATTTGTAAAGAGGTAAGTTCTCTCCCAAGATAATGCAGAGGACTCCCTAGCTGAAAATCAAAATTTGGGTGAGGCGGCGTCTCGATTGGGGACTGGAGACCTGATAAATGATGCTCGGGCTCATCTGAGAGAACAAGGAAATGGTCAAAGGGAACACAGACAGCTAGTTCTGAAAGGAGCTAAAATGGGGGGGTGGGGGCACCTCCCCTCACGTGCCTGTATCACGAAACATTTTATAGCCAGAGCAATACAACAGGGCCCAAGAGCAGGTAAGGACCGAAGCGGCAGAGCCCCTTGAGCGGGTTATGGGCTACAGAACAAAAATGAAGCAGACTAACAGAATAAAGCCAGCAGTAAAACTCAGGAGGCACGCTGTCTGTCTTTCTCTGCCTGACCTCTTTTCCTGGGTGTAATAATCTCTAGATTTGTCCACGTTGTCAGATGGTAAGATTTCATTGTTTTTTATGGCAAAATCGTATGGATATGAACAAAGCAAACAGAAACAGACAGACTCACAGATGCAGAGAACAGGATGAAGGTTGCCAGAGGGGAGGGGAGTTGGGGGACTGGTTACGAAGGTGAAGGGACTGAGAAGCACAGACTGGTGGTTACAGGGTCGTCACAGGGATGGGAAGTCCAGCGCAGGGAGTACAGCGGTCCTGCTCTGTATCGCGGCTCACTCACCGTGGCCTCGCTGTATCGTGGGATTGTTAAAAATATTATATTTAATTATCGAGGATTTTTCGCTATATCGCGGGATTTTGTGGTACTGTACATGTATGTTGTTAAAGTGACGTAGGTTTAAGATTGTAGAATATGTTTAAGAACGTAAGTAGTGTTTATAAAAGTGTGGACAAGGTTAATAAGGGACTGGGAACGGTTTATAAGTGTGTGGGAAGGGTTTATAAAGTCTTAAAATATATATAAATACTAAAATAAGTGTAAGGTTCCTACTTCGCGGATTTTCACTTATCGCGGGGGTGGGGGGATCTGGAATGGAATACCCGCAATAAGTGAGGGAGTCCTGTATAGTCAATAATATTGCAATAACATGGTGCCGAGTGCGCACTTGAAATATGGGGGGGACCTACTTTGTAAAGCATATGATTGTCTAACCACAATGCTGTACACCAGAAACTAATGCAAAATAACCCTGAATGTAAACTGTAGCTGAAAAAGAAAATAAAGGTACGGCAGCCAGAATTCCGGGATGGCCCCCTACCCTCCTGCCCTCTGCTGAGCACGGCCTGCATAGCCCCTCTCCTGGCCCGGGTGTAGGGTTGGTGACGGTGATCAGTTTTGTCCCTTGGTTAGGTGGCCTTATAGGATGAAGGTGAAGGGATTTAACAAGTGAGGTTAAGCGTCCTAACCAGGTGACTTGGTGTCAATATGAAGGAAGATTATGAGACCTTAACAGTGATCGAGTCCTTCCTGACACTTCACGGTGTGAGGGGTTCTGGAGGGGACCGTGTGGCAGGGCCAGGGCCTGGGGACAGCATCTAGGAGGTGACAGCAGTGAGTGGGAGAATGGGGACGTTTGTCCTGTCATGGCAAGGAAGTGAATTCTGCTCACCATCTGAGACACCTGGAGGTAAACCTTTTCCTGGCCAAGCCTCCACATGATGGCGTGACCATTGTCACCTTGACTGTGGTCTTGTGAGGTCTTAACCAGGGGACGCAGACACACGTGCCCAGACTTCTGTCCCACCAAACTGGGAGCAGACACCTGGGTGCCCTCGTAAGCCACTCTGTCTGTGGCATTGGTGATGCAGACAAAGAACTAACGCCCTAAAGAAAGGAGGGCAATGTGACAGGAATTTGTAGGACAATTTATTAGCTACTTGGGAAAATAAGTATGGATTTTCATTAAAAACTCTGTGGCAAACTAAATCCCAGATAGATTGAATAACTGAGTGGAAAAAACTAAAAGCATGTCATAGCTATAGGTGGATACTTCGTGGATCTCAGAAAAGATGTGATTTTGGAGCACAAAAATCACAGAAAATCTCACGAAACTCAATAGGTTGGAATGTACAAAAATTAAAACATCTTAAATTAAAACAAAATAATAACACAAGTCTGTGCAAATATTGGCCTCAGAAATAACAACAGATAGATTTGGTTTCTTTCCTATGTAAAGAGCATCGAAAAGTATAATAAATATTTACAAATGTTTGTGTGCAAAAATCTATGAGTGATGAAATTGTGAGTAATTTTTATTTTTTCCTGTAGATTGTACTTATACTCTGTGTACATTTGCTAATATGATTCTGTATTAATGTCATGTACATCTGAAAATAATTAAATGCATAATAATATTTCAGTGCATAACTGCAAAGAAATAGTACATAATTTAGCAAAATTAATTATATTCTGTAGATTTTTACAAATATTTAGGTGCTAAAGATCATGGGAAATATTAGAACATTCTTGCATATGTATACTACGATTACAAGCACAGATGGGTAAAGATGGAAAAACTTTGTGCTGCTGTTAAAATAGATGTATTAGGATAATGGGAATAGAAACAACTAAATATCTTCTTTAGCTCTTTTATATTTGAATGAAAAGTTTTTGAACCCTAGGTGCTGTGGCTCAGTGGATTGAGTGTCAGCCTGCGAGCCAAGTGTCGCCGGTTCGACTCCCAGTCAGGGCACATGACTAGGTTGCACGTCAGGTCCCCAGTTGGGGGCGTGAGTGAGAGGCAACTGCACATTGATGTTTCTCTCCCTCTCTTTCTCCTTCCCCCTCTCTCTAAAAATAAATAAACAAATAAATAAATTATTTAAAAACTGGTCTTATTAGTTAAAAAAAAAGTTCTTCCATATCATATATATATATATCCATCCATCTATATATAGAAGATAGGTGGATGGATGGATAATCTTGCTATGTGTATTAGTTTTTAAAAAATCCCTGTAACGAAGTACCACCAAACAGGGTGGCTTAAACAACAGATACTTTTCTCTCACAATTCTGGAGGCCTGATGTCCAAGATCAAGGTGTGGTCAGGGGTGGTCTCCTCCCAGCCCCTGTTTTGTCCTATAGATGGCTGCCTCCTCCCTGAGTCTTCAGATCGCCTTCCCTCTGGGTGAATCTGTGACTTACCCTCGTCTCCTTACAAAGACACCAGCCATGCTGAGTGAGGGGCTGCCCTAATGACCGCATGAACCTTAGTTACCCCTTCAGAGACACTATCTCCAAATACAGCCGCACTGGGAGGTACTCAGAGTCAGGACTTGAACCTATGAAGGTCGGGGGAGACACAAGTCAGCCCATAAGAGTATCTCTTTCTGAGGGAGAGACCAGCATGCAACCTGCAATTCTGTTTCTTTCTGAGGTGTGGCTTTAGCACAATTACTTCACTTGATGGTAATAACATCATCGCTGTTACCTTTGGTTTGGCTCTTTCAACCTCAGTTTTGTCCAAGGGACAAAGGGCACTGTGGCCTCATGTGCAATGAGGATGGACTCAGGTGACGTGCTAAGAGGCTCACGTGCAGTGTCTGGTGCTCGGGAAGCATGAGGGGTGCCCCCCACCCCATTACTTAACAGAGTTTCTCAGATTTTCCCACCCAAGTCCTCCAGCAGCCGGGGAGAAAGAACTTGAGACAAACCCAGAAGAGGCATTCAGAAATGTCCTTATATTTACTTAAAACAACAAAGAAAGTTGACTTTTTCTATGGTAGAGCCATGTTTATGAAAATAAAACAGCGTCAGTTCCTTATGAAGTAAAACCGCCCTGGGAAAACAGGTGACCGTTACCTTGTGCCTTTAGGAGCCGATGGCTTTGCCCCCTGTGTGCCCACAGACACCCACTCTGGATAGAACCCCGCCCCTGAGAAGTGTGACACCCAATGTTCCCTTCCCGTTGTGAGCATTTCTCAGGGTGTGTCTTCAGAAGGGGGCGAGCTAGAAACTCAAACAACAGGCTGGTGTTACAAACTTGCTGGGGAAAAGGGGAAACGCAAAAACGAGAAAAACATTAAAAAATGGACAGGCAACAAAGCCAGAAGGACGAGCAACAGATGGACACACAGAATTATGGTACAAATGCCAAGGGCTAGAAGGGGCAGTAGCTGAGCTGGACAGTGTAATTAGAAAAGATTCCACAACTGCCAGATTCAGCCAATGTGAACTGTCCTCCGGCCGTACCTGCAGAGAAACAACCCAAAGCGGCAGACTTTTCTTAGGGAAATTTATGCCCCTGTTCTTACATGGATTGCATCATCAGGGGACTTGAAGGGCTGGGACTTCTGCATTCGCTATAGGAAAGAGGGACCGGGTTTGAGGAGACCCTGCAGTGGCACTTTCCATGAGGAACTTTAAGCACCTGTTTTATCCAAATGCTCAGGGCAGCCCCATCGGTGCATTCATGTCCTCTCTGGACCTCTGGTGACCATCACAAGGACAGGCTAGAACCCATGCCAACGACAAGCTACTCCTACCAAATGAGCCAAGCTAAACACCCACACCAGAAGCCTTTTGCTGTTTTGCAATGTGGCTCATCGATATTTGTCCATATAAACAAAGAATTTGCTCTTTCTTCCAGAATCGGGTTCAGTAGCTGTATTGAGAGTCTCAGGCATGACTAAGTCCACCTCACTGCTCAGAGATGAGCTGAGTAGCTATATCACTTCCCATGGTATTGGAGTGAGACCAGCTCAGAGAGATGCTGATGAGCCGCGGTCAGCATCCAGGGAAACAGAGAGGACAGACATGAAGTGTGCATGGGGTGATGCTCACCTGCGTCAAGAATGGTCTAGAACTCCTTACCAAATACAGGTTAGACAGAAACCCTAGATTGAGAATATTAAGAGACAGACACCATAGAACTCATGCAACTAGAGGTTGGCAAACCACGCCCAGAGCCACATCTGGCCTGTGGCCTCTTCCTGCATTTCCCTCCCGCTCACAATTGCGTTGGCCTTGTTTTAACAGTGGGAGGAGTCACAGAGATGGAGACAGAGAGATGGACCTGGGCAGAAACCAAGGATTCCAAAACCTAAACAACGTATCATCCAGCTCTGATCGGAACAGCTCCCCCAGCCCACCCTGAGTTAGGGGATGCTCTTAGGTGAGCGACTATGAATTCCTCACGTGTTTGCGTGGCCTGTCTGAACGGTCACAGCCTTCCAGGCACTGTGTGGAGAAGGGTTTTAAAAGCATGCTGTAATCATAGGTAATCTCCGTTAATTGCCTGGTATGTGCCTGTCACATGTAAGAATGCTACCTGTGTTAGCCAAGTACATCCGCAGAACAACTGGATTAGATAAGTACTCCATTTTGCCCCATTTTAAGCACAGACACCTGAGCAACAGAGAGGCAGAGTAACTCGTCCAAGGACACAGCTAGGAAAGGGTGGGAAGCGGGATTTGAACCAAGTCAGTCTGTAGACATTGATGTATAAATATAGATGAGTTATCATAGATTAACTTACGCTTCAGTAACAAAGCACTCTAAGTTTTGAGCAGTGCTCAATACAGAGGGTCATTTCTGCTCACGCTGTGTGTTCCTGGAGGGGGGGGTCGCTGTAATTCTGCTCCAAGCGCCTTGTGTCTGGGACCCAGGCTGATGGCACACTCTCTGTCTATTGCCAGGCCTGTGGCAGAGGGAAAGGAGAGGGGACCCTATGCTGACTCTTCAAACTTCAGCCTCCACATGACCTACGCCCCTTCCGACCATGTTTCATCAACCAGAGCTGGTCGAATGGCCCAGCCTGGTGTCAGTGTGGCAGGAAAGGACAATCCTCCCTCAGGAGGGACAGTGAGTACCAGGGCCCTGCAGTACCATCTGCTGTGGACTCTGCCAGGCCTCCCACCCGGTGTCCCGACAGCCTAGGCCTGTGGCTAGATGCTCTCCAACCTGGTTGCGGCATTTGCTCCCCGTCACCGCTCTGCCCTAAAGTTTTCCAGACGTGTGAGGATATTAGTTACTAAAGCATCTCACACTCTCAGCCATAGTGAGCACCATTTCCTCCAGCTATTGCAATCTATATTAGTGGGTTTTCCAGAGAAATGGAACTGATGTATTCTAGATAGATCAAGAGAGAAAGAGAGAGAGAGAAAGAGAGAGAGAGAGAAGAGAGAAAAGAGAGAGAAGAGAGAGAGAGGAGAGACAGATTTATTTGGAGGAATTGGCTCATGTGATTGTGGTGGCTGACAGATCTGAAATATGTAAGGCAAAGCCAGCAAGCTGGCGATTAAGAGTTGATGTTTTAGTCTTTTGGCTAAAGACTGGAAACTCAGGCAGAATTTCTGTTGCAGTCTGAAGACAGAATTCCTTCTTCTGGGGAAAGCAGCTTGCTCTTTGCCCTTAAGGCTGTCGACTGATTGGATGAGGCTCACACACAGGATGGTGGGTAATCTGCTTTCCTTTAAGTTCACTGATTGTAAATGTTAATCATGCATTAAAAAACAAACAAACCAAAAAATGCCTTTACAGCAACATCTAGGCTAACAAGTGTTTCACTAAACAACTGGGCCCCATAGTTAGCCAAGCTGACCTATAAGATTAACCATCACTCTGAAGGACTACATTTCAATGTAAAATCCTGCCACAAAAGCTTCCCCTCACTCTCATGGTTCTTAGCTCTTCATACAAGTCAACACTAGTTGGGTCAATAAACTCTCACATGTCTTAATGACTCAAGTAGGCTACAATTTATTCTGTTGCCATATGAAGTCCAAAATAAATATTCCCAATCAGCGACTGGATCTCCTCCAAGTGGTGATTCAGGGACCCAGATACCTAGCATCGCCGCTAAGCCATTGGAAGGGGGAAAAGCAAAGATAGTTGATTGTGGGGTGACTTTATGCACCAGGAAGGAACGGCTACCTCGCGCTTCTGCCGGGTGGCAGCCCATTGGTTAGAACTTAGCCACATGAGCACACCTGCGTCAAGAGAGTCTGGGAACTATAGTGAGGCTTGTACTTGAGTGTCTAAGGACAGGACTGGTGACCTCCGAGCTAGTCTTCTCCTTATTTCTGCACCCCGCATCCTCCAGAGTGATCTTAGACTTTCGCATGGATGTGCGGGTAAGAGATAACGGCAAACTACAAAACCGTTCTGGATCTTAGTTTCTTCTCTTGCAAACCGGAAATGACTCTTCCGCTTCTGATGAGGAGCAGTCAACGCACTATTGCAGATGAGATGCCCAACGTTTCTGTTTGCTTTTCAGCAGCTGAAAAAGAGCTCTGCTCTGCCTTTGCGAGGGCTGGCACGCCAACTTTACACCTCTTTCTACTGATTCTGGAAGGAGAATAAAAGAGTTAAATGTCTCAAGACCCAATAGGCACTTTTTGAGCGTCTGCTTCTAAAGTGCCTCTGAGCGTCTTTATGGTTGAAGCCTCCAGAACTGAGTCACACACCTTAGAAACAGCTCATCTTTGTGAAGATGGGTTTCATTTCTTACTGACCCTGTCAACACCTCTGCAAAGCTAATTTGCTAGTTCAGTGGCTTATCATCAGTTCCTTGTACATGAAACTGACAAAGGTCAGCAGTGTAAAAAAATATTTGATTTCAGACCTTAATCCAAAGAACTGCAATATTTCTTCTGCTTCTCTAATTGGATTAATAAGGAACTCACCTAACTGCTTACAGGACATGGAGAAAATAGGTTTTCCTGCTGGGGACTCTCTCTAGCTGACTCCTTTTTTCTTTTTTTTTTTTTTTGCAAAATAACCATGCACTTTATTGATTTCAAATTATCAAGCCCAAAACAATGTACTTACTAGAATTTATAACTTACTAGAATTTATTACAAGATAACTTACTAGAATTTGTACAATTGGAGCCAGGACCCTGGCTCAAAACACAATCAACTAATAACAAAAAGTGTCAACTGGATCCTATAAACAGAATGGACTTTAAAATACCATCCAAGAGTCAAGCAATAATTAAGTCCTAGCACTAAAACTACATAAATATGTACCTAAAATCGTGATAATTAAAATAACGACACTTTGGCCCCGGCCTGCGAACCACAGGGTCACTGGTGCGATTCCCAGTCAGGGCTCATGCCTGGGTTGCAGGCCAGGTCCCCAGCTGGGGGCGCGTGAGCGGCAACCACACACTGATGTTTCTCTCCCTCTTCCTCCCCCCCTCTCCCCCTCTAAAAATAAACAATCTTTAAAAAGTAAAATAACATAAAATGACGCTTTGTAGGGAACCTTTGTAAACACCAAATGAAGAAATAAATGATATGCTTCGATTGTGAAGCTCAGCAGCGCATAAAGATGTCGGTTATTCCCCCCAAAACATTTACGGACTTAATATAATTCAAATCACCTAACGGAGGAGGCCAGTCTACGTCCTTCGGGAAGTTCGCAGGCAGCCCCTCCAAAGCCGAACATCCACTCTGAGAACCCACAGAAATGTCACACGCACCCCAAATAATGCAGCGCGGACTTCTGAGCAGCGCAGCGAACGGCGACCGCACAATGAACACAAGCGCGACTTTCGAAGCGGTGCGTTCACGCTGCCACCGTTTCCGGAACCAACTGGGCCCACGGCGCTGGCCAAAGACGCCCTAGTCACCCGTGGTCCTGCGGGAGCTGCAGGGCTTTGCTGGGACAGAACACCCCATAGTTTCAGTAACACCCTGGGGTCCCAATCGTTCTCATCCACAGAGCCCTCTCCTTCTGGGTCCCCAGACGACGGCGAGGAGGAGGGTCCCTCCAAAGGGTCTCAGCGTGAACACAGCTCTGTGAAATCGGGAGTCACAACCAAGTCTGGCAACACATTCTGTGCATTAAAAGCCCTGGGGCCAGGCTGGGACCGTGGTTGGAGATGGAGCTGGAGCGGCCGGGACCGCATTCTGGGCGCCCTGCGCGGGGTCCCACCAGGCCTGGCTGGAGCCGGAGACGCCGGGTTCTGCCGCTGGGCCGCCTCCGAACGGGTTGGGCGGAGGGCCGCTGCTGCAACCCGGGTTCCCGGGAAACAGAGAGCCCCCAGGGAACATGGCGCCCCCGGAAAATACAGGACCCGAGGGGTAAACGGGGTTCTCGGGGATCACAGAGCCCCCGGAAAATACAGAACCCGAGGGATAAACGGGGTTCTCGGGGATCACAGAGCCCCCGGAAAACACAGAACCCGAGGGATAAACGGGGTTCTCGGGGATCACAGAGCCCCCGGAAAATACAGAACCCGAGGGGTAAACGGGGTTCTCGGGGATCACAGAGCCCCCGGAAAATACAGAACCCGAGGGATAAACGGGGTTCTCGGGGATCACAGAGCCCCCGGAAAACACAGAACCTGAGGGATAAACGGGGTTGTCGGGGAACACAGAGCCCCCGGAAAATACAGAACCCGAGGGATAAACGGGGTTCTTGGGGAACACAGAGCCCCCGGAAAATACAGAACCCGAGGGATAAATGGGGTTCTCGGGGATCACAGGCTCCTCGGGGGCCGCAGGACCCGCGGGGAGCACAGGGTCCTCGGGGATCCCAGGACGCAGTAGGAGCTGCTTCAGGATCTCAGGACCCCGGGGGAATACAGGCTCCTCGGGGTCCCCGGGGTCCACCGCGGCAGGGGCTGGCTCGGGAGCAGGTGCAGGGGCGCCCACTCCGGCCCCTGTGTCGAGGCGCCGGCCCCCGGGTCTCCGCGCGGGGCTAGCTTCTGCAGCCTCGCGTGTTTGGCGCGCCGGCTCTGGAACGACACCTGCACTTGGCGCTCCTGCAGGTTCAGCCTGGCCGCCAGGCCCTCGCGCTCCTTGTGGGACGCGTAATGGCCACTCTGGAAGGATCTCTCCAGCACCTCCCGCTGTTCTGTGCTGTACACGGTGCGCTGCCGCCGCCGCCTCGGCGGGTCGGAGGGCGGAAAGCGGTCCTTCCGAGACCCGGGCCCTTCCATCCTGGCTGCTGCTGTGCTGCTGCGCCGTTTTTGTTTTTTTTGACTGACATTTCAGGCCCCGTTTAAGTTAATTTGATGACTAAGTTCCTGTGATCTGTCTAAGCCAAACCTGACTTGTGGTCAAGGACTTAGGAAGCCACAAGTCACACGTCGCCTTCGCCATCTCTCCTCCTTGAATGAGCGGTGGAGCATCCTCCCGCGGCAGGAGCTTTCTAGTCGGTTGATCTGGCTTTAGACTTCGGGCGGCCGTCTCCTATCGGCTTTGTGATCTTGGCCGAATCACTGGAGTCCACAGAGCCTCAATTCTTCTGGAAAACAAACGTACGACCTCTGCCTCCCGTGGGTTGCTTTTAGAATCAGACGGGTCTGCTTCTGGCACAGCTGTGGGCCTGCATGGGATGTCCGGTCATTTCTAGCTGTTCTTCCCTTCTCTGTAGGTCCAGACCCTCTCACTTTCCCTCCAGGCCACTCACGTTTAGGTGGGACATGTTGTGTGCAAGCGGAGGCTGAAATAACATTTGGTGACTCAGTTTCAGGCCACAGCCATGCTCCTGCAACCTCGAGGTGGGAGACGGGCCAGTCCTTGGGCAAGGCTTGGAACGGCACCTGCGAAGCCCAGAGACCGGACCTGCCGGGTCACAGTCCTACTTCCTTTTTGTTCCAACTCCTTCTCTTCTGTCTGCAGATAGACTTTCCTGCTCATCCTGTCCAGCTGGTGGGAGATACCCGAATCTCAGCTCTAGACTTTTAAGGATCTTGTTGCTGTAATCTCATTTGAAATATAACAGAGGGGTTTTCATTACAACTTTGATTTGCCCAGCTTGTATCAGCGGTCCACAGGCGGCCCAGTCCACTAGGGATATTTAGAAATCTGGATTTTTGACGTACCTCCTCTGTGGGTAAGGAGGGCAGTTAAGGGATCCCTGTGCGCTGAACAGTTACCATAAGTTTTTCTACTGCAGTGGGCATTTTAAAAGGATTTTATTTTTGTTCTGAAGAAAATTGATAGTCGTCAGCGGCGGCGGCAGCGGCAGCCGTCCGTCTCGAGAGACGATGGTGTAGCTTCTTAAGAGTCTATCTACACCGCTGAGAATGGCTGTGCAGTCCGACTCGGGAGTGACACGGTATCTGTCTCCTCCCGTGTTGAATCGACATCTTGCGATGACGCTGGGGTGTCCTCTCCAGTGAAGCTGAAGCTACAGAGCCTGGGCAGGGTGATATGGAGGGTCTGCTGTTGCCCATGCAGCAGACCCCCCCTCTCTTCGCAGCTGAAGGGTCCAAGGGAAAGACGGAGTCAATACAGCTTGGCTTCAGGTGCGCCGCAGGAGTTGCCGGTGTTGACTACAACGTCAAACCGCCTTAGGGACTCCGGCTCCGAATTTTCTGTCGGGGTTTACTCCCTTAGCCTTTCCCCTGAAGAGGTATGCCGCAAGGCAGCGGAGGTTTTTTGGAGTCAGAGTTTTCCTTCTCTGATGTGCCCTGACTGGAAGATCGAACCAGCGACACTTAGCTCGCAGGCCGACGCTCAATCCACTGAGCCAAACCAGCCAGGGTTTGAAGAAAATTGATAGTAGGAAATATAATTTTCCCGTCCTCTTCTTTAGCCTAGAATTCCACAGCCATGAATAAATGACCCTGGTTTCTCACACATCATTGCAGAACAGATGATTTAGAATGGAGGAAAGAGGACCATACGAATGATCCCACTGAAATCGTCGCCTGGAAGCCAGCAGAAGCCTCTGGAAGCTTCACCCCCAATGCCGGCCCAGAGGAAGCCTCCCTTACACGAAGCGCACTGTGGCAGAATGGGAACATCGTTCCTGGCTGCGACTTCCGTGCTCCCTCCAGTGAGACAGATGACAAGGAGTGTCCTGGCCAAGGCGCGTGGGCCCAGTGGGACCAGGTGGAGTGACGGGAGCTGCCACCTCTGCCAGCCATGAACCTCTGCCAGGCCTCAGCAGGTTCCCACGTGAAAACGCCCTCTCACTGGGGGGAATTAATACACTGAAGTCTTTTTTTCTTCCCTATAAGGGGAACTTCAATCTCATTTGTGTGTGAAACACATTGTTAAAAACATCATATTCTAAATAAATATTTATTTTCTGCATATTTTAGGGCATAGTTTTCACTAGGGAAATAAAGAGAAAAAATTTAAGTTAGAGTTGGCTTGGCAAAGTTGAACATTTCACAGGCATTCCTTGATACAAATTAGAGTAAGTAGACAGATAGAGAGAGAAAACATAGACCTGGAGTCGACCAAGGGACAATGGGTGGACCCTGACTTCTTAGAGTATACAACTTTTAATTGTCTTTAACTGGATGGTTGTGTTCCAGACATTTCCTATTAAGAAAGCATTTTATATGTTATTTAATTTAACAATTACACATCCATTAGGTAGGTAATAATACTCTTATTTTAAAAACTTAAATATATTGAGGTAGGGGAATTTAGGTCATTTGAGTTCAGATAGCATGCAAAAGGCAATCTGAAGCGTGCAACGCATTTATTGGACTGTGAGTCTGGTCAGGTAGGGAGCTGGTTCAAAGAGACATGCTACCTGAGCTAAGGAAATGATTGACTGCAATCTAACAAGAATATCAAGATTTTTTTTATCAGCACAAAAGATCTCTCTAGGCTCTTCTCAAAGATTCTAATACACGAATTATGTTTACAGTAAAAAATTAAACCCAACTTTGACTTATGACCAAGTAAGTAACAGAGACCAGATGTACCACTACAAATAAAACCAATATGAAAAGAGTAATAAAACATATGAAACAACAGTTTTCAAGAATGAGGAGAGGAATCCCTAAGAGGTAGACAGTGAAAAGTAGCTCCAAATGACCCCAGTTTATCACCGAGAGAGTGTTTTCAGCCATGGCAGAGGAGAAGGAGCCTTCCAGAGCTTGGCAGTCTTCCTGAATGGAGGAAATATTGGTGAAAGGCCAAGGTGGATAGAGTTCACTGGGCGGAGTATTGAAGCCGAGAAAGTTGCACAGAGAGAGAATTTAGAGATCTGTAATGGGTTCCCCTCAATTCTTCAACTGAAATCCGACCAGTACATGCATACCAGGAACCAGCACAAGAAAGGAAAAGACCCACCTAGAAGAATCAAAGGAAAGAAATCCTAGGACTCACACAGGGCCACTGGCCAAAGAGGAAAACTTAATTACTCATGGGACAGCAGGTAGAGTAATCACAAATGTCTTCCCTTAGAATGGAACAAAATTAGATCTAGTCTAAATCTTGTCAAATGCAAGATCCAAAGGAATCAAATGTTTCCAAGTAACTTAAGTACATCCCAGAATAACACAACAGTATTTAAGAGAATATAAAATATCCGTCATTCAATAAGGTAAAATTCATAATCTCTGGCATCTAATAAAAAATTACCAGACATTCAGAGGAGGAGGAGGAAACTATGAACCAATATGAAGAGAAAAGTCCATCAGTTGAAATTGACATAGCTGATAGAATTAGTAGAACAAGGCTATTCAAACAGTTATTATAACTTTTTTCATGCATTTCCTATTTTCTATGATCTAGAGGAATAAATATGTTGACCCAGAGGACATATAAAAAAAGAGCAAAAAAAAAAAAACTTTAAGGGATGAAAACGATGGTATAAAAACTATGCAGCATGAGATAAACGGCAGAGTAGACATTATGGAAGAAAAGGTAAGTGAACTTGAAAATATAATAATAGAGACCAGCCAAATAAAATACAGAAAGAAAACAGACTGAGAACAAAAATAGAGTATGATCAGTATCAAATGACTTAAAATCCTGGTAATTAGAGTCCTTGAAAAAGAGAGCAGAAAAATATTTGAAAAACTAGCAATGAAATCTTTGAAAATTTAATGAAAACTGTAATTTTATAGATACAAGAACTTCAATGACTTCCAAGCAGAAGGAATCAACACCATAAATTAGAAGGAATCAAAAACATAATTATAAATTATAAGGTATTAGAACTGAATGAAAATGAGAATACAAGATATCAAAATTCGTGGTATGCTGCTAAAGCAGTACTCAGAGGGCAATTTATGAAACCAAAATGCCAAAGAAAAGAAGGAAGGCCTCAAATCAGTGACCTCGGCTTCCACCTTAAGAAACTGGAAAATAAAATAAAACCCAATTTAATCATAAGCACACACCATAAATGCACACTATCCTGATCGAATGGGTGAATAAAGCCACCTCTAAAAGCAGATAGAAACACAGAGTTTGGACACACACATTCAAGTTCTGCTGTACAAAGGGAAATGCATACAAAGATTTCCAGGACAGTGTTGCCTGAGGCAGGGGCTATGCATATAATTTAATGTCATTTTAATAAATATGAGCCTTAGGCAGCAAAGGGAGGTAGCAGGTGGGGATGCCCCAGACCTAACTGTGGACGGCAGCCTGAAGCAATGGAAAGTTGCCCTTGGACATGAAATATAGTGAGTGACATCAACAGAGGTCCAGGTTTTCCAAGGGCCATCACTGTGGGCTGTGGATTATTTAAATCGTATGCTTCAATTAGTCATGAGGCCCACATAGTTTACAGGGTGAATAAGAGGTTAGAGGGTTTTGCTCTACAAGATTCAACAACAACCACAGAAAAGCATAGGTTTATCACTTTACTTGTATTAAAAATCTACCCATGACCGTTGATCGTGTGGATGTATTGATTAAATGAATTACCTTACCTTATTCAAAAGTTCGTCCATAGAGTCCTAAATAAGACAAAGCTCTCAGGTAGGGTTCTTTCTTAAGAACATTCTTGAAGTGTTTTCAGAACATCTTTCTTTCTTTTTTTTCTTTTACTCTGATTCACTGGCTTCTGAAACAAAGATTATTGCCATTAACGTATGGGCAGAAACACATGTGCATCTTGTGGAAAATCTCCAAGTTCTAGATGCGCACATACTCCGGCAAGGTGCTCTGTGGTCTGTCACCCAAGACAAGATTCAGTTAAGTGCCGCTGGGACTGTCAAATCCACCTGCTTTTATTCTTTCCTGAAGAAAGTGACAAATGCCCATCCTGGTCACTGGAGCACAGAATTCGCCAAGTGTGTCAGGGCAGGGCAACACAGGAAGAAATAAGAGGTCAGAGACCCTGACCCATGTGGGGAACAGTGAAAATGGCTGAAAAAAAAAAAAAAGACTCAGTTTTAATGGAGATGATGTCCATCCAAGGAGCCAGGTTCATTTGGTTGCATGGAGATCTCTGAATCTCCTCCTGTCTAGACACTGACATGGATCGTGGCTGAGTAGAAACTAAACTTTGATAAGAGAAGTGTTCATTTAAAAGGTCAGGGGAGGTATTGTGCCTTCTGTCTTACGCGCATTCATGATCGTACACAGAACGCAAAGGCAGAGGAGAGCTTCTGAGCTATGCCTTCATTTAATAGTTAGGAATTTCTTTGTAAGAGTCAGGGTTTCCGTGAGCTATCAATAACGGACTTAAATAACAGAAGATTAAGTAAGTTACAGATCTATTTCTTTTTCTTGTATAGGAAGTCCAAAGTGAGCAGTCTGGGGCTAGTCCAGTAGCCCCAACATCAGAAACCCAGGCTACCCCTATTGCTCTCCGCCAGCCTGCTTTGCATCCATTCCCAATTCCCAGGCCACCTCAGGGCCCACGCCGGCTGTTGAAGCTCCAGCCATTATTGCAGGGTTCCAATGAGGAGGAAAAGAAGCAAAAGACCCACCTGCCTTGCTTTTTACAAAGTTTTACTGGAAGTGCCTTCGACCATTTTCATTACGTCTTATTTGTGGAAACTTACATGGCCACACCCAGGGGAGGCAGGTTCGCGGGGAATAGTTTTTAGCTCAGCGTTTTGCCATTGAGAATAAATAAGGAATTGTCTTAAGAAAGAAGGAGAAAACGATTCTTTGGTAGGTAACTACTAACTGACCTTTGAGTTCCTGTTGGAGGATATAAGCTTCTTTTCTGGGAAAATAAAGTTTCTTGGTTTTAAAAGTAGAGAGAAGAAATAAAAATAGCGACCATAGTTGATTGTCAGAAATAAGTGCCATTAATATTTGATATATTTTCTATTACTTTTATTTTCAGGTTACTTAAAAAAATTATAATATAATTTATCCAAAATTGTCTGTTATTATTTAAAATACAAACAATATTTGTGATGATGATAATACTAGTTTATTAAAAATAGAAAAGTACAATGAAGAAACTGAAATGGAGTTACTCTCAATATCCAGATATAACAATCACTATGAATATTCTAGTGTATTTTAATGCTGATGTATCTTTCAATTTTTACAGCGTTGATGTCACCGTATATATAAGCCAATTTTAAATTATGATTGGTATTAGAAGATTCATAGATCTTATTTGAAACATTAGATATGAAGAAATATAATAATAAGTGCCATATTTCATTGACTGTAAGACATATTTTTCACATTTTAACATCTCTAAAAGTGGGATGCATCCTACAATTAATGATATATCATAGTTTAATTGGTATCTCTTTTTCCTCAGGATACATAAGACAATGATTCTTCTTATGAATGATGGTGAATTAGGTTTGATGAAAGCAGTGATATTTGTCCCTAGATAGCTTATTAGTTATCGAAATTAACTCAAGTAATTCAGTGTAGAATTTAAAGATACCAAAAGTTATTCAGAAAATTCTCTGGCAATAAAATGTGACCAGTATTTTGATTTTCCTTGGCCTAAGTGTGTTATGCAGAGGGAGAGAGAAGTGAACAGGATGCATCCGTGAGATAACAGACCTGACCCAAAGGCAGAAGGTGGGGCGCGGGGCGGGCCTGTAAAGCTTCTGAGAAGAGCCCGGACCCTTCAACAGTTTGCCTAGGGTGTCCTCCCACCTCCGAAAATTCCCTTAATTTGCATGATGACTGGAACCACTGTTCTCCGTTACTCCCTTCCCTTCCTGGAGGAGAACTACATACATATGTAACTGATGACAGACAGACAGATATTCCGGGGGCAACAAATAATGACTGAAGGTGAAATAAAAGAGCAGAAAGATGCTGAGAGAGCATTTTTGATATAAATGTCTGCATTTTCTGGATGAGAAAACCGAGGCCCATGAACATCATGGTCTCGCTCAGTAAGAGGCTAATGCGCAAAGGTCAGGAACGCGGGGGCCCCCCTGCCAGGTCCCCGGCTTTTCCCACGGCATCCCCCACTGAGTCTCCTTCCTAACCCGGCGAGGATGCAAGGCCTGGGGTCCCTTCCTGGCCCCACGAGAAGCATTTCCCGGGGCTGAGTCCGGCTGCAGAGATCAGGAAGAGCCCTGGCTCTGTACGTCCTTCTCCTCCATGCACGACTGCCCTCTGTCATTTTCAGAGTGCTGGATCGTATTTAAAAGAAGTCACAGTCTTCATCTTTCTGATAGCCGAGTGTGTCTGTTTTAATTAAGAGTGGGGGGGGGTAGGTTTGGGGTGGGGGACACATGCCAGAATAATGGGGTGGTTACGCTCCCTTGTCTGAAGCTCTTCCAGGGCCCTTTGCCAGACTTCCTTTATGAGGAGTCACTTTGGGAAAGGACCCAGATGCCTGCCGGCCTTGCCCTTCCCGCCATAAAGCCATCATCAGCTTCCAGGAAACGAGTCTGCACAGACCCACGGGTGACCCCAGGGGCCGAGGCCAGTCCGGGCCAAGTAGGGAAAGAACCATTCGCACATACGAATCAACGCGGACTGACGGCCGCTGACTTGGAGAGGGAATCCGATGCGTTCTCCACTGCAACTTTCAGGGCCCTGGGGAGAGCGGTGTCCTCAGGCTTCAGTCACAGTCCCCGTGGGAAGGGTCCCTCATCTGAGCTGCAGAACGTCTTCTTATTACCCACCCATGGCCAAAATATATATAAATAAAATGACTATAAATTAAGCAGCTGATATGAAAAGAGATGAAGTTGGCTTTCTAGTGAGCAAGCGCCGTTTTATTATTAACTTTATGCTTTATTTGCAGTGATGGTTAAACATATTGATCTTAGCAACACAGGAAGTGTTGTTACACCAACAGCTAGATTTGCCTAAGAAAAAGGTAATAATTATCAGTTAGCGGGAATTACTGCTAATAACGGTGGGGGAAGTGCAGACGATTCCTGATTAGCGAGCACTGACACCTTCCTAGTGTTCTGTGTAAATTGCCAGGATTAAAAAAAAAAAAATACATCTGCCTCATATGATATTTAAAAAGAAATAAAAAAAGTGCCAGGCACATAATTACTAGATACATCCAAGATACAAACCTTTCTGTTGTGCTTTTAATCATTTGGAAGAAGAGGAACCATTGCTTGAAGATTTTTGCCCTTTTCTGTGGATAACAAGTAAAATTAACTAACAGCTCAATTATTCTGTTAATGAGGCAATTCCCTCCCCACCTGTATAAATTCAAGTTTTAATTTTTTTTCTTTCCGATATCCTTTCTTCTTCCATCAATCAACTCTCCTTTCAGAGGGAAGGGGGTTGGGGGGTGAGGGCCAGATTGAGGCCCATCCTGCCTGGCAACATGGCAGCAGAAAATAACTGAAAAGGACCCATTTTACAAAGGAGAAAGCGGAGGCCAGCCTGGGACAGAGCTGAGCTGAAGTCCGGCTTTCCCAGCGCTGAGACTCACCCCGCTCTTCAACCTCTCCCGTGCCTGGACTGAAGCAGGGTGTTCTTAGACTACTGTGTTCCCCCAAACGTCTGGCTGGTACTCGGTCCCCCCGCTGTATTCATCAGTAAGAGCTCTTCAGTTGCGAGAAGAAAGCAACGGAAGTGGGATCATTCCTGGCCCAAGCGAAGCAGAGGATGCTTCGGTTCGCAAGGGCGGTCTCATCCCAGATAAACACAAGGTTTCCTGTTGGCTTTGGAAACACTGGCCACCTGGGAGGAGTCGCCGTGCCTTGGAGCAGCTGCGGAAAGAAGGTCAGGGTCCGCAGGTGTGGAAGCGAGCCAAGGCGTGTGCCTTTCGGCTCTGACGCGTGACATGTAAGCCCACCACACGACACCTGAGTTAGGACCCAAACCAAGGTAGTCCGCCTGCTCGCACATCCCGACAGCCTTGACTTTGCTTGTCTTCGTTCCTTAAATATAACGCCGGCCTAAAATGATGCCAAGCCCAGGCCGGCTCGGGGATCCAACACTTCCACATCCTCTATCACTTATCGTTGTCAACGGCAAAGCCACCATCCTGCCACGTGCCAGAGAAACGCTGAGCAGCCTTGTTGACAAGGGCCTTGCCCTGTTGGATAGCTCCGCTGTCTGGATTCTGCCTTGTCAGCCTCTGGGGACGCGCGTGTCTGTTCTCCGAGACTCAGGAGTCCCCACAGGATTCTGTGCCCCTCTGCCCTGGGCGGGTGCCCGCTGGGTGACCTCACCAGGCTCCCTGCCTTCCCTCCTGTTTTCTGCCTGTTCGTCCTTCTTGGTGCTGCTGCCAGAATGTTCTGTTTCTGAAGACACGTCTTTGTTTTTCTTTCAGATCGCGTGACACCCTCCCTGTAACATTACTACCATTAAATAACAGAGCACGTTGTAAGCGTCCCTCCTCTACGCCAAAATAAGTATCACGCCATCAAACAGCCCTGCTGCCCTTCGCGGTTCCAGAACGCCTTCTGATCAGCGAGTGGCCCTTGTATGCACCCCATCTCTTGCTTGTGTATCCCCAGAACAGGAGTCTTCCTCTGCCTCTGTGGCTTATACGCCTCACCTGGCAGGGAGACCGTGCGTACAGCAGCGAGATCAGTGCATACAGCCGCCCTGACCTACATGCAATGGCTCTTCAGTATCCAGGGTTTGGGGATTTAGGGTGCTTCCACTTTTTTATTTAGTAATGGACATTTAGCACTGGTTTTGATGCCACTGTGACCATTGCAAGTAACGAGGTAAAACACGCCCCGGTATACACATCTCGTGGGGATAGTGTGTACCTTCGAAATGCTTGCAAAGTTAACTGCCAAATTGCACCTCCAAAGGACTGTATCAGTTTTTAAAAAATGTTCTGAGGAGCTATCAGTGGAATTGCAGCCTCTTCTCCACTTCCTTCAGTTTGGGATCATTGTCATCATCCATGGATGAATGGATGGATGAATGGATGGATGGATGGTGGATGGTGGATGGATGGATGGATGGTGGATGGATGGATGGTGGATGGATGGATGGATGGTGGATGGATGGATGGTGGATGGATGGATGGATGGTGGATGGATGGATGGATGGATGAATGGTGGATGGATGGATGGTGGATGGATGGATGGATGGTGGATGGTGGATGGATGGATGGATGGTGGATGGATGGATGGTGGATGGATGGATGGATGGTGGATGGATGGATGGATGGTGGATGGATGGATGGATGGTGGATGGATGAATGGATGGTGGATGGATGGATGGTGGATGGATGGATGGATGGTGGATGGATGGATGGATGGTGGATGGTGGATGGATGGATGGATGGTGGATGGTGGATGGACGGATGGATGGTGGATGGTGGATGGATGGATGGATGGTGGATGGATGGATGGTGGATGGATGGATGGATGGTGGATGGATGGATGGATGGTGGATGGTGGATGGATGGATGGATGGTGGATGGATGGATGGTGGATGGATGGATGGATGGTGGATGGATGGATGGATGGTGGATGGATGGATGGATGGATGGTGGATGGATGGATGGATGGTGGATGGATGGATGGATGGTGGATGGATGGATGGATGGTGGACGGATGGATGGATGGTGGATGGATGGATGGATGGATGGTGGATGGATGGATGGATGGTGGATGGACGGATGGATGGTGGATGGATGAATGGATGGATGAATGGATGGAGGAATAACTCTGTGAATAGGCAGATGGATAGGAAGTAGAGGGTGTGTGTGTTTGTGGGTACGGAAGTATGGTGATTGAAGATTGATAATGAAATGACCTACTGGCAGAAGTTTAGGATATCACTTCTAGGCTGCAGTGTGTGTTTTTCCAGATAGATGTTTTAGAACATTTTCTCTCTCTTTCCCTCAAACTCCCTTTTGGTGCCTGGCAAAGCTCCAACTAGGGGCTACTGCACTGCTACAGACTTGTAACAAGGACCACTCCAACACAAAGGAGTCCCGGTGACAAAGGGTGGCATCTGCGTTACTTCAGTTTGCTGAGCTGGGGAGGGGGCCACAGTTCGTGATTGCAGCAGAACCTGCTCATTGAGAATCCTGGGCAGGACACAGCACACAGAGTGAAGAAACAAGAAATTGCCATTTTCTGGATGCGATTGCACCTCTTCGTAACTATGAATTCATGGGCAAACGATTTGTGTGGCCGCCACGTTTCTACAGCGAAAATGGAGATGACAAGCTCTGACCCCTGCGAACCTAAGATAAAATAATGAATGCTGGTTACTCTAAACACCACGCAAACGTTAAATGGCACGGCGAGGCTGCTCTTGGACCCACGCTATCTCGTGATTTTGTAAACATTCTTTGACCACATGTATCAGATTATCATCTCTCGCCTATCAATTCTCTTTTCAATTATAAAATACGTCTGATGAAGTAAAAAAGATAAGTCATAACTGATAAACACAGACAGCACCGAAGTGTTAATGGAAAAATCGCCGTTTAGCTTTTCTTAAGGAATAACAGTTAGCAGAAGTCATTACCTTCTCCTGGCCCCACAGATAGTATCGAAAGATTCAGAAAATGTTATTTTCATTTTTATATGTTTAACAAAGGAATCTCTACACATAGTTTAATGACTCAGACAGTGTCTAACCCCCACTCCAGGCTTGTCCATTTCCAAATCCAGAGCCTCAGAGCCAACTACTGACATAATATTTACATGTTATTTACATGTTTACTTGTTCAGATATTTTTATGATTTGTTCACGCTGCTCTTGGCTGACTTGCCCTTTCTAAGGAGCAGCCGTTGCGTCCGCTGCCTTCCTTCTGCGGAAAACATCACGCTAGAGGGTGGGGCACTTTTCTGTTAGTGAGTGGAATCCCTGGGAACCAGCTGAATCACGAATTCAATAATGTATTCCACAAACAGGTCAGCTCTGTGCCAGGCATGGGGTCACCAGATGTCACAGGCCCCAGCTCTGCTGCAGGCCAGTGGGGAGTCCTCACAGAGAGGAAAAGTAGTCCTCCCGCCGGACAGCAAGTACAGCAGGGACCCGAAGAAGAAGGCAGTGGGAAAGCCATTTTTAGGGAATGTCGAAGTGTCTTTGTGCCCGCCCTCCACAGTCCCTTTCTCCACCTTCCCTGTAAATCCGTTTGGCTTCTGAGTCCATCAGAGAGAGGCTGCTGCTGGGCCAGATGTAGTCCAAACAGCCGTGGTTCTAAGGCGAAGAATGAATCCAATCCAGATGATCATACTCTACCTGCCCCCTATTATCCAGAATTCCCATCTCCTGAGTTGGCTTTATCTGGATGACGAAGAGACAAGAGATCCACTCTGTGTGTTTGAAACCATGTTTTCATGGATCAATGGCACTGATGACAGATGGAATTCACTTTGCTGGACTCCCACAATTGCATGTCCAGCCCTCTCTTGCCCTACTGGAGTAGAGCGCACGTGTCCGTGGGCTGATGAGCGCTCTAGTCGAGTGCACCCTCGGGGATGGGGAGAAATGCGGAGAGAAAGAGAGACGATGGAGAAAGTCAGAGAAGAGAAATTGTTCTACGACTGACAGATCCTTTTCACATGCCTCAGTTCCCATGTATAGCCCACCTGTGAGCTGGGCAGCACAGGGGTGAGACCCACGCGGCACCGGTGAAGGGACAACATAAGGAACGTTGACGGGGACAACTCGGAGTAGGGCAGGGCATACAGACCTAGACGTCCAACCAGTTTTTTTGTTCATACCTCAACTCTTGGATAAGGCAATTAACGCTCAACGTTCACAGTATGTAATCTTCAAGAATTATTACGGTGAAGCTTAGCTTAGACTCTTGCTGTGTGGAATTCTTGACAAAGTACTTAACCTCTCAAAGCCTCAGTGTCCTCGAGTGTGACTGGAAAGAATCATAGTCGGCCCGAGGTCAGTGAGCATTCAAGACAGCGCTATCTAACACGCACTGTTCACATGGGCCTCCGCCGTCAGTGTGTCTGGTGCATGTGACCTTGTGTCTGGAGAGCCTGGGAGGCAGGTTCTCCCATGAGCACCCTCTCTTTCTTACAGGTGAGGAGCGTGGCCTCAGGGGAGGTGGCATAATACTCCCAAGCGCACACATCTGCGAGGTGGAGGGGCTGAGACGCAGGCCGGGCAGTGTGGCACGGAAGTCTGAGCTCGGAGCTGCCTCTCGCTTCTAAACGTGTGTGGGGCTGCGGAGAGAACAGACTCTCGGGAAGTGCTGGTCTCTGAGCAGCAGCCCCGGGATTACGTGGAAGAAGGTGCTGGGAACCTCCAGTCCATTAATCAGCTGGAACCTCTCCCGCCTCATCAACCTCGTCCTTCCTTCACTTCTGTCCCTGAACAGCACAGATTATTTCGGAGATGTTTTTGCCAATACTGTGCAATCCCTTACTCTCTCTCTCTCTCTGTCTTTCATAGCCATCTGATTAAAACCCAAAACCCAGATGAATGCAGAGATCCACTGGTCCTCCCTTAAAAAGCGAGTGTTGCTTGGAGGCCTTCTTCCAACAAGGCAGCATGGATGGTCAGCTTTAAAAACAAGTGAACCACCTCCAGGCAGTCCTCCTGCATTTCTGCCCCATCAAAGTCCTGTTTCCACAACAAATATTTTAAACCTTTACTACTTTTTCATATCTCTAACCATTCCCATGCCTCACAGATGACAAAACCTCCTACTTATTAGAGAAAAATCAAAATAATAGGATGAAAACTCCCTCAACGTCCCCTAAATACTGAACCTTCAACCTACCTACATCGTCTCCTTTTATCCTGGTAACTTAGAGGTGACATCCCCCTTCCTATGCAAGGCCATTTCTACTCCTTGTTCAGAGGCAGCATTCCCTGTTATCAGGAATCTTAAAACCTCACTTATTCCTTTAGGATGTTTCACTAGATGATACTCAATCTTCTGAACATGATCATCCCTTTTAAAAAATACTTTCCTGCCCTAAGCCCCCTAATTAACACCTTATCTCACTCCTTCTCTGTGCAGATACCTTTTAGAAAGAGGCATTTCCCCCCTGAAATCCCCAACACTCACTTTTCCCCTCATACCCATCTGTCCCCTGCCCACATCTGTCCTGCAGATGGGCTGTCTCTGTCAGGGGGTATGCAGTCCTCTTCACAGTCTTTCCCAAGCTTACAAGACTCAGGTC
Organism: Furipterus horrens; assembly: GCF_987537825.1. Lineage (NCBI taxonomy): Eukaryota > Metazoa > Chordata > Mammalia > Chiroptera > Furipteridae > Furipterus > Furipterus horrens. Next base: position 207,675,100 of record NW_028327173.1, on the reverse strand, counting down.
TTCCATATTTTCCTTCCCTATTAGGGGGTTCCTTTTTCTCAGCCACTGCTGCCTTTGAAGGTTGGTGTTCCTTCATCTTGGACAATATCATTTTATTTGGTATTTCTTTTCTGGACCAAATCAAGCAAACCTGTGGCTTTCGTCCTCACTTCTGGCTGGTGACTCGCAAATGGTGGCTAGATCCTAGCTTCTTCCTCTGAGCTGCAAACCCATATATCTAGCTGTGTTCTCATCCCCCTGCCCCGCTTTGAGCACTGGACATTACATGAAACTCAAGATGTCCAAGACCAAATGGTTGATCCTCACCCCTCCTCTGTCTCAACACGTGGCACCAGCATCAATAAGCAGCACAACTTGGCCACTTAGAGGTCTCAGGACCCCTCCCCAAGACTCGCCCTCTTACTCAAACCATGGCCAGGGAGGGTCATTTTACTCTCTAAAGACCTCTCGCCTCTTTACCCCCCTGTCAATAGTCATCATGACCATGTCAGTTGCAGATGTCATGGCGTCTCACCCAGACCCTTCAATGACCTCTTTCAAACCAGCACTGCAACTTGAGTGATCTCTCAAAAAATAAGTCTGGTTTTATCTCTCTGAGATGAAAACCTCCCAGTAAAGCTGCATTGCTCTAGAGACAGTGACCCAAGTCCCCAAGACGCTCTCAAGGCCAGGCACCACCTGCAGCCGGTTACCTGCACCTCTCATTTCACAGCATCCCTGGCCCCACGGGGTGCTCTGCCCACAGGGTCTGCTCCCGTTGTCCGTTGCCATGAAACAAACTGCTCCTCGCTCAGAAGAGCCAACAGCGACCATCGTATTAGATCAGGAATTCCATGGGTGGGAAACTCAGAAAGCCCCCAGTGGGGCGGCTCCCTGTGCTGGGATGTCGCAGAGAAGAGACTGGGGCTGAGAAGGGGCTGGAACTGCAGGAGCCACTGCCCTGATGGTGTCTCCCTTCCAAGCTGGGGGACACGCCTGGTGACCAGGGACAAAGGACCACAGCACCAACCCCAGGCTTCCCTGTGGGATGTGGGTGTGGACTCGGAAAGGGAGCGAACAGTAGTCTTTCCAACCTGGCACTGCATGAGAACGTACCAGAAATCATGCCCCACATGGCCTCACCTCAGAGGTCCCAGAGCATCCCTTCTGTCCCATTCTATTTGCTGCGGTGGCCAGAAACAGCTGCCCATTTTCAAAGGATCCCGACCCCACTCTGATGAAATGAGCACCCCCTCTTCAGGGACGCTGATGCACTCTTTTCTTCTGTCCTTCAGTGACGTCACAGGGTCTCCCTCCAGGCTTGCGCCAAGTCTGCCTGTTCCTTCCCCACCAGTTGACAGACCCCACTCATCCTACAGATAGCGAGTGGCTCATCCTTCTCTTGCTCAGGGACGCTCTTCCTAGGACTCCCAGTCCGACTCCGTTCCCTTTCCACGCCTGCTTCCCCTACCATGCGCGTCTTCCTGGCAGTCAACCCCTTGTCACTCTAACTTCAAGTTATGGATCGGTGCCCGGCTCTCCCATCAAGGAGCGAACCTCCCAAAGGCAGAGATCATGGGGAGTGGGCGGACGGATGAAATGAGAGCAAGAGGGGGAGCTGGCCCACGTCTCTCTCCGAGGACGGGCCAGCCTCGCGTTGTGGCATTTTGACTGAACTGCAATGCAATGCACGGGGGCTGTGTCTTTTAAGACTGAAGCTAAGACCCTGCCCGGCAGAAAGATCGTGACTCCCCCGGAGGCTCAGACGACAGCGTCCTTTAGCAGTAACGCCCTTCTCATGGAGGTATGTCCGTTTTTAGACACACTTCAGTTGCACACTTGCTCGGCTACAGTATAGCGCCAACGTAACTTTCCTAAGCACTGGGACGTATTTTAAAATTTGTGTGACTCCCTTTATTGCCGTACTCGTTTCATTGCGGTGGGCGGGGACCCACGCCCAGGATCTCCGACGTTGGCCTGTGTACTCGGAGCTCCTTGTATGGCAGTTCGCTCCGTCTGCGTGAAAAGGACATCCTGGCATATGAGCCAAGAAAGGCAAAGCCTGTCTTCAGAGGACCGTGTCGGGTGGTCCTCCGGGGCAGGTAGGCAGGAAGAATTCTCTTGCTCCCGGTTCCTAATCACCTGAAACGGGGGGACGAGCACTTCGCAGCCTCCCCCGCAGCCGCGGGCCTCCGCAATGGCAGGACGCGAGCGTGTGACGGGCGCCTGCCCGGGGACCACGCAGGGGCAGGCAGGAGGGGTTCAGGTGGGGACGCAAGAGCTGGAAACGGACGTGGCAGTGACACCTGGATGTCCTCCTCTTTTGAGCCCTGGGGAGAACTTGGAGGCTTTCCAGAAGGGGAGCACCTGGGTCCCCCACGGTCTGGAGGGCTGCCACGCGGCCTCGCTTCCTGCTGAAACGCTGCGCAGGACGGTCCGCACTGCGAGGGGCGCGCAGGTCTCACGTGGGAGGTGGGGAGCCGGGGGGGGGGCGGATGCAGGTGTCCGTGAAGGCCAGCACCGGCTTCCTGGGCCCGTCCACAGCACCCTCCCTGCTTCCCCACCCCGGACAGGTGCTTTTCATCCCCAGCCACGTCCTCGGCTCGGGAGGGACCCAAACGCCCGAGTCCCGGTAGGTGCGGTGGGATGATGGATGCGCTCAGTGACGTGTTCAGACAGCAGAGAGCCCCCGAGTGGAGGGGGAACGGATCAAGGACTTCTTCTTTGCCCTGATTCCAGTCCTTGCCAAGTCCACGGGCACACTACTGAAAGAACGAAAAAGGGGGCCGGCTTTGGTTTGTGTGCTTCCTTTTTTATACGGTGCCAAGTGCCTAGCAACCCAGCCTGTTCTGTACTCACTTTCATTATTATTATTTTTATTTTCAAATATTTTTATTGAACTTTTTTGGGTGACATTGTTTAATAAAATGATATAGGTTCAGGTGCACAATTCTATAATCCATCATCTGTATATTGTATTGTGTGCTCACCACCCAAAGTCAAGTCTCCTTCCCTCCCCATTTACCCCTCTCTCACCCCCTTCTGCCTCCCCCGCCCCCCTCCCTCTGGTCATCACCACAGACTGTGCCCATGTCTATGAGTCTATGAGTTTTCTTTTTCTTTTTTTCTTTGCTTAATCTCGTCACCCTTCTCACCCAGCCCCCAACCCCCCTTCCCGCTGACAGCCATCAGTCTGTTCTCTGTATCTATGGATCTGTTTCTATTTGATTTTCTTGTTTATTTTGCTCGTTAGATTTCGCATATACGTCATTTCCTTCCTTTGCATTTTCCTTAGATTCAGCTCCACAGAGGCTGGATGACTTGGGCACCCTAGCTACACTGCACGCCGCTGTGAAAACCAACAGCAGCCTCATCAGTTACGAAAGGTAATAATGATATTGAGTCCTTCCCCCTCAGGCTACTTTACAAACACACTCGCAAACGCACGGTGTAGGACTGCATGTCCTCAACCTGTGCCCCCAGGATCGCGCTGGGCTCTGTGGAGGGACGTGACTTTGCTGTGGCCATGTGCTCACAATCGATTTGATTAGAAAATAACCTCCGGCAATTAAATGAATAAATAGTATTATGAACTTATAAATCGGGGCCGCCTTTCCTGTAAGCAGGGGTAACCCGTTAGCATTTTGAAAAGAACTAAATGCATCTCCCTTTGAAGTGGACTTCTTTTGAATGGGAGGCAGCAGCAAACATAATACCTCCTATATTCACATTCTGATCCTATTCACCCCCGCCCAGGGATTGGAAGATGTCCTTTTATTTTTTAAATGCAATCACTATCCCTTTAAATAATAATAAAAACTTTCTCTACATTCTCTCAACTCGGTCTGCAGCCACAGAGAGACTGTGGGCCTTTGTCCACAATCAGGGCCCATTTCGCTTCATGTAAGGATCACGGGTGTTGATGGAAGTGGCCACGCGGTGTGCTGAGGACCCAGTTCATGTGTCAGAAGGTGGGGGTCTCTTCAAGACAAAGTGTCAAAGGAAAGCAGAGCCTTCCATGTGAAAAGACCTTAAGGAAATTCCGACCTCGCCAAAGGTGACCTTTTCCCCCGCAAGAAACATTAGAATTACAAGCAGATTCGTGTTTCAGTTTCAAACACAATCTGTATTTCCCCTCTGTGCTTCTCGGACTGGGCGTCCTGCGTAGCTTCGAGAAAGCAAGACCAGGGTCTTGTTTCTCCTCGGCAGCGTGGGGTTGATTTACTTCCCTTTGCACACGCCCGCGGAATATAGCTGCTTTCTTAAATTCCTCAAGAGGCCCATCTTGAGGTCCATTTTACTGCCCTTCTAGCTGCATGCTTTACTACTGTATCTGTATTTAATATTTCCAGGGTGGCCTCATTTTCAGAACCAGCCCCTCTCCCTGAATCCCACAGGCATCTTTGTTTTAAGTAAAATATATGTCTGATCAATATATTAATCATACTGAAAGTTTGCAGGCCCTTGAAACGCCGCTGTGGAGAAAGGTCCCGGTTTGATTGCGTTTGGACCTCCCAGTGCCACTGCGGGCAGTGACAGATCAGGGGCAGACTTTCTTTTTTTTTTATTTTAATAATTTATTTGTTTGTTTGTTTGTTTATTTATTTTTAGAGAGAGGGGAAAGGAGAAAGAGAGGGAGAGAAACATCACTAGGGGGTTGCCTCTCACTCGCGCCCATAACTAGGGACCTGACCTGCAACCTAGTCATGTGCCCTGACCGGGAATCGAACCAGCGACACTTGGTTCGCAGGCCGACGCTCAATCCACTGAGCCACACCGTTTAGGGCTCAGGGGCAGACTTTCTTTACGGTCATCATAGGAGAAACATGTTTGGCTCCAAAACTGCACCGAGAAACAGGCTTTCAAAGGTACTTCCTCTATTCCGGGCTGTTATTTGGTCACTGTGTTTTGGTTTTGTTTTGTTATTTCTTTATTTAGTTTTTGCCTACCTGCTTTTCAGTGCCTTGTCTTGCACATTAAATCCATTTTTTATCAGCATTAATTCCATGCAACACAAAAAGCCTCTTCCCTCAGGATTTGACAGCCAAAGCAGAACATGTGATCTCAAAGCCCCTGCCATCATCAGCAAAGGAGAGGGCTTCAGAGCCCTCCCTGCTTTGCGTTTTCCTCAGGAGTGGTGTTTGGGGTTTCAGTCCCCAGCATGAATGGGAAATCGCTGGAATCAGAAACCTCTCCAAAACAGGTGCTGACTGGAGTTCCAACCTCCTTTTGGCCTAAGATCTGGGCACGAACACACGCAAGCAGCATTCTGTTGGGTGGGGGTGTCGCAATAGGGGCTTTTCTCCTTTTTTAGCAGCATCGCCTTGGTCTAGTCACTCTAACGCCTGACTGCTGAGTCACAACCGAAGTGTCTACATCATGCATCTGCTGGGAAGAACAGATGCAATGATATGAGGGAAACACTCGGGACAATGCACAGCGTAAAGTTAGAGTTAGGGGTCAGGGGCAGAGCAGCATGAAGGCTAGGCTGTGGCACGGCCGTCCTTGGATAACAAAAGATGACAGGAAAGCAATGAATTGACAAGGCCGGGCGGGCATCCTGGGCCTTGAGTACTTGGAAATCATATTGTAATGTTGCTGTTACGAGAGAGAGATGGTGATTCTGTCTCTCAGATTTAGAAAATACGTTCCAGGGAAGAATTCTAATTGGCTTAACTCAGCCGCATGGCCACTTTGTATTAGAATATACTATCTGGAGAACTTTAACAGAACGCTGTAGTTTGAAAGAGCACTTATCAGAAGAGCAGTCTTATTTTGAATTGAGAAAACAATAAATATTAATTTTAGGTCATTGTTGATGCTACAGAGATTTTAGGATCCTGCTCCCTGCCCAAACCCTCCCGGTAACTGTCTTCATGCTCCCTCCCAAGTCAGACCTGAACTACTCTGTTGATATTCAAAGCAGTCCTTCAAAGCACATACAAGTTTTATATCTGGGACCCTTATTTTACACTTTCTCCTTAGAGCATACAGGATTGGGCAAAAGTAGTTGTACATGTCCGTTATGGAAAATAATACAATAATTAATATAAAATAATACAAGAATAAGCTCTGTGTTTCACCTGAATTCACAGTTGTAAACCTCCTTTTCCCCTGCCCTGTGTTTCAGAAATGAGTTAGGATCATTTCTGTGCATAACTTCCTTGATTACAAGGATGACAAATCTTCCCATGTTTATCCTGGTTTTGGAATTTCCAATGTAATTTCACATCCACGATCTCATCGGATGCTTGTGTGATAGGTATGCAGGCTGGAGACATAGGTAAGAAGGTAAGAACTGTAACTCATGGCTTCTTGACTTGCTTACATCAAGATTCTTTACAAAGTTTCTGAAGAGTAGCATCTGAACTGTAACTCAGGTTATTGGTCTCAAAATCAAATGATCTTTTTAAGAGCCATTTAATCCATCCAGGAAGCCTTTTAGCCTAGTTTTAAAATGATGACTTTGGCCCAGGCTGGGTAGCTCAGTTGGCTAGAGTGCCATCCTGATATACCAAGGTGGCAGGTTCAATTTCTGGTAAGGGCACGTACAAGACTCAATAAATGCATAAATAAGTGGAACAGCAACAAAGAGTGATGAGAAATGATGACTCCATTGCTGACTAGGCATAGCTTGCAATTGCTGAGACCCACACCCCCTCTATGGGGAGCACGAGGACCTTCCATCGGGGAGAGTTTTGTGTAGGACCCTCCAGTATTCCAGCAAAAGGGGACCTCCTTGGTGCTCAACTGACCCTCACAAATGAATGTTCTTTCCTTAATTCAGAATTTAGACACCACCTGGGGGCTCAGAGACTAGACCACTGGGCTGTCTCGCCTCTCGGTTCTTGCTGAAGCCTCATCAAGATTTACAGAAGCTCCTTTAAGGAGTGTGACATGTGTCCCTAACTCTGCCACCTCTGACACATTCAATAAAGTCATCCTAGTCCTGGAAGCCTGCGTGGTGGACCCACACATCCTAGTTCTTCCCAGAGCTTCTTACCTGTGACAAGGTTTTGATTTCATGTCATCAGCTTCGAACTAATGCTACTAAAAGCAATCATAAGCATTTAGGATATGGGTGTTCAATGAATATTTGCTGAGTGATTGTGTATGTAACTGAGTTTGCCAGAATAATTTTTAAAATATCTCACTCCAAAGGTGGTCTTGCCAGCTTTGCCCTGTAATTCTGTTTTAGTTTGTTTTCTGTAGTTTGAAGATATAATAAATATTGAAATCAAGTTGAGAATAATTAAATCTCCTTGATACATTGACACCTATTATTATTATAGAGATTGTCTCTATACATTAGCTACTTGTCTTAAATTCTGCTTATCTAACTTCAGTATGGTTAGTATTTATCTGCTCTATCTTTTGTTTCCTTTTATTTTCCACCTTTCTATGCTGTCGTATGTTAAGTAGAGTTTTGTAAACAACATATACTTGATTTTTTTTACCTAGTTGTATAATCAATAACTGTTTACTAACTGCATTTATCCTATTTATAATTTTTGTGATTATTCATATCACTGGTCTTCTTTCTAGCATCTTAATTATGCCTCTTAAGGTCTTAATAATGATGCTATTTCTATGACTTTTTATTTACATTTCTATAATTGACACTTTAGGGTAAGATGGAATAGGGGAATCAATTGTGGGATTTTGTTGTTAGTTTAATTTTGTTTTGTCTTTACCCGTTTTTAATCTACACATATGCTTTTAAAAAAATTTCAATAGTTATACTTAAAATTTTTGTCATGTATACTTAGTAAGGTTTAAAGCTAATAAGCATTTTAAACTTCTCCAAAAAAGAAATGTAAAAATCTCTGATATTTTTTCTTCCCAAATGTTTATCTGTTTGAAGAATATATTTTTAAAATTCCTTTAGAGAAATATGTTGGTCATAATTTTCTAAGTTCGAGTTATATATATATATATATTTAATTATAGTTTTATTGAACACACAATTCTTGGGTGAAAGTGACAGTCTCTGTAAATTTGGAAGATGTCATTCCAGTGTCTCCTTGTTTCCATTGCTTTTATTGAGAAGTCTGCTGTCAGCTGATTGACCTCTTTTGTTGCTTTTAGAATCTTGTTTGAAGTTCTGCAGTTTTTTACAACAATGTGTCTAACTGTGAAGTTCTTTTATTTTGTTTAATATTGCTTGATTTTCACTACACTCTATTTTTCTATATTCTATATTTCTGTATTCTATAACTGTTTTTCCTATTTTCTATTTTCTTGCCTCTCTTTCAAACATTCTGGGAATCTCTGGGAATCTCTGCTGACTTACCTTTTTGATCACCAATATTCAGTTCACTTGTGTCTTATTCAGTGTTTAACCCACTTATTGGGTTTTGACATTATATATATATATATATATATATATATATATATATATATAGAGAGAGAGAGAGAGAGAGAGAGAGAGAGAGAGTTATAAAATGTCTGTATATCTGGTCATGTTTTATTGAATATTCATTTGTTCTAATTTTGTGTTATTTCTTTTAATACCTAACATGTTTATATCATATTTATAACTGTGTGTACATGTGTGTATAGGACCTGCATTTGACATGTGGTCTCCAGAGAAGATTTTCATTTCCTTTTGTTATTGGCCAGAGAACTCTACAGATTTGGCACTGTTTGGCTTATTGTAAGATTCCCAGTCCAAAGTACAGGTCTTAGAATGAGCTCCTCCACTCTATCAGAATCTAGACTTAATTTATTTAACATTGACTTGCTTATTGCTCAAGATCCATGTTCTAGTTTCAGCTCAATCATCTCTTTTGTATGCTTGTTTGTTTTTAGTTTATATATACTTATTTATATGCTATAAAGCCCCCAAACAACTTTACAATTATATTTATTTATGTTTGTATTATTAATTCCTAATTAACCTAAAATCTGGTTATATTTCAGCTGAGATAGTCTCCTGATCACCACGCCTGCCATTCTGCCAGAAGCCCATCTCTGGAATCATGCTTGCGGGAGGTTGTCTACTCAATCATGCGATGTTTTCATACTTGCAAATAAGTATAATAAAAAATAGTACTAAAGACAACAACTATACACTGAACATTTCCAAGGCGCCAAAGATCATGCTAACGATTTTTAAGTAATGCCTCTTGTCTTCCCAATGTGTGGACATAGCTGGACTCTGGGGAGTAACCGTAAATGCTGTTTACCTGTCATAAACCTGGTTGATGGCGCAGCTGGGATTGAAAGAAGGCTTCCAAAGTATTCTGCACATTTAACACTATATCCTGCTATTTCTCAATTAAAAAATATATAACATTACATAAAATCTTTTATGAAAAATTACTGGTATAATTCAAAGCTAGAAAACATATTAACTTATTCTCAGGAGGCTGGCCTGACCCCCTCTTTGTGAGCAGTTAACATTGCATGAGTGATCATGACTTCACTTCACCTGGGACGCCAGAAAGATCTAGAATAAATTGGAAGGTCAACCCAGGCAATTATGGTTGCCATCGTTATTCATATTTCCCCCTCTATTGTATATTCATTGTAAGATTTTGTAACCATTTAAAAATGAATAAAGAAATAAAACTTGAGTATTGTGGAGACATGACTGCCTTATAAAAAAGGACTACATAACTCACATTGTGTTTTCAGAGCATATACAAGATTCGGACAGGTGTTTTGGCTTTACTTGGGGGAGGGGAGTCCTCTCCTAAGCATACCAGACAATCACAGCACAAAATTTATTATGGTGAATGCAATCTGATCCACATTAGAAACTCTACACAAGGTTTTTCTCCAACTTTTTCTTTACCCATAGCAATTTTACTGGGTCTGTTGGGTTCTGCACATTGCGAAGTTGAGAAAAACAGAAGCCCGAGGCTCTGTGGCTCACCGATCTTGCCAGGGCTACAGGATGGGTGCATCAGGCCGGATTCTCCAGAGAAACAGAGCCAATACTACATAGATATATTATGTATTATGAGAAATCCATTCACATGCTGGGAAGTCCCTGCAAGTTGAAGACCCAGGAAAGCTGGTGATAAAAGATTTGAAAACCAGAGGCTATAGTTGTAAGTCCCAGTGGGGGCAGAAGCCTGATTTCCCAGCTCAAGCAGTCAGGGCAGAGCAAATAAAACCCCCACTTTCTCTTCCCCTTTGTCCTGCCCAGACCCTTCCTGGATCAGATGAGGTCCATGCACACTGGGGAGGGTAACATGCTTCCCTCAGGCCACTGATTCAATTCTGTTCTGCACAATATAAGCACCTTCAAAGACACACCCAGGAAAACGTTTAATCTGGGCACCCCATGTCCCATCTGAGCTGACCAGAATTAACCATCAGAGCCAGCAAGTGGGAGAGGCAGGAGGGACCACATCGTGGTCCAGAACTCTTCTCTCCCTTTTGTTTTCTCTGCTATTAAAATAAATACAGCCACCTCCTCTTTCCCAACTCCCCGGGGTGTGTGTGGGGGGGAGCCCTTTAATTTGTGTTTCTTCTTCATGTTGCTTCTCTATACCTTAATTCCACCAAGAGAAAATCATCTATTGCCCATTCTCCTGGAGATTCAATATTTTCTAACAGTTATTCTATCAGTTCCTGGGACTCCAAGTGCCCCTAAGAGAGTCTAGGTACTAACCCGAGGACCCCAGAGTTCACGGGCTTGCCCTCATTTCTAATATTCAATAATAATAACAAGGGTCTCTTAACCCACCTCCCATAAGAATGCCTGTCCTCCACTCAAGTGAACCCCCTGCCCTGGGAAGAGCCCCTACTTCTCCATGAAATTGCCCACAGCGCAAATAATTAACATCTCTCTGCAAAATGCTAGACTAGACATAATGTTTTTATTCTAACACGTGCAAAACATGTTTTAAAGTAAAATTGATGTGCTTTGTAGGATGTCTTATCTTTCTCAGACATAAAGGTTGCAACGCTCTAAGTTCCATGGAGCATTGGAAAATTCAGGAGACAGAAGGCCAGACATTCCTTAGGAATTTGGTGTTGGGAGGATGCCCACACAATTAGGTGGTTCCAGACTTTTTTTATTTGAGGAAACTGAGGACCAGAAATCTCAAGCCACTTGCTCAAGAGCACACAGGTGATTTTGACGGAGCATTTAAAGCTGATCATTCTGTGCTGAATTTGTTTGCAACTAATAATCATGTTCGCATAATCGCAGGAGATTACAAAGCCTGAAGGGAAGTTATAATCTCTTCGTAATTCTCATTCTCTACTATTTCAGCGATAAACTCAGCTCCTCAAAAAATAACGTGCACATATCCAAAGATCTTAGCATTTTAGGACACTCCAAAGGGATTCAGAAGAATAGGGGGTAGTATTTCAAAAATAATGGGAGTGGACTTATGTTCCAGGACAGAAGCCGAGTGCGTCTCAGTGCATCCTCTCATTTAATCCCCACGAGAAATCGCTGTGGGATGCACAGCTACTGCTTTACAAATGAGGAAACTGAGGTCTGGGAATATTAAATAAACTGCTCAGCCCCACCTGCTGGTAAGGGACAAGGCCAAGTGTCTGATCTTGGCCGCACTGTCTCGGAAGCGCCAGCCTCTAGCAGTGGACGGTTCTGCCTCTCAGGAGATACACGGTGCACGAGGGACCAACTGAGGCATGTGGGACCTGCCACCCCGGTATCGAACAGGCCAGTGGAGGTCACCTCGGCAAAGAGGAAGTCCAGACTGGGAGGTGGAGACTGCGGGGGGGTGGAGGGGGGTCCTGCAGGGGTGGAGCAGTCCATGCCAAGGAGCTCAGGACGCAGCGACAGGCCCCGTTTGGTGCTGGGGGCCGGGTGGTAAGGCAGACTGGTCAGCCAGGACCAGAAGTCAGCCACGACGAGGAAAGAAACCCCGCCATTTGCAACAACGTGGTGGGACCTTGCGGGCAGTAGGCTCTGATGGCATAAACGTGCGCTAATCCTTCTGAGACATCCTCTCTGTTAGTTTTCTGTGGCTTCTGTAAGGAAGTCCTGCAAACATAGTGGCTTGGCTTAAAATCATGAAGTCAGATGTCCAGCGTGTGTCCCACTGAGCAAAAATCGGGGTGTCATCAGGGCTGCATTCTGCCTGGAGGGTCAAGGGGAGACTCTGGTCTCTTGTCCTTTGCGGCTGCCCTCAGTCCTTGCCTCACGAATGTCTCACCTCCTTCAAACCCAGCATCGCAACATCTTTTAACCTCTCTGCCTTCGTCTCCGCGTCACCTCCAGTTCTGACCCCCCTGGGCTTTCCTGTATAAGGAGACATGCGATTACGTTGGCCGCATCTGGATAATGTGGGAACATCTCCCCCTCTCAGGACCCTTCATTTCATCATGCCCGCCAGGTCCCTTTGCCATATAAGGTGACATGTAGCCACAGACCATGGGGATAAGGGCATAGACATTTGGGGGGTTCATTGTTCTATGGACCACACCCTTTGAGGACCAAACGACCCTGGGGACACATGTGGAGTGAAATCTCCAGACTAGGCTGACCGAGAACCCACTGCAGAGAGGTGGGGGCAGAGGCGATCCTGTCCGCACAAGTGCCGGCGATCCGGACAGTCCTTTCCTCCCGCCGTTGAGAAAACAGGGACCAGAAAGGTGGTGTCTCCTCCCAAGGGACGGAGAACAAGTTTGGAGCGACTTTCTTCATATTTAACACCAACACGACAAAGCAGCAAACGCCTTACTCCTCATTCATAGGCCAAGGTCACCTATGGCTCAAAGTTCCCTGGTCTGACCTTCAGGGCCTCAGGGCTCAGCTGCACATTATCCTACATCTGCATTTCTTTGTGTTGAATCTCAGCACCGGTCAGTTTCTCAAAATATCTCATTTTTATTTGTTTGCTTTCTAAGTTGCCTACATCTTTCAAACATTGTCTCGTTCAACGGTGTGTATTGGTTGGATGCATGGAGAGATAACTAGATGGATAGATGGATGAGCAGGTGGACCGTGTATTAAACGTGGTGCTGCACATCCGATACTCCTTATCTGTGTGATCCTCACATTTCTGCAGGGTACGTACTATTATTATTTCCACATTACCAATGAGGACGGGAGAGTCAAGAGGCTGGATGATGTGTCCAAGATCCCAAGCGAGTGCGGAGTTGGGATTAGACCCCAGACAATTTACACCATGATCACGAAGGTCTTCGCCCTCTGCAAAGTGCTGGGAAAACCTGGACGTGGGGCCAGCGTTCCCACAGGGCCGTGGCGTGTCCGGGTCCTTTGCGAGAAAGTACTTTGGAAACGTCCACCCTCCTGTCTGCTCTGCTGTCTTCACAGGCTTCTCGTTTCAGTATAATCCACGCTGACAGCACAGAGAAGCTTCTGGGAAACAGGTCACACATGCGAATGGGTCCTAGAGCCCAGAGGTCAGCCACTCCTCATTCCTGACCTCTGGGGAGCAGATACAGAACCCAGGTCAGGTGGGTGAGCCCTGGAGGAGGTGAGAGGCAGGGGGGTTTTAAGGGAGAAGAGGACAAGACCCTGTGACCACGGAGGCAGAGATGTGGCCCCAAGCCGAGGAACATCTGGAGCTCCTAGAAGCTGGAAGACACAAGGGACTGATCCCCTGCCGGAGTTTTCAGAGGGATCGCTGCCCTGCCACCACCTTGATCTCAGGCTTCCAGCCTCTGGAATGGTGACAGTCAGATTTCTGTTGTTGGAAGCCTCCCAATGTGTGGTAATTTGTTAGAACAGCCATAGGAAACCAACACACCCCAAAATTCATCTGGCTTTACCTCATCTGAAAAATTTCAACTAGGTCTGGGCTCTTTAAATTAAAAATATTACATTTTAACAAACAACGTTTGCAAAGAGAAATGTTTACGAAGCGTTCATATGCTTTCAAACTTAAAAAAAAAGTTTATGTAAAATGCATATATAAGTACCTGTTAACAAGGTCTATGCTTTTCGTCAGCTTGAATCGCCAGGACGAGGACTTTTTTATGCGTTTGCAGGATGTGCTCACGGCAAGACTTGTGACTTCTGTGAGGGTCGTCCTTCAGGACTGCCCGCCCCTCTTTCAGACCAGTGTCCTCCCATTCGCTGGCTGCAGAGTTAATTTATGGGGGTGCTGTTATTTATCAGAGTGTCACATTATTCCCCAGGGAACTTTGGGGTCCTTTTATGGAGGAATCTTTCCCAAAGGACCCAAAATAAAGGTTACGCTAATCATCACCCAAAACGGAAACTCAGGTAGTGGAGTATACTCTGGGTAGGAAGCACCTGGCCGGCTCTATCTGCCTGGAATTGAAACCGCTGTCAAATTTAATGTGATAAAGTGTCGTGGATTCCGGAAGGAAACAAAGCCACTGTGGACATGGGAGTCAGAGTTCTCTTCAAGTCCTTCTCAGGGGGAAAAATACCTAAACACATAGAACTTGAAGCTCAATTTCAACATCTTCTATTCTGCTAACTGTAAGCAGTGGAAAGATTATGGAATTCACCCACATAAGGGAAGTCCTGCTTCTCAGAGACTGGCTACAATGAAAGGTCCCCCCGAGGTCACTAAACTTAAACCACTTGGGAAGGTCTGGTCACAAAGAAACACAGATGTTCTCAAACATTTGCCAAGTGCTCGAAGCCACTAGGAACTTCAAGAATGATGGTGACAATGATGGGAAGATGGCCATGATGATGATGATGATGGAAAAGTGATGAAGATAATGAGGGTGGTGGTGACCGTGATGTCATAGCTATTCATCTGGGGCCTTTTCCATTCTAAAGTTCTATTTTGGGGGTTGACAGTGTTTTATCAGGTCTTTGGTTCAGTTGAAACAAGGCTTTCCTGAATTATGTCTGACTTGAAAATTGATGGTTTTATCCAATAAGGATTTGCCAAGTGCCTGCAATATTCAAGGTGCTGCCCTGCACCTTGGAAAGCAAATTTTAACCAAATATTACCTCCAGTAATTCAGATTCTAGGGGAGGGGGGAGACTTAGGAGCAGTGTGGAATTCTATCAGGGTTTAGGAAGGGCTATGGTGAAGGCACTGAGCCTGGGTGTTGAAGGAAGACTGCCTGGAGGAGGTGGTATATGTCATCTGTATAGGATAGCTTGTAAGAGTAGCTCTTGCCATAGGGAAGGGCAGGTGAGACATGGGATGGGGAAAGAATATGTCCCAGTCTGTCCCTGTTGGCAGAGTAGAGCAGGAATGGGAGGTGTGTGGGTTGTGTGCGCATGTGTAATGTGTGTGCATGTGTAATGTATGTGCAGGGGATGAGAGAGTATGTGCTGAAAACCTAAAATAACATAAGTTTTATATAGAAAAGTGAGATTAACAAGTCTGAGATTTACTAAACCTGGTTAATCATTAAAATTATTGGAATGCCTATATGAACAAATTAAGGAATTATAAATGTGTCAGGCAATAGCCAAGATCTCATGACTTTTTATAGCATGCCACGCCGGGCGCTGTGCCTAATACATAGATAATCTCATTTAACCCTGAGAACATGCCAATGAGGTTGATACTATTATTATGTCCATTTTGCAGATAAGAAAGCTAAGGCCCAAAGTCCAACAACTCTCTCAAGACCTCCTGGTGGCCTGGCCAGATTCAGGTCCGGGCGTTCCGCCTGAAGTTTCCGTGGCCTTCACCCTGAGGCCCTGCTGTGGGCCTGCGGGGGCCCCGGATATATCGGCGCTTCTGAGTTACACCGAGCTTGTCTCCGTCTCAGCAGGAAAGTCCACCCTCTGCTCTTTGTTAGCTTTTTCTCAGCTGTCGCGTGTTTATATCATGCTGTCCCTCTGGTGCTGAGTGGCGTTCATTGTGTTCACACCGCCTGAGCTCAGGACACACAGGGGCATCCTGGGTGCTGGAGGGGGGGCTGCTTCTGGGGTGGGCAGATGGAGGTGGAAGCTGCAAACGTGGGCCCCTCTCTTCACTGCTGACCTTGCTTCTTCCTCTGTAAGGTGCCTGTCCCCAGGGATTAGCTTTTGTGAAACGCCTGGCGATCTTCCACAGCATAGTAGGTGTTGGGTAAATCACGGCTGTTATTTCCGCTGTGCAAAACATCTGCCGCTGGGTATTAATGACTCCCTTCACTCCCTCTCTCACACGGACCTTCTCTCTTGGAGCCTCCAGACGTTCTTGGGGCTCTGAAGCGTTCAGGGCTCTTGCTGTTGGCTCAGCCTTCCCCTGACGCATGGGCCGCTTCTGGGAAGTACAGTTCATACCTCCAGTTCCTGCTGCAATTCCAGAAGCAGATCCTGAGTTCTTGCTGCCCCGTGAAGTTACTTAGGGACATCACTGGGAACTCAGGCAGATAGTGCATGATCCCTGGACTCCGCCGACCCGGGCCTTCCCGCAGGAGAAGAGGAGAAGGGGCTCCCTGGTCCACCCCTTGGGCCGTCCAGCCCTCCCTCCCATTGTAAGTGTTGCGAGCTCTTTCCAGATAGTTCTGGCTGGTGCCGCTTCCTGCTTGTGGTCTTTGCACAAATGTCCCTCTCAATGAACGTCCCATCTCCCGCCTGGCGCTTCCTACCCCGTCCCTTCTTCAAGGCACTGCCGCCATCTAAAATGTAGTGTTTGGCGCTTTGGCGGTTTATTTCCTTAGCTTACTTAGTTTATTTTCTGGTGCCTGTATATGAGGGCTGCACTGCAGCTGCCACCAAGTAGGTGCTCAAATAATATTTCTTCAATGAAGACTCCTTGCCAGCAAGTATTCTTGCCAAGGAGCCACCATGCAGACGACTCAGGGACTAATGCCCTGATGAGCTCGGTTGCACAGAACCGTGACCTGGCTGAGTGACCCCAGTCACAGCCAACCTTGGGAACAGGGGATCACCTACGATGACATGGACTTGAATTGCTCTTTTCATTGAATGCAAAGCACATGGCAATGAGTATTGTCCCCTTCAGAGGGGGCGGGCAATTTGCCCAGATGGTCATCTGAGAATACGGTGGAGTTCGGATGATCTACTAAACCAAAATGCATCCAACATCTGCACTCAACCCATTGCAAGGGGCAGTTTCCAGTTTATTAAACCTCAGAATCTGGTATGGCTCTTGGAATCAATAGACATTCCCAGGCCCTGGCTGTGGGGTTTCAGATGCCAGAGGTGTGAGGAGAGGCCCGGGAAGTCACATCTTCACACAGATATACCCGTGGTCTCACGCATGTGGTCTGTGGATGACAGCTGGAGAAACCCAGCCACAACCCTGCTCCGGGTCTGTTCAAAGAGAGGGAGGGCATGCGACCGGGCCTCCATTCAAGGCAGGCAGCCCTTTGTGGTTCTGTGTGTGAAAGAGAGAGAAGAGGGAGGGGCAGAGCAAGCAGAGGAGGCAGAAATGACTGGGGGGTTATTATTTTCTGCTTGCCCCTCCCCAGATATTTATAGCTCAAATGATGCCCCAAAGAGACCCCTTGACTCTAAACTCATAAAACGCCTAGCTGGAAGTCAGACCGCAATTTACTTTTCTAAAGATGCCTCAATTATATCCAAGGAAAAGCCTGGTTACATTTTTAACACTCGGGAGCAGCAGCTTTTAAATTTATTCAGACTAATGAGCGCGTATAAATTCGGGGCCTGGTAACGCACAGGAGTCGGCGGTGGCTCTGGGAGAAACACAACACGAGTGTCACTGTCGGGGAACAAAGTGAATGGGTGATATGAGTGACAGTAAAGATTTCTTTTAACATCACTGAACGGCGGCTGAAGTGACAGGTGAGGGGAGGGACGCAGAATTCTGCAGCACTCGGAGGTTTTGTGTACTATCAGGAAGGGACGCGCTGACTTGATACCAACTTAATAAGCTCAGCAGAGAGGAAGAGCGGGGGGTGCATGGGGGCGCTGAGGGCGAAAGGGCGTCCACCCTGCTTCCGGGGGCAGCAGGGGACACGGGTCGCAGAGCCTGGAGGAGGGGACTTGCCATGTCGCTTGCAAATTTCACAGGAATCGGGCCCATGATTTTAATCTCTTCCCACAGATCTCCAAAATGAACTTCACATCCTCTGGAGACAGCTTCCGCTCAGGATCATCTCAAAGGGAATGAAGTCCTAAATTAAAACCCCTCAGCGTGCACCTGCAATTCGAGGGAGTCCCTCCCCAATCAAATTCGCCCGTTTCTGGAGTTGGAAGGAAGCCTTCAGCTCAGGGAGAAAACAGTGGGAAGCAGAACTTTGAAACCTTAATAAGCGTGGCTTTGTGACAGGCCGTTGTGCTTTCTGGGGTGGTGGCGGTGGCATCTGAACAGAATTCAGATACTGACATGGCTCAGGTCTCACTTTCATTCCTCTCTGCGCCCTGTGCGTGTCCACATGGGAACGGACACAGCCCTGCCTACCTCTCCAGCCCTCTTTCTCCCTTCTGCCCACACAGCTCAAGTGTCAGGTTTCTGAGCCCAGTCACCATTTGTCACGGGCTACACTTTCTCCAAAATTCACAGGTCCAAGCTCTCACTTCCAATATGCTGCCTTTGGAGATAAAAATCTAAGGTTAAAGGAGATCATAAGGGTGGAGCTCTGAAATGATAGGTCTGGTGTCTTTCCAAGGAGAGGAGAAGACCCCGGAGCCCTCTTTCTACATGAGCATATAGGAAAGGCCAGCTAGGACAGAGCCGGCGCCAGAAACCAGCCTGCTGACACCTCGGCCTTGGGCTTCCAGCCTTCGGAACTGTGACAAAATGTCCGTTGTGTCACCTCCCCAGACTGTGGTACTTTGTTACAGCAGCTCGAGTTGGCTAATACACTGTTCTCAGAAAGAGCCCTGTGGCTTTGACTCTTGTGCCTGTCGTTCCCTCTCTGGAACGCCATCCTCTTGTCACCCACTTGATGATCTAATGGTCCTCAGCTCAAGTATCCGGGAGGTCCTCCTGGACTTTCTATATTGGAGAGAGTTTCCCTGCTCCGTGCCTAGTTAGCATTCCATGCCCCATCTCTTGTAATGGTGAGCACACTGCCTTGAAAAGATGATGGTTTCACCTGATGTACCTCTCAACTTATTCTTAATACCTCCAGGCCACGGGCTTGGATTTACATCTTGGTGTTTTCAGAACCTAGCTTAGCATCTGTCTCAAATTTCCTGCTCATAGAGTAGATTGATTGCTGGAGAGATGAAATAAGTAGGCAAACAAATGACTGAATGGACACTGGATGGATGGATGGATGGATGGATGGATGGATGGATGGATGGGTGGACGGATGGATGGACGGATGGATGGATGGGAGGATGGGTAGATGGATGGATGGACAGATGGATGGGTGGATGAATAGACAGATGGATGGATGGATGGACAGATGGATGGATGGATGGATGGATGGATGGATGGATGGACAGATGGATGAATGGATGGATGGATGGGAGGATGGGTAGATGGATGGATGGACAGATGGATGGATGGGTGAATAGACGGATGGATGGATGGATGGATGGATGGATGGATGGATGGATGGATGGATGGATGGGAGTATGGGTAGATGGATGGATGGACAGTTGTACGGATGGACAGATGAATGGATGGACAGATGAATGGATGAATAGACAGATGTATGGGCAGGTGACTGGATGAATGGGTGGATGGATGGATGGATGGATAAGTGGCTGGATGAACAGATAGATGAAACTCTATTAACTTTTATAGTCTGCAGGTCCCCATGATGCCAGATAGAGAAAGGGTTGAGCTGGAAGCAGCAGAGTGTACTTCCTCAATGCATGCCACTCTTTTAATCAAACTTTTGCAACTAAAGTTTTCCTACTAGTTCCCTTATTGCCCATGCCACTGATCGCTGACTCTTTGCAGCCTTGGCTAGATTTTCCTCAATATCTGCTTACGAGCTGACCAAACCCTGTATTTATTTTTTTACATTGTCACATCTCATCCCTAGGCTGATTTCATTTCAAAGTGGCATCTACAGGATAATGTGGTATCATAATAATTGTGGACCGGGCATGTTGACCAACTATCATCTCATTTAATCCTCACAAAGAATTTCCTGAGAGTTAATATTCTTCACTCCTGTTATTCTGAAAACGATGAAGCTCAGCTAGTTGAAGGCAAAGATAAGATTCCAACTGCATCTTTGCAGCCCCAGTCCAAAATCACAAAAATGGGCGGGCCTGCTACCCAGGGCCCTCTTGAAAGACAGACTGACAGTACTGTCTGAAATTGCACCTGAACTTTCTTCAGGAAGAATTAAGCTGGGCTATATATTTTGTCTTTGAAATGATTTTACTGGGAACATTTCCTACTGTGCTGAAAGCTGACCTCTTGGACAAACACGCTACCATAAAAATGTGCTATTTGCTACGAGTGCACTGGGAGTTTTAAATCATCAAACTAAAGTACCCCAGGCTCTGACAGTAAAATTTTCATTCAAAGAAGGACTCAGCCTCACAACATAATACATTATATATGACTGGGGCATATAAAACATTTAAAGATATACAGAATATCTCTGCATTTGTGTTCACTGGAAGAGTTCAGCTCTTGAAGTACTTTGTTATGTCAATCCTGCCTATTCATAAGAAGAAAAGACACCTTCTTTGCCCTCCCCACCAAATGGGAAGCCACAAAAGTTGTCTATCTCCCGCATCCTAAAGTTATATTTTATGTTTCCTTTTCTTCTTTTGTTCCATGTACATGTTGGAATGAAACAATGCCACAGTGGATACCACGTCGTTAGAAAGACTGTAAGCAGCGCCTTTGGTGACTTCTAAAGCCAGAATAATTAATCATAAACAGTAGAGGCACACATATCAGACAGACTTGAGGGAGCTATCCAAGACATGTCAAGATATAGTTGGGGAATTTGGGGGAGGTATAAAATATTTATTTATTATACGATAAAAAGCTATAACTACTGGAACCACTTTTTTTAAGGGTGCTCAGTTTAGAAAGATGCATATCAAAATAATTGAAGCAAAGCACTCTTACATCCAAGGTTACAAACACAGTCTTGGCACAAACGCAGTCCTGGCACAAGATAAAAATATATCATCCTTTTTTTTTTTTTTTTCTTTTACCTTTGTGGACTGAAATGTGATCACAGCAGAGTGCTAACATCTAAGTGTGTATTAGTCAGCAGTTACTTCATTAATGCTGTATAACAAACAACCCCAAAATTTAGTCGCTCGCCACCACACACATCCCCTCACTTGCAGGCCCACAGGTCATCTGAGTTTGGATAAACTTGTCTGGCCTTGACTGAGCAGCTGTGACTCAAGACATTGGTCAGTTGCACTTGCATCCAGACAGAGGGTCAGAGTCAAGTCTGAATGTCCTCTTTCTCTTTGAACTGGAGCTATTTAGGGCTCTGTCCATGGCCAATGGTGATAATTCAAGGGAGGCAACACCAGCCTGCAGTGTCTCTGGAGGTCTTGGCTCAGAACTGGTTCAACTCTCCTTTTACCAAGTTCCAAGGACCCAACCAAGTCACGCAGATAACTCTGGAGAGCTTACAAGGCAGGGAAGGGAAATACCTCTTTGGTAGATGGTTTTAGAAAGTCACCGGACAAGAGGCATCAGTATATAATTCAAGTATAAAAAGCTCATGAAGAACTGCAAATAATAATTTTATCTTCCTTCCCTGGATTTTATCTCTGCCCCTGGCCTTAACTTGAGCAAACCACGTCTCTCTCCCATTCCTGTGGCCAGGTGTGATCCCAGATCAACAATGTCAGCCTCGCCTTGGAATTTGTTCAACGTACAAACTCTCCGGCCCCACCCAGACCTACTGAATCCGACACCGAGGCTCGGGTAGTAACCGTAGCTTGCCTAAGCACATGGGGCGCTAAGGGACCATCTCGCCCCACAGCCCCTTTTTTCCCCCCTGTCTCCCTGTCAACCAGGGAGAACAGAGCGGGAACACGTCAGTGGAATTGGTTAGACAATATTTCTTTAAGTGAAAATGAGAGTCAAAAGCACTTCGCAAGTATGCAGACAGATCCATTCATGCGCCCTTCACCTCCTGCCAAGCCCACATTCCAGTGGAGGGATTTAGTTAATCACTGTTTGTGCAGAAACTCGATCCAAACCCTCAGGTCACTTCATTGTGATTTCGTCTATTTTTGTTTTCTGAAATCCCATCAGTTTCACCGGTGACTTCCAGGCCTGCGCAGCCTGGAAGAGAAATGGGAAGTCTCCCAGCAGGGAAGAGCCTTGTCCGGAATGGGACAGGAGCCTGAGGGGTGTCCACATACCAGACACCCAGGGGTGACAACCCGTGGAAATGCTGGAGACTGCCAAACACATGCCGGGCACGGGCAGCCCAGAGAGCCGACAGAGTGCCTCATGTGGTTACACGGCAGCCCTGGCTGGGAACGGGAAGGGCTCACAGCACCAAGACATCCTGGAGGGACTCGGAATGAGGGCCACGAGTCTGCTGGTGACACAAACCCTGACCCCCATGAGCTATGTGACCCTATAATATCACTAGTATTATGTTATGTTATGTCATAACATATCATATCATGTTATATGAATGGTATGTCAAAATAAAATATACTATAACATTTATACAATATGATATAACATTTTATTATATTACATGTCATTATATATACAGATATGTTATATAATATGTTATAGTTTTACATAATATATCACCTTATAATATATTAAGTTGATAGGACACAAATATATTATTTTGTTATGGCATGCTATATTATAATTATATTAATATAGTTCTATTGTATTGTATATTATACATCTTAAACAAATATATTGCACAGCATACTTAATACATTATAGTATTATATAATTATACCTAATAAATGTAATATACAACGGCATGTGATATAGTATATTATATTATATTACAATTACTGTGATTGCTGTGTACTGAATTTGTCCTCGGGCAGGAATTCCTACCCACATTCCTCCAGCTCCAGAATGTGTGAACCATCAATCTCAAAACATACCAGCTTCTGTGGAATAAAGGGCCCCAAAGAAGGGGTGTTCCTGAGACCCCTGCTGCTGTATGACACAGAGCAGAAGTCGAAGACGCTGTGAGCTCTGGGCCAGGCAAAGTGAGCCGGGTCTCGGTCCTGCCGCGGATCTCCGGGCCGGGGCCCTCCTGCAGCCTCATCCGCACGTGCCGATCATTTTCCCAGGTCAGGAAACGGGGTGAAGGCTTGTGTGCAGGCGCCCAGCACACACCTACCACAAACCAGGCACCAAAACAGACGTGAGCCTGTCGTAGGGGTGTGTGTGAGAGTCTGGGGTCAGAGGTTATTGAATGGGAGTGTCAGGGTCCCATTCACCCCTTGGGGACCCTCAGGTGAGTCTCGTCAACTGTTCGAGGCTTTCCTAACCTGTACAGGGGGCATTTACCCTGGCTGGTTTGGCTCAGTGGATTGAGCATTGGCCTGCGAGCTAAGTGTCGCTGGTTCGATCTTCCAGTCAGGGCACATCAGAGAAGGAAAACTCTGACTCCAAAAAACCTCCGCTGCCTTGCGGCATACCTCTTCAGGGGAAAGGCTAAGGGAGTAAACCCCGACAGAAAATCCGGAGCCGGAGTCCCTAAGGCGGTTTGACGTTGTAGTCAACACCGGCAACTCCTGCGGCGCACCTGAAGCCAAGCTGTATTGACTCCGTCTTTCCCTTGGACCCTTCAGCTGCGAAGAGAGGGGGGGTCTGCTGCATGGGCAACAGCAGACCCTCCATATCACCCTGCCCAGGCTCTGTAGCTTCATCACAAGATGTCGATTCAACACGGGAGGAGACAGATACCGTGTCACTCCCGAGTCGGACTGCACAGCCATTCTCGGCGGTGCAGATAGACTCTTAAGAAGCTACACCATCGTCTCTCGAGACGGACGGCTGCCGACAGGGGGCATTAGTCCCCGCCTCACGGCGTTGTTTGGAGGCTCGTTGTGGCAAAGCTGGCCAAGCACAGAACTCTCAGTTGGTCCCCAATAAGGGACAATTAACTGCCAAGCAGCCCTGGTCTCCTCTAGAGCCAGGACAAGTCCATCGCCATGATGGTGACTGTCCAGGCTCAGCGTGCAGATTCCAGAAAGGCGTGTGGGTGTCCGCTGCACAGGTCAGGCGCCGCAGCCCGTGAGCCTTTGAGCAGCTCTGCACACGGTCACCAGCGGTGCCACCCCAGCGTCATCCGTCTCCCTGCCACACTGCCCTCGGCTCTGAGGTCCCCAGCCTGCTGACGTTACCCAGTGCAAGCCCGTGGATTCTCCCCAGCTTGTTGTGGGTGCCCCCCACTCCTCTGCTCACTCAGAAACTGGGCAGCCCTCGTCTCCGGCTTCCCCAAACAGGGGAGCCGTCTGCTCTTAGCCCCTCCCATGGCTCACGTCCCACCGAGCCCCACAAGGACGTTCGCTGAGGGCATTCGGTGCGGCCTGGCTTGAACATGGTGATCATCTGGCCCAGGAAGCATTGCAAGGCTGCAAAGAATCTCTGCACTCAGGAGGTCTGAATTATCTGTGCACGTGTAAATAAGGAAAACATAAGAGTCACCACCTCCATGTGACTATTTACACTCAAATTGGTGCAAATAAAATAAAATTTAGAATCCAGGTGCTCAGTGCCACCAGTCACAGTTCCAGTGCTCAGCAGCCGCTGTGGTGAGTGGCAGGTCTCTCCCTGACTTCATGGGACATCTCACTGGACAACACTTCTCAGGGGCTGTCTCCCCTCGAATCATTGCTGTTCCCCCCACTGTGTCTTTGCCCTTTGAAAGCCCTAACCAATCATTGGTGCACTTATTTGTTTCATGGCTTCCCCCCACTCCCGTTAGACTGGGAGCTCCCTGAGAGTAAGGATTCAGCTCATCTCTTTTGACTCTTCCACTCCTCCCTGCCCCCAGCTTAGAATGGGATGGGTCCACAGGGGACACTGAAAATATATTATTAAAGTGAGTGAGTGGCAGACTGGGCCTTTGTATCTCATGGGTCTGACTTCAAAATCTGTTTATAAGTCAACTTGTCTTCTGGTGGGATACACCCACCAGGTGGTCACAGTTCCTCCAAGGGACACTGTCTATCAGTTTCTCAGGCCCATCTGTCTCCCGTTGATGTTCTGTTAATACCTTGCGTGCCGGCCACACAAGTCTAGCCAGTCTGCCTTCCGTCCTCCTTGCCTTTATTCATTTAAGGTGTCTGGCTCCCTGATATCCTCCAATATCTACATCTGCATGACTAAATCCAACCCTAATTTCAATAGCCAAGTGAATGCCACCTTCTCTAGGAAGGCTTCCTGAATCCAATTATTCTCTCACGACTCCTCACCCTCTACCCACCAAAAAAAAAAAAAAATTAGGAATGACCCTCTTCAGCTTTGATGTCCTTGGCTCTAAAACTCTACACGTCTCGGGAAATTTCTTAGCCCTGGCTAGTTTTATACACTTTGGATCACATTTTTAGTTCACTATTTCAGAGAGGAATCTATGCTTAGTTTAAAGCCATGTTCCCAACTCTGAAAAAGGTACGTATCACACAGTAGATGCTTAAAATATTATTTGAGTAAGTATGAGTAAATAAATGCTCACTTTTAAAACTATGATTCTGTGATTTTTTTCTGTTATAAATAATCATCACCACAAAATAGCTTAAGTCTCTTATGGTTTACTTCACAACCTTTTTACTTTTATTTTTCCAAAGTTCATGTTAGACTCTAAAGCACAGAGCGCTGTAGCTTATGTAATTTGTAAAATCAAATTCAAAAATTAAAAATTTCTTACAGACAACGGCTTAAAGACTAAAGCTGGAAGAAGCAAATTTCTCAATTGAAACATCTCTTGGGAATGGAGGCACATCCATTTTGATTTTGCAACAAAATAAATTAATTAAAATAGAAACATGTGGACCATTCATGTGACATATTTTGGAACCCTGCTAATTTTAGAACTAAAGTGTATGCATTTTAGATCCACATTTAAATAAAGGAGCTCCCAATGGAGGACCCACCCCTACCCTCACCTCCCTTTGGATGACATGCTGGAGAGTAGTGATAATATTTCTCCACACTTAAGGCCGCATGCCACCCTCACACCGACCCTACCATTGGGGACCTTTATCCTGTTGCCTGCTGGTCCCTAAATATCACCAACACGGCCTGATAGGAGGAAATGCTAAGTCTCTTGCTTCCTGAAGTAACGGAGAACTTGGAAAGACCTTAGGCAGGGTCCCCGAGATGAGGAGGCAAGGCGGGGCTTTATGCTGGGTTAGAAATTCAGAATAAGCGGTCTTCCAATGTGGAGGTTTGATTGGTGAGTAAGAGTCGCAGTACAATAGTCCGGAATGGATATCAGGAGCAAAGGGAGGGCAAGGATTCAGGGTGTAGACTGTCTGTTGCTGTTCAACGCTGAAGAAAAGTCCTTTTTTTTTTTTTTCCCAAGAAAGCCCTGACCGGTGTGACTCAGTGGGTCGGGTGTGGTCCCGCAGAGCAAAATGCCTGCAGCCAATTCCTGGTCAGAACACAGGCCTGGGCCGCAGATTCGGTCCCGAGTCGAGGTGCTCACAGAAGGCAACCAATCGATATTTCTCTCTTACATCGATATTTTCCTCCCTCTCCTTCTCCCTCCCTTGTCCTCTCTCTAAAAATAATTAAATAAAATCTTTAA
Organism: Furipterus horrens; assembly: GCF_987537825.1. Taxonomy (NCBI): domain Eukaryota; kingdom Metazoa; phylum Chordata; class Mammalia; order Chiroptera; family Furipteridae; genus Furipterus; species Furipterus horrens. The sequence continues at coordinate 207,648,613 of NW_028327173.1, read as the reverse complement.
AAAAAAAAAAAAAGTAAGTCCCTGAAATGAACAAGCAAAGAATCAAACTATTAGCCTGAGACAGTCCCTCCGGTGGTAACCAAGCCGGGCTAACCAAGGCCGGGGAAGAGCCGAGCTCCAGGAGCACAGACCGTGAGCTTGGTCGGGGGGAGAGCTTCCGACCTCAGTGGTCAGAGCCAGCTCTGTGGGCGCTGATAGATGCTTCAGTGATCAAGACACACCGCCCAGGGCAGAAACACAGCTTCTTGACGTAGGGTGCTGTTTTCTCCTTCCGTAGGGGTTCATACGTACCTATATTTCAAAGAAGTGCCCGACTGTTTTGAACTCTAGTATGTGTTACAGACCCCTCTTGTCCCACAGGGAGCCCGTGCCCAGAAGAGAAAGGGTTGCTGAGAGCTGCTGGTGCCCATCTGTTACCAAAGAGCAAGCTGGGGTCCCACCGCCTGCTCCTACCCTCTAGGCAAACTTCCAGGGGCAAAGGTTTGCTGATAAAGGAAAGGAGTCTTTACTCCAAAGCGGTCACGTATGCCTAGCAATTAAGGCTAAACTCTAACACCTGAGTTATCCTAGCTTTTCCCCTTCAGTTTCTGCAGGGTTCATTTACAAACCAAAAACAGCATGATACACAAAAGCTGCACAATTCTGGAAGAAGGGCAGGCTTTTCTGCCTCGGGGCCTATTCCCTCTAGAACACCCGAAGAATAAACCTGCCACCCTCTGCCAGGCCGGCCCGATCCTAGGCTGTACCCAGAGTTCCTTCCCACAGAAAATACCTTCCATTGGGACATGCAGGCAGCTGCAGCGCCGTCATCCACCCAGGCATCGCCGAGGAGGAAGAGCCTGAGAGCCAGAGAGAGCCTGAGCCTGAGCCTGAGCCCCAGAGCCAGCTCGGGACCCAGAAAACCTCATGAGCCAAAGAACCTGCCCTCTTTTTGTATCCATTGGCTCTGAAGGCTTCAGCTTCTCAGCCAATCCTGTCCTAGACTGCCTTCCATTGTCTCAGCAAACTCCTCTTATGGCCCCTCCCACTTCTCCGCAGTGATCCTTTAAAAAAAAAAAATGCTTTATTGATTATGCTGTTACAGTTGTCCCAGTTTCTTTCCCTTTGTTCCCCTCCACCCAGTGACACCCCTCCCTCCAGTTGTCCCCACCCCCTTAGTCCATGCCCATTGGTTGTGCATAGAGTTCTTCTCAACATCCTCCTGTCTACTCCACTCCCTCCTACTACACTTCTTAATTCCTGCACCATCTCCCTCCCTTCCCCCTTCCCCCTCCCTGCTGACCTCCCCCCAAAATGTTCCCCATACCTATAATTCTTTCCCCACTCTCGATGCCTACTTGGTTTGCCTTTGTTTCGGTTCCCTAGCTTCTGTTGTTGGTTGTTGTGATACAGTTTTCATTTTAATGTCATAGTTTTGATCCTCTTTCTCCTAAACCAGTCCCTTTAACATTTCATATCACAGTGGTTTGGATCTGATGAACTCCTTCAGTTTTACTTTGTCCTGGAAGCACTTTCTCTGCCCTTCTATCCTGAATGACAGCTTCGCTGGATAGAGTAATCGTGGCCATAGGTTTTTGCTTTGCATTACTTTGAATATTTCTTGCCAGTCCCTTCTTGCCTGCAGAGTTTCTTTTGAGAAATTAGCTGATGGTCTTACTGGGACTCCTTTGTATGTAATTCTCTTCCTCTCTCTTGCTGTTTTTGAGATTCTCTCTTTATCCTTAATTTTTGACATTTTGATTATAATGTGTCTTGATGTAGTTCTCCCTGGGTCCAGCTTTTTTGGAACTCTCTGTGCTTCCTGGACCTGTAAGTCCATTTCCTTCCCCAAGTTAGGGAAGTACTGCTTCATTTTTTTTTCACATAATTTTCCAATTTCTAGTTCTTCTTCTTCACCTTCTGGCAACCCTATGATTTGGATGTTGGCCTGCTTATAGGTGTCCCGTAGGTTTCTGAGCCTCTCCTCATTTTCCTCACTTTTTGTCTCCTCTTTCTGCACTGGTTGACTGTTCCTTCCCTATGTTCTGATTTGTTGATTTGATCCCTGTTTTTCTTTCCCTCACCACTAGTTTCGTATGTGTTTTTGTTCATTTCAGCAGGACTAGCCTTCATTCCTTCCCTGTCTTGTTTAAGACCTGCTGTCAGGTCTGTAAGCATTTTCATAACCAAAGCTCTGAACTGAGCCTCAGAAAGATTTCCTGTCTGCTGGTCCATTAGATTAGATATTTGCTGTCTGGTCAGCTGCGTCACCGGGATCTCTATCATGATCTGTGCCATCCTGACAGTTTTGTGTTTACCGTTGCTTCCTGGGCAGGGCTGTCACACCTCCTACGCTATAGGGGGTAGAGCTCCAAACACTCATCACAACTGGGTGACCCTTCTCACCACGCTGTGGCATTTTCTGTGGGGGTGGGGGCCCAAGATGGATTCCTGCCATTCACTCTCTGCTGAGAGACCAGGAGCCTCCTCCTCCATCCGCATCCCCTCCGGGCCTCACAGTCCAAGGCAATGCGGATCTGCCTTCCCTGGCATTGGAATCACAAGCTGATGGGTCTGGTCTGCAGCTGGGGGTATTCCCCAGGCGCTTCTCGCCTCCCCTTAAATATGGGTGTCTGTGCTTACTGCTGTCCTGCCACTGTTGCCGCTGCTGCTGCCACCAGCACAGCCTGACCTCTCCACCCCGGCTTTGCCCCTCCTACCTGTCTGGATGAGCACCACTTGTTTATGACTTCATACGTTGGGCTTCCATTTATTTTCTGGAACTTCTGGTTATTTCTGGTTTTGCGGTAGTTGTACGTCTTCTTAGTTGTGGAGGGAGACGGAGCGTATCAGCCTAGGCCTCCATCTTGGCCAAAGTCTCCTGTGTGTGTTTGCCTCTGTGTCTTAGGTAGAGCTGTCACACCTGTTATGTTTAAGGGGCGGAGCCTTAGGGATTCGTCAGTACAGGGTGACCCATTTCACCACGTTGTGGCGCTGTATGTGGGAGAGGGGTCTGAGAGGGAACAATGTTACTTGCTCAGCACTTGCCCCTTTTCCAGACACTTCTCCCACTTCCGTATGGGACTGGCGCCCCTCTAGCTGTTGCCCTGGCCGTCGTTCCCAGAGTGGGTGGGTCTGCGGACGTTCTAGGACCGTGGGGGCCCTTTAAACAAGCAAACTCTGCTGAGAGACCAGCTGTTTCTGCCTCCACCCCAACCCCCACTGGTTTGCACAGTCAGAAGCAATGAGGCTTGATTTTCCCTGGTGCTGGGACCGTGAGCTGTGCGGTCTGGTGAGGAGCTGGGAACAATCCCCAGGTGTCCCTCCTGAGTTTTATAATGTGTGACTGAGCTTTCCACTGGTCCGCTGTTGCCACTGCCACTGCTGCCACCACACTGCATCCTCTCCACCCTGGCTCCGCCCCTCCTACCTGTCTGGATGAGTATTTCTTCTTTATATCTTTGTTTGCTGGACTTCCATGCAGCTTGATTTTCTGGAACTTCTGGTTGTCTCTAGTTTTGAGGTAGTTGTACTCCTTCTTAGTTGTGATGGGAGATGCAGCTTGTCTCTTTATGCCTCCATATTAGCCAGAAGTCTCCCCCCAGTGTTCTTAACCAGATCTCTCTGTATCATGTCTATAAAGCACAGAAAAATAAGACCTTAATTTGAGCACTTTTTGAAAAAACTCTATTTGATTTCTGATCTGTTAACAAGTTCTAGCAGATATAAATACACATCAATCAATATTTTATTGCATTGTATTTCCCTCTTTGAGCCACTGCCAGGTAGGTGGCTATTGAAAGCACTTGGAATTATGAATGCTGGTTTACAATTAGTACTTAGTTACTCAGCTTCATTCTGTGACATGCTGAAGGCTTGTGGAAAGGTGCTGTTCTCTGCAGGGAAGTCATCAGGGGATAAATGCTCAAATTTGTAGGCGGGGCCAATGTTGTGTATTAATAATGCAGTGGGTTAACATTACCTACTTTTTAAATACTTTCTTCCAATTACTTGCTATCTTGAGAACCAGTTTTATCTGGTATAGCCATACCCATAGTCATACCTGTCCTTAGATGTGCACCCATATCTATTTAATGTGGCAATTAGGTGAACCCTGACAATGAGTCTGGCAGATAAAGCCATGAGCTACATGATCTGGATTCAGAAGACATGAGTTTAAACCCAGCTCTGCCACTGACCACTGTGTGACCAGTCATTTCAGGTGGAACATGGGTCTCGCAATCCTGCCTCAGGGAGAAGGTGTATGCCTTGCAGCCACGTGTGTTGAGAGAGTTTGTAAATTTAGAAAGCAGTGTAATCCACAGTATACACCAATAGTGGGTATATCTGAGTGGTGGGTTGTGTCTTCTTTTCATTGCATCCCTTATACATCTTGAGGGTTTGCCCCAATGGGCAGACTTTTACTCAGGAATGAAGGCATTACTAAGAGAGGTGCACACATACGTGTGTGTGCCTGTGAGTTCCTGTTTATGTATATGAGTGTATTATCTGTGCATATCTAAGTGTCTTGTGTGCCTGTCTGCATCTATGTATGTGTGTGCATATGTGTGTAAAGAAACTTTAGTGATGACACAGACATTCCAACAACTTTATTTCATCCAAATCAAGTCTTTCCCATGTGTCACTAGCCCCGTGTCTGTAGACCACACAGCCTCTTGGAGACAGCTGACCCTTGCCCTTGGGGTCACTATGCTTCCAGTAGATGCAGCCACAGAAGGCGTCTGCTGAGCCAAGAAGGAGGCTGGAGGCTTTAGGCAGGGAGTTCTGGGACCTGAGTAAGAAATGTGGGTCGCTTTGTGCCCAGGAAGCCCTCACCTTGAGTGGATGGGTGAGCTGGAGGAGTGCCCAGGAGGACCCTTGGAAGCTCAGGGCCCAGTGTATGCTCCAGATGCCTGGGCCCAGGGGTGGCACTGACCCTGCTGTCTGGTATGGCCCCTGCCTGAGCAGCACCCAATCGATCTTGATCAATCAAATGGACCAATGAAATGGATCCCAACGTGGCATTCCTGGTTCTAAGAATGACTGAGAAACTAGGGTAGGAACTACTATGAACGTGCCTATGTTTACTCTGGAGGTGAGCGATGTGAGCTTGGAGGTGCCCTGCGATGTGCCGCCCGCCACTCATGTGAGGGCCATGCAGCGTCAGACGTCAGGTCCTGCGTGTGTGTAAAGGTGCCCTTTCCTTCCGCTTTAATGCTGATTCCGGCCCCGCCGCCCTAATTCACTAGCCTTCCTTCAAACGAACGTGAATCACAGTAAACATCTGTGTTAGACAATCACTGTGTCAAAAGGTGTGTATTCTCACGGGCAGGGTAATCACCTGGGAGTGGGTAACAGGTGGGCTTCCCTATATTGGGAAATCCAGTCAAATTAAGGAGAAAACAAAAATAACATCTTGGAATGCGTCTTCTCTGGTTTTGTAAGTTACGAGGGGCGAGTGGATCTTGGAAAGACACAGTTTATCACACTCAGCATCTGAGGACAGATATTTGTCACCTGACTCACTTCCGCCTTGTCGAATGAAACCAGGCCTAAACTGCACGCCGCAGAGGGCGCAGACGGTCGTAGTCTCGGAATTCATTGGAGATGACATGAAAAAGTTGTTCGGATGCTTTATTATGTGTGGAAGGCTCATAAAACTCAGGCTGAGCTACCAGGAGGAAAGTGCGGTCAGAGATGAGGGCGAGCGTGGAGGGGATGACGGTGCAATTGAACTTGAAAGCCTCTCTTTATAGACGCCCTAAAAATCACGCTCAGCGCGCTGGGAGAAACGCGCAGCTGCGCTGTGTCAGGACCCCGCTGCTGGGAACGCTCACCAACGGAAAAGGCGACCCGGAGTGCGGGCGTTCTCTCTGTTATGAAATGGGGGCGGGTCCATTTCGACACCCCTTAACTGCCTGGCAGGCAACCTTTTATTCATTTAACACAGTTATTAAGTGCCACTCACATGCCAGGCTCTGTACTAGGAGCTGGGGATAGAAGGACGGAAAAGGCGTGGTCCCTGCTCGGGAGGAGCCCTTGAACATGGGAGATGGACTCCTAACCCGGTGGGCAGAGGGTCCCAGAGCAGGGTCCTGGCTGTATGAATTGGGATGATCTGCCCATAGCTAAGCATAGATTCTGGGCACACCTCGTCCTTGTACTCATTAATAGGATTGTATATACACACGGAAGAAAGTTTTCAGAGTTTGGTGAAAAAATAATTTAAAAAATTCATCAACTTAACTCTCAGAAACAATAGGTCACCTTGGATTCTAGTTCCTTCTGACCTTTGACTTATGCATGTGTAGTTGACATGGCTGGTGTTTCTGGCTATTTAGGATTGACACAGACATTTTGTACATTACTTTAAATGCTCAGCAACATTAGTTTCAGGGTTTGATCGTACCCTATCGTCTTTGTGATGTTGCATATTGGAATGAGTTGGGGGGGGGCAGCTTTTGGAAAACTCCGAGGCTTCCACTCGCTCCCCCAGACCAATTCGTTCAGGCTCTGGGATGTGACACGCCCCTCCGTACTTAAGCTCCCGTGTGACCCTGATGTGCCACTGCACCGAGAAACCATGCGCAGGCTAGTAGTTTTTCCCATTATTGTTAGACAATTGGATTATTCCCAATATTTTTGTTTTAAAATTAAATGATTGTATAATGGCGTAAAGTATGGCAGCATTCTGCATGATCGGCGTCTCGGAAAGAAAAAGATTAGGATAACAATGAAAACCTAAACCATTACTTTATGATCACAACTCCCGATGCCCCAACAGTAGCCGGCACTTGGTCAGCCAAACAAAACTTACCTGTCGAAAATGTAGATTTCCCAGAATGTGACTCCCACGGGTCTGAAAGGCCCCGAAAGGTGTCCTTTTCCTATTTAACCCTGGGGGTGACGATACAGGAGCTCTGTGGGCGCCCGCACCCTGCTGCACCCCTGCCATCCCTGGGGACGCGCAGGTGCGGTAGCCCAGGAAGAGGCCGCTCAGATCTACATTTGGGATAGAACTTTCCTCCAGGCAAGTAATTAGCTGACACTTTCCAGGTAGCACACCTTGGGTCCAGGACACGGTGTGGTGCCCACACTCCAGCCACCACTCTCTCGGTCACTGCCAGCCCGTGGCCAGAGGTTCTATTGAGGACACTGGCACCAGGGTCACTCCTGCCCCTGAAAGCGTGCCGCTAACAGGGAGTCTGGCTCTGGCCCCCATCAGCCTGGGCCGGGCTTTCTCAGAGCTGAACTGTGTGTGGTCGGAGGCTGTTCCCTCTCCACCGTCCTTCCTTGTCTCGGTTTTACACATCTCCGGAGACCCCTCCTGCTCCTGCTCCTTCCTTCCTCGTTACTCAGGACACTTCCCTCGGGTGCTCTCCTATAGCTCAGACTTGGATTTGGCGTCTGCTTCCTGGAGGATTCTCAGCAAACCCGAGGTGCTACCCAGTGAAGTGAGCATGGGGACCCCAAGCAGTGGTGGGCTGGAGCCCTGCACACAGCAGGGCCGCTCCTGGGAGCCATGTGGGGGCCTCGCTCACCAAGTCTGCTCAAGGACATCCCTTTGGTGGCTTGAAATCAGCCGTGGTGGAAGCATTTGCACAACAGAAATCAGCAGATGCTGCACACCAGCGCCCTGTCCCCATGGAGGGTCGGGTGGTACGCATTTCCCAGGCCACCACCAGGTGCAAATGTCGCAGCAGCGAGGATTCTTATAAATTCTGGTCCACACGTGAAATTCGCCTCCTTTGAGGTAGTGGGAACGCACAGAGGCTACACCCATCCTGTTGTTATTACTCTCCCGTTGCTATTCCTCCTGATGTCGGATAAAACCCCTGTTGTTTCATATTCCAAGTTCATCATGTAAACGCCTGTCTCCACCTGCTGCTCCCCAAGACTTCGTCTGTTCCGGTGCTTCTTGTCATCCCTGAGCGCACAAAATTCTCTAGTAGGCCACAACACTCTATAATTTTGTAATCAATAAGAAATTTTACCGGCCAGAGGACAATTACCATAAGTCAAACTCAAAATGATATGCTCCAGGAATAATCCCCTCCCTTTTATTTATTTACTTTTCAATTGGAGCATCTCGAAGAGCTCGAAGCAGCCGCTTGTATTTGTATTCATAATGGGTACACACGCTCAGGCGTACATGATTTAGTCATGTCATAGTGTTTGGTGAAAAGAACCAATATCCGGAGGGGAGAGACTGGCCAAAATAGCTAAATAAACAAAGACAAGCACACAGGGCTTGGTTTCTAGAAGGAAGATTCCCTCCCAGCACAGGGAGAAGAGTAAAAGTGTCCTCAAGGTTATTAATATTAATACCAAAAATCATATTAGAGGTTTTAACTTGCGTTTTATTAATAAATGTAAGCATCCATTTTCTTAACTGTAAGGTGAGTTTCATAAGAGCAGAGTATCATTCCTGGGACCAGTAACATTATATGCATGTGTGTGTGTGAGATGTGTCTCCACGTGTGTTTGTGTATGTGTTGTATGTTTCCATGTGTAAGCAGAATCGCTGGTGCCTATATCTGTCTGTGCATGCATGTCCCATATATCTGTGTGAATCTAGTAAGTGTTCAATAAAAGGGAATTTATTTTGTGCCTTCTCTTAGTTCTCCAAGTGTATGGGGATAAGGCACCTCCATTTCCTTGCTGAGTGTATCCATTATTAAAGAAGAGAGATTGCTTTCTGGTGTGCCTGTAAGTGATCACTAATGCATTAAAAGTTGAAAGTAAATAAGACGGGCAGACAAAAGACAAGGCAGAATTCACAGTGGAAATAGCTCTGTGAAACCTTTCAACACTGGCCTGTGGCTGAGCAGAAGCAAGAGAGGTGTGGGGGGTTTGGGAAGGTGGGTGAACAGTTACCTTGGGAGGTGCAGGAGGGCTTGGAGTATCCAGGATGCCTCGCAGGGCATATGAGGATGCTATTACAGAAGACATAATTTTTATAAACAATAAAGGTTTTCCAAATAATCTCTCGCTTTGTGCTACAAAACCCCCACAGAGCCGGGCAGACACTGAAGAAGATCCATGTGGTCCAGGGCTTTCTGAATTCAGTTCCTTCCATCAAAATCATATAAAGATGGGGGAGTGAGGCTGGGGAGGTGGCATGACAAATTGCCTTGGATTCATTTTTCATCATTTGTGTGATATTATGTAGGACTTGAACGCAGCTCAGCGGATGGACACCATAATCGTCTGCGAGTTAGTGATTGCTGCTACAGGCACATAGCCAGATAAAGCAGTCATATCTTAATGGTAGGTAAATAATCCTTTCGTGTCGCCGAGGAACGTGCCGCAGGCAGCCCTCTATTCATGGGAACACCTTTATTTTTGTACCCCTTTTCAGCAGAGATAGAGTCACCCTGGTAGCTGTCTTCCTACACTGATAGACAGAAAATAACAACAACACACACACACACACACACACACACACACACACACCCAGCAGGATAATGGCTGTATAGTTATACAGTAATAGCTCCCTTCTAGAAGCTAGACAATTTCTTTCTCTATTTTCTAACTATGAAAAACAGCCCTCTTTAACAGACAGAAATCCAGGTTTGGGGGCATTCCTTCAAATAGCTGCTCTCCTGAAGAGCTGTGTGACCTAGAATCTTATTTTGCAAACTGCAATGTGCTCATAAATCACCCAGGTATCCTGTCAAAATGCAGATTCTCGGTCCGGGTGGAGCCGGAGGCTGAATTTCTCCCCAACCCCTGTGCGCTGCTCAGGCTGCCGAGCCTAGAGCTCCAGATTCAACAGCTACCGCAAAGACTTGGACTGGGCCGTCGTCTTTCCTGAGTGGCAGTTCCTTCCTCTGAGAACTGTGGATGGGACTGTTAGATAAGCCGCGAGGATCTTGCCCCACCAGGCTTCCAGAGGCCTCCGCTGAGCGTCTGGTGATCACAGGGGTCCATCAGCGGATGCTGTTACTCTGACTGCGAGTAACGTGCGCACAGGACCCGCGCGGGGATTAACCCCCTGTGGGGACAGGTACCCTCAATGAGACGCAGGCACGGTGCTCCTCACCGTTTCTTCCTCTCACGACCCCCTGCGATGTCGCCGGCCCCCTGCGCCCTGTGGGTTCTGATGGCAGGACATCTTGCATGCCAACAGCTTCCCCCAAATAACAGTAAAGCAGGGAAGGAAGGAGACGAAGAAACGCTGTTTGCCGCCCCCAGTTGCCACAGCTTGGGGTGCCCTGCGGGTAGTGAACATGAACTTCATCTCCCAGGGCCTGGCGGAGACCTTAACCCATCAATATGGAACGCAAGCCTTTGCACGAGGTCCTTTGCCCTCAGTTGCCAGCACTCAGGGTTTTGCGTGACCCCCACCCCCCCACCCCCCGTGTCGTCTTTGGTAAGTCGCAGGACCTGAGAAAGCTGAAAATGTGTCCCTTAGGGCAGGGGCTGCGGGGAGGATATGGCATTAGAACGGAGAGGGCGGAGGGGCAGGGACCCCGGGGTGTGCAGCGTGCCTCCCACCTAGTTCATTTCAGGGGTAGAGCGCGCACTGGTTTTCCCAGGTCGTCAGAGCTCCAGCCAGGTGGGGGAGGAGGCGAATGGGGTTCCCTTCTCCTAAATTTGAGTGGGTGGTGTGATGTGATCGAGGGTCAGAAAGGGTTAATTTCTTAGCGCCTGTGGAAATGAGAGGCCAGCACCAGCCGCCTCTGCCCCTCCCTGGCGCTCCCATTGTAGAGATGGATGGATCCTACAGGCAAAGCCGGGTGCAGGGCTCCGCCTCTCAGCCTGGGGTCGGGGAGGATAAAGTGATTCTGCGTTTCTGGAGGGCAATTTGACATTCGGTCTCAAAGCCTTTAACTTTGTTTGTACCCTTGGGCCCCGCGGATGTGCATCTGGAAAATTATCCCAACGAAACAGCATAACCACGTGAAATGTTCAGCTGTAGGGCGCCGTGCCTGGGGTTGGGATGCAAATTTTTTTTTTTTTTTTGTAACCCTGATGGGTAGGGGGTACCCGAAAACAAACACCAAACCAACAGCCATAACAACGACACAGAGACACCACATAAATGTTCCCCGTTTTCCAAGCCACAGGCAGCCTTCCTCCCGGAGAGCTGGAGGTGGGAGTTGGTCTCCGGTCGAGGCAGCTCTGTTACTTGGAAGCCTTCTCCCCACCGGCAACCTGGGGAAGAACTTTAAGCAAGTACCCCGCCCGGCATTCCGGGCAGCGGTGAGTCTGCAGGTGTGTCAGACTCAGAGGTAAAGGCCCTGCTTTGTTGGGTAAACGGGGAAGCTCTGTTCTGGGCCAGAAACGCACTTCTGCAGCCTGAGACACCCCTTCCTACAGAGCCTCCTTCCTCTTCTGGGGAAGAACTGCAGCTGGTTGCCGTTTGCCTGGGAGGAGCACGCAGCAAGCCCCAGCGCATTCAGGTGGTGGGCAGCGTGGAGCTCAGCACCTGCCCTCAACCTGCGTACATCCCAGCGAGCTGACAGAGCTCATAAACATGCGCAGGAGGAGCTAAATAAAAAATAAACATACATGGTATTAATTAAGTCCCCCTGGATAAAGAGGAAACGTGCAGGAAACGGGATAGTATTGGGAAGGAGGTATTTAGCTAGGATGGTCTCTAGGGCCTGGCTGAGGTGGTGACAGGGAAAAGAGGGGGGAGGGACGATGCCAGTCACCGTGCGGGGTTTGGCAGCAAACCGCTAGGAGAACAGTGAGCCTAGCTAGGGGGGAAGTGAAAGCTTGGGAGGTTTTATTTTGGGTGGATAGCTCACAGCGAGTTTGTAGGCTGGTTAGGGTGGTGTCGTGGAGTGAAAAAAACTTCTGGGGCTGCATAGAACACATGGGCACGGGGAGAATTTAGTCCTTGAGGAAGAAGAGGCCACGGGACAGGGTGCACAGGGCGAGGAGTCTGTCTCAGGGATGAAACGGGTGCGCCTCCCATCAGACACGGGGAAGCCACACAGCCTGGCTACAGACACAGGCAGGCCAGCGTCCCCGGGAAATTAAGGCGGAGAGTGTGTGTGTCACTGCGTTGAGCTTCTTTGAAATGTCAGGCGAGGTCAGCAGCAGAGAGTGTGGTGGGCATTTGAGAAGAGCACCTGGGAAACTGCCAGCTCTAGAGCCGGGGACGTAAATTTACTTGGCAAGTGCAGGATTGTCTAGTTAGATTAGATGCCTGTTTCAGGCACGGGGCCGCTAAAGGAAATCCGTCCCCTCAGCCTCGTTTTGTAATGTTCCCAGTCACAATCAGCTCCTTGGGAGCAGACGCACTGAAGTGAACAGCTGGCTATAACCAGGTATGACACTTAATTTTGTGTATAATTTGGCTTGACCATGGTATCCTGATATTTAATAATATATTATTCTGGATATTTCTGTGCAGGTACTTTTTAGACAGAATTAATATTTAAGTCAGTAGACTTTGAGTAGAATAGATTATCCTCTGTAATGTGGGTGAGCCACATGTAATCAGTTGAAGGCCTTAAGAGAAAATTTAAAAAAGGAACAATCTTCCTGGAAGAAAAGGGATCTCTGCCAACAGACTATGACTCAAAATGCAACTCTGCCCTGTGTCCTCAGCCTTCTTTCTGGTCTACCCTAAAGATGTTGAACTTGACAGCCTCCAACGTCACCCGAGTCAAATCCTTAAAATGATTATATCTCTCTGTATGCACACCCAATTGGTTCTGTTTCTCTGGAGAACCCTGACTAAGACATCAGGCTCATGGAGGAGTTGGAATTACTCACGGAGCCTAACGAGTGGAGAACAGCGAGTGAAGGAAGGCTGCTTCCAGAGTGGTTATGGCCGTGGTCTGGGGAATTGTACCTGAAGGGAGGTTGTTCCAGTCACAAGAGACCAGGTTACTCTGGAATGGAAGACAAGTCTCAAGTCTGAAGAGACGATCACAGAAAAATTTTATTTCTGATGCAGGATGGATATGACCTCTGTTCATTGTGGTCACTCAGAGACCTGTTTGCTATCTATTTGACCATCTTTCTGAAAACTTAAGTTTTAAAAAGTAATACATATTCTCCACGTGCAAAAGGCAACATGATAGCATGGAATAATCACTGGACATGGAATAGGGAGAGTTAGAAAGTGCCTTGGTTCCAGAATTTACCAGTTCACTTATTTTGGGCAAGTCACTTAACTTCCTTTGCTTCTTGTTCTATAAATTGATCTTACCTGACACGATAAGGTTAACTGATTGGAAAGTTCATCTTAATGATATAGATCTTCTAAAAATGATCCAAAAGGGCTTATAATATAGTATATTTTAAGACAGTGAACACTAAACCAGAAATTTAAGGTCCATTTTGAAGGATAGAAGAACAAATTTATTTTGAGGGCTGATAAAATTATCGTGATTGAACAATGAATTTAGTCCAGAGCTTTGAAGCAGCAAAAGCTAAAAGAGACAGTTCTTGAGATGTATTTATTTATTATTCCAACAACAACTCCAAAATGGGAAGAATGTTTCTTGGAAATATTTGATTACATTGCAGCCCATAAAAGTGACAAATGATTGGTGTGCTCCAACATAACGGACGCTCGTCATTTTGGCCTGAGTTCAAGTGCCAGGCCTGCCAGTTTCTAGATACCACTCGGAACCAGGACAAGATACTTAGTATCTCTGAGCCTTCATTTTATTGTTCAAAAGTTTGGGAAGCTGCATAGTATCTTCTTTATTGAGGAGCTGTGGTGGTTTTAATGGCGGTGGTGCACCTAACATGCTTAGCTGAGTTTAGCATACATGACCTAATTAATTACAACTTGGATGATCATTGTTACGGCAGGTGCATCAAAGTTCTTGTGGTCTTTGATCTTACAAACCCATGGCTGTCCTTCCTCTAGCATTCATTTCTTTTCCACATATCTTCTGAGTGCACTGCTCTAGGAACTGCTTTAGGGTTACATAACCGTTATGAGTCTTAATTTTATTATCTATAAAAGTTAAAGACTAGGGGAAGCAAGGACACCTACCCTGTTGGGAAGTGAAATAAAGCCATAAAGTTCTCGAGGTGGAGATCCTGGTGCTTCCCAGGCCTCTGTTAGATCCTCTTCTTCAGACCCTGACCCACCCCACCCTTCCTACTGCCTCAAGGTCATCTACACCTGGGGAAATGGGCGGTCCTCTCCACAATGAGCTCCTTGACTGTGAACCTCACACCTCAAGGATCATGTGTCTGACCGGAGTTGATGTCCGGGCACACACGCCCACACTTGTAATAGGGCAAAATTAACTTCTGCTCAAGTTAACCCTCCCCAAATGCCGCAATGAACATGAATAAGCTGAGAGCTTACCTGGGTGAGACTCGTACTAGCTCTGAAATGAAATCTCTTCTTCTGAATAAGGGACTGCCATATGCCAGTACGCGTGACCATCGACAGAGAAGGCCGTTTGACTTATATGCGTGTATTTTTTTTGTTTAGGATATCAGACCTGCTAGTCTACATTTCCATGGGTTCATAGTCTTTCAATTAGACACTCAGTTGAATATAAATCATTTCGCCAGTGATCCCTGTGAAGGAATGTTTGAAAAAAAAAGCTTGGCAAACAAGAGGTCTCATCAGCTCAATATTACACTTTGTCATTAATGACACTGACTGTTTTCATTCATTATTCAGCTCAAGTTAATAGTAATTTGTGCCTGAGAGCAGGAGCAAAAGGGGAAAAACGAGGGCTGGGGAGAATGTGTTTATATTAGAAATAATTTTAAAATAGTATCTCTAATGCACAGCGAGAAGGAATATTATTTTCGCCATTTAAATTCAATTATGTGCACAGTGGTTCTGCCTTTCTCTCAGACGATGGAATGGTCCTGTGGCGCCTTACGTGTGGTGACAACTGGAGTATATGTCGCCTTCCTTCTTTTCTTGCACTGCCTCCTAGATATACTTTCACTTCCAAGTTAATCACCCTACCGTGGAAGGCTTTTTGAGGCGAAGGAGGTTCTCTTTTAAGAGACACTTCAAGATATGAAGAGAATAGATCTTCAGATCTCAGTTTGCATGGGTTCACTTCCTCCCACGAGCACGCTTACACCTCTAGAGGTTTCAGG
This sequence comes from Furipterus horrens, assembly GCF_987537825.1. Taxonomy (NCBI): domain Eukaryota; kingdom Metazoa; phylum Chordata; class Mammalia; order Chiroptera; family Furipteridae; genus Furipterus; species Furipterus horrens. The sequence goes on along the minus strand of NW_028327173.1, from coordinate 207,633,583 downwards.
CATGGACTGAGGCACAGAAACTCCTGGGAGGGAAAGACAAACACCCACCCTCCAAGATGAGCAGATTCCCGAGGGGAGGTGACCTTGGAACAAGCCATAGCAAGGAGGCGATGAGACATGTCAGCTGCATGGACCGTGGAGGCAGCTTTTGATGCATGACACTGGTGGACAGTAATGTTGAGAAACGCTAGTGGGGAGCCAGCACATGTACACCGACAGTGGTGCTGAGGACCCATGTGTAGGTCAAGGTTGCTGGGGGGTAAAATGCAAGGAAGGGGTTGTTAATGGGAGGGATGAACAGCTTGGTGGGTACTACGTTGTGAGGAGCATCGCATGACTTCAAAGGATGCTCAACAGATGGGTCCATGGAAACTCATGAAATAGAAACAAAGTCTGCGATGTAGGCTCAGGACTAATGCCAGTTTCCTGGTAATCACTGGGGAAACCCAAGGGGCAGGTACACAGGAATGCTTGCAATTTCTTGTGCCTCTAAAATTATTTCAAAGTTAAAACATTTAAAATATTTAAAAGTATACAGAGGATAAAAGCAGGTCTATGGCTGCTCAGAGGAAAGCAGATATGTAGGTTGTAATTATTACAATGGCTTTGTTAACTCAATGGCACCGCGCACTTAGGTGCAATCTCATAAGCCCTCAAATTCCTTGTTTATACATTCTTGTAGTCTACTCCTTATTCTCAAGCACACTTTGGCACAGAGTTCTTTATTGTCACCAATAAACCTACTTTTGCCCAACCGTGTATGTATTTTAAGAAGAGTTGCTAAGACGTGAGGTGGGGGGGCGGGGGTGGGGGGAGGCAGCGCAGACCAGCCTGCAGGTGGGTTTCCTAATAAGATTCACCTGGAAAGAGACCTCTAAGGGTGTTAAGTCACACCCCCTCCCCAAACCAAATAGAATCCCAACAGGACTAACTGGGTCACGCAGTCCCTTAGGGATGGGGCTCTAAAGAGAAAATCTTATTCATTGGTTCACTAGTCATTTCATTTATTTATTTTGCGCATGTTTAGTCAGAGGAGCGGCATGCCGTTGGCAAGAGCCCAGCCTTTTGAGACAGACCACTCTGCCCTTTACCCCGATCTTGCCAGGTGTAGACCTTGCTGGTTGCGTCCTGAAGGCAGCTTCCCAACGGCAAGTCCACCTTTCCTACCTGTGGGCCTCGGGGTCAAAGGTGCTGCGTGTTCTCCGTGTGCAGTGTTGAGGGAGGTTGGCACCTACAGCACTGGAAGAACAGGGCCTAAACTGGGACGGGGGCCGGAAGTTCTCAGCTCTCAGCATTCACCGGGGCCCACGAGTGTTCACTAAATATTACCCAGTGTAAGGATTTGAGATGACTGAGTCTCAATGTGTTGTTTAACCTTTATTAACTTTCAAGTTCACATGCATAAAATGGGGAGAATCATATGTACATAGAAAGGTCATGGAGAAGATTAAGTGAGTTAACATGGGTCTTAAGTCCAAAACAGAGTAACATCAATACCTGATAGTTCTTCTCCTTCCTGTCTCTTGTCTGTCTTCCATGCCTGGCCAACCTCTCTGCACCCCAATCCACCAACGGCACGTGGTCAAGACCTCTGACCCCTCCACCAATAGCCTGCCCTGCCCCAGGCTCCTGGTCCCAGGCTCTCATCTTGGACTATATGTAACTTTTTATAAATAGAGATTTTTATAAATATTTAAAAATAAAATAAAAAATTCCCTCACATTTAATGTCTAGAGTTATGTGCTTTGAGTATTTTGGCAAAACTTCCTTCAGCTTTATTCTGCATATTTTATACAGGTGCCTTGATATAGAAAGAGAACAATTTTGTATCCTCTCATTTATTGGGGGGGAGGGTAACAGGGTGAAAGCTATTCTCTTTGTCATAAATTTTTTTCTAACAATTTATAAGAGTGTTTGGTGGGAGCTGTATGCATACATGTTCAATAATTTTTATACAGAAGATTCCTTATTTATATACATGCATATAAATGTTTATATAGATATTTATACACGTTTGGCTAATCTAATAAAGAGCAGCATGATGCATGTAACTTGGACTTGTTGAAGGACTTGTCTAATGTGGGATTCTTGCATCTCCCCTAGGTTCTGAATGTCACATACTTCATTCCCAGAGTTCAGCCCTCTGATTTTCTGAAATCCATCACGTGGCCACTCACCTCTTTGGGTACCGTGGCTCCCTCCAAAGAACTGGATTTCTCACCCCAGAGCCAGGTCTGGTTGGGTCTCCTGTCCCAGTTCTAACTGCCGTATCCTAGTAGAGTTAATATTCTCAAATTTTCTAAATCAGAAAAAAACAAAAAATTCACAACCGATTTTCCATTCTCTCACAATGTTTTTTGAAGACATGTTGACCCTCCTATTATTTTGATTTTGATTTTGATGGAACTGTGAGATATTCCAAGGGGCCTCAAGTGAAATGGAGACACGCAGTTTGGTTTTAGGTGTGTTGGTTGTGGTGCAGATACTCAACACCATAATTGCCGTTTGAGCGACCATGACTTTTGGGGTACCACAGAGTTGGGTTCCAGCCTCACCTGGCTCACTTACTGAACCCCTTTGAGAGTCAGTTTCCTGCCTGAAAACAAGAGATGGCAACACCCTACTGGAAGAGCCATTGTAAGGACTTCTGATCGCTGGGTTAGTGCTGGTCACTGGGCATACTCGTGACCAATCCAGCTTTAAGGACAATTGGTTATGTTGACACTCAATGCAAAAAAAAAAAAAAAAAAAAAAAAAAATTGTCCCTTATTATTGATATGAACTTAAACAAGAGAGTTACTCCCCATAAGCCTCAGTCTCTCTTTCTGAAAAAATTAGAGAAACATGTATTTATTCTTAGGGCTGTTCTATCAAAAGAGATAATGCATTTAAAGTGCCTGGCATATGCCAGAAACTCAATAAATATTCATTTCTTCTCACTCTCCTCCTTAATTCCATCTTGGATTTCAGCACAAGGCGCTTGACCAGGCAAAGAAGGTCACATCGGAGGCATGGGCATGATGGAGCTGTACCCCTGCGGGCTTGATCAAAAATGATTGACATTTAAACTGGGCCAGTAGGCTGGTGACGTTCGGGTGAGAGACAGAGTTAAATTAAGGTTTAGTCTTAGCCCCTTCCATGTGTTAGCCAGGCTGTGCAGAGCCAAGAGCTTGAAAGAGATTCAGTGCTGAATTTTCTCACTAATCTGATGAGAAGGGAGAGGCATGGAAGAATCAGAGTTCAGATGGCTTATTTTCTAGCTAGCAGACACTGGAAAGTTTCCATCAGAAAACAGGAACAGAGACAAAGAGAAATAATAACTGGAGATGGGCTTTGTTGGCCAGAAAAAGTTATCTTTCTGCCGGGGTGGAGGGCAGTGGGCGACCGTAGGGATGGAAGCAGCTACTCAGGGGACATATTTCATTTTAATGTGGTCGCTTTGGTCCCTCTATCTGCACATTCAATTAGCATCAGAGGGAAAAATAAAAGTTCCTCGTGTGTCAGTTTGCTTTCTCAGGTCGGGGGACAGAGCTGGGCAAAGGCGGTCACTCCATGTTGCTTTCCTCGGAGAGCGCTTGCCCGCACTGTGTTGGCCTCCGAGGATAAAGGACACAGATACAGTCATGCTTTTCTGCATCTGCTTTCTCAGGGAAGAAAAAATGGAAGTGCCATTTTAAATGAAAGCAGTTGAGTGATTGTCTTTTTTTATGGGTTCTCTCTCCTCCCCAGAGTCATAAGAATCGACCTTCTATGCCTGTTCCTTCTCTCTCGTCCTCTCTCAGGTGCCTTTCGCTGACTCGCTACACGTGGACCGTAACTGTGGCCTGTGTGTCCCTCCACGGTCCCCAAGGCCACAGCTGCAAAGTGGCAAGGTGAGCTCTGCAGGGTGATCCCAGGGCCACAGTCCTCGGCTCTGGGGGTCCCCCAAGTCTTTCTCCCTTCATATTTTTCTCACGCTTCCAGTTCTCCACTCAACAAACTTAATATCCTTGCTTTGCATTGCCTTGGCTCATTCCTTTATGTGGTAAGTCTCCCAAAGGCCCCTCACCTCTGATGTTCAAAATTCTACTAAGTCTTCAACATTCTGATCAAATTCTATTCCCTAGGCCTCCCTGTCCCAACGCTGCCAAAAAGTTTCTTCCAATCACCCATCTCAGCACAAACTTGAGTCAGTCTGAAATCAGAAAAATGTATTCATTCATTCATCCATTTATATCTGTCACCTTTATGAAGGGTTTTTACAAAAACGGCCACACTGTTTCTAGTTCTATATGCTCTTCCAAGATCTTACTACTTCCCATCCAGAGAGGGAGTCTTTGTCCCCTCCCCGGTAACTGGGAAGCATTGGTGACTGCAGACGTGACTCTCAGAAAGAGGAGTGACACAGCATGACTGCTGACACTAGGTCGGCAAGGGGAACACAGTCCTTGTCTGTCCTTCTGTCTTGAGATGTCATTCTTAGAACCTACATGTTGCGAGGAAGGCCAGGCCATGCAAAGAGGCCGCATGTGATTGTCCCCATTGTTGAGGAGCTACGGCCACCTTCGAGCCCTAGACATGTGACTGAATGAGCCTTCAGGTGGTTCCAGCCATCGAGCCACTCCTCAGTCGCAGATTCCAGCTGAAGCCTCGGGCACCTCGGAGCGGAGAGCACTGTCCCTGGTTCGCCTTGTCCGTGGGACTGACCACAGAATCTGTGAGCCGAATGCCAGTCACAGTAATAAAAAGTAGAGCACTGGGCACTCACCCATCCACCTAAGACACATTCACCGATACCCCACTGTGTGTCACAGACTATAGGCATGGGGACACAGAGATGAAATGACAGCCTCAGGGACATGCCGATCTTTCTACTATTAACTTGTGAATCCCAAGGGACCATTTTAGACTTTTACAGTCATTCAATTATTCAGGTGTTCTTCTTTGTCATTCCAGCGAAGTTCCTTTAGAATAAAGGACTAACTCTATATTTCCCATGGTGCATAGCACAGCTTTATGAACATAGCACCATTTTAATATAGATTTGTTAATTTAAAAAAATGCTGTTCATCTACTGGTATTAGGCTTTCCAGGCCCCAAGCAGACAAATCGACTACATTTTGGAGAAAGACTTGAGAGCACAAAACCATCCTGAGAAGGGAAGAGGAGCCAGAAAGACATCCACCCTGTTTCGGTCCTTCCTCTCTGACCGGCAACAGCCATTTCATGTAGTCCACATAGAAACTGCATAAACATATATGATCACGGCACATTCAGACTCTCGGTGAGGCTGGCTCCGTTGTATGGAAATTGAGTGTGGTGCCGGGACTCTAGCCAGCCCCGAGAACCCATCCCTGCCACCACGGTGGCCCTCATGCGTGAAGACACAACACAGATGACATTTGCTTTCAAGACCTGTGAATGGGCTGCCTGAAAAAGGACTCTTTTCAATGGGCAACTTCCTGTCTTCTGTGCCTCTGCTGAGCGGGGACTTTATCGCCCGCGGGCCGTCTGGTTGCCTCCTCTTTCAACGGTCCGCGGGTTTCATGGAAAATGTTACCGATTAATGCTCCCATCATAAAAACGGGGGAAACAGGCACAAGGCTTAGGACAAAGTAGACTAAAATCCTTAACAAGCCTTACAATTTTAAAAATCATTTTAACATTCATCACAGAAGCTCTACTTTAGTTTTTGCTTTTGTACATTTGTGAATGGGAGTGTTGTGAAATCTTACTAAACCTACTCCAGTAAACACAGGAAGGAAGCTGAGGAGGGAGGCACTATTTCCTTTAAAAACCAAAGGCACCTACTTGATCCATTTGGCTATCGACAGACACTTAGATTGCTTCCTTGTATTGGCTGTTGTTGTAAATAATGCTGCCACAAACGCAGGAGTGCGTATATGTCTTTGAATCGATGTTTTGTGTTTCTGGGGATAACTACTCAGAAATGGAATTATTGGGTCATATGGCAGTTCTACTTTTAGTTTTCTGAGGAACCTCCATACTGTTTTTTACCCATTTGTAATCCCACCAACAGTGCACGAGGGTTCCCTTTTCTCCACGTCCTCACCAACACTTACTGTTTGTTGATCTATTGATGATAACCAGTCTGACATATGCGATACATACACACAATGAGATATTAGCCATAAAAAGTAATGAAATCTTGCCAAGTACAACAACATAAATGGACCTAGAGGGTACTGTGCTAAGTGAAGTAAGCCAGACAGAGAAAGGCAAATATCATATGACTTCACTGACATGGGGACCCTAAAAGAAGGAAATAAATAAACACAACAGAAAGAAACTCATAGATACAGGGGAAAAAAAATGGATGGTTGCCGAGGGGCGGGGGGAAGGGGGCTAGGGGCGTGGATGAAAAAAGTGAAAGAGATGAAGAACTACAAACTGCCAGTTATAAAAACAATCACAGGCATATACTGAAAAGAGTCCGGCACAGGGAACGTAGTCAGTAATATTTTAATACCTATGTGTGGTGTCAGGTGGGGGACTAGACATAAGGGTGATCACTTACTAAGTTATATAAATATCCAATCACATCGTACACCTGAAACTGATATTATATGGTATGTCTACTGTGAGTGAAAAACAAAAGTATTTTTTAAAAGAGAGAGAACGGAACTGAAATCACCACTAGCCCTGCTTGATGAACAGGAGGAAGGCGGCCGAGAGCCAGGAGGCCCCAACTTCATCCGAACCTGTAGCTTCACTCCGGCTGACCTCAACGTCCAGAGCCTGCATTTTTACCAACACCCCATGTGTGCAGAGGCTGTGGGTGGTAGTGTCTTGAAAGATGATGTAACTGCTTATTAAAAGAAATGGCAGTGTTGGGAATTATTCTTTGAATAGTGGGACTTCTTATGAAAAAAAAATCCCAAGAACCTCAGAAGCTTCTGGATAACATATGTGGATTTATAGATGAAGAAATGCTTGCTTCTCCTCCTGGAAAACTCCTCCTGCGGTGTCTCTGGAGAACTGGGTAATTGGAATCAGAGCTCTGGATGGGATCATCTTGACACCATTAGCCCACACCTTCCTTTTGAAAGGAGGAAATTGGAGGCTGCGGGAGGTGGGGGTCACTTGCCCCAGGTCGTCCAGGGGTTAGGAACAGTTGCGATCAGCTTCGAATGGACCCGGGGAGGAAGCACACGCTCGCTCTGCAAATGTTGCCCCGGTTCACTCGCTTGGCCCACGTTCTAGCCCGTTCCGCGCCTTCCGGCTTCTGGCTCGCTGTGAGTGTTTTGGTTTAGGCCTCACTCCCTCCAGAGGGTTTGGTCCCTGTCTCTCTTTGTAGCTACATTTTTATCTAGAAGATGGTCAGGCAGGGAAGCACATAAATACATCACGGAAGATTCCTACAGGGACTGGAAAGGACAGTGATAAAATGGGAGAGAATCACTCATATTGAAATATGTAGACAGAGCCGGCCCGAGAAGCATGTCTGCGGGTTGGAACTTGCTAGAACCGGCCGCTTGCTGCCAATAAGAAAACCACCATGGAGCACAGACGTGGCCTGAAATACTGTTGGACGGGCTGATCTGGATGCCCACTGAGATCTGTTCACTTCAGGGGACGTTTGTTTTCTTCTGCAACTCGGTGCAAAGTTGCCATCGTATGAAGCTCTTCTTCACACAACACCTCGACCCAACCACCTTCTTCTGTGTGCGGCTCCCCTGCTCTATTGCTGTGCAGGTAATAAGAAGAGGGAATAATATTAATAACAGCAGCCGCTACAGCAGCGAAGCCGCCGCAGAACGCTCACGTGTCAGGTACAACTCTGCGTGCGCTATTTCGCCGAATAGTGAAAACGGCCCAGTAAGAGGAAAACGCTCCTCCATTCAGTTTTACGCGTTAGAAAACTAAGCACAGAGAAGTGAGCCAACGGCCCGCGGGTCTGAGAAACAGAGCCGCCGAGGCACGTTTTATTCCAGAACCCCCTTCTTCCCCACCTGCTGCCCCGGGAATGCGTCTGGAACTGGTTTCCGGCTTTGGTTTTCCATCCTTCTCTTTGGCTTGACTGTGAGCCTCTGAAGGACAAAGACAAAGGGCTTCACATTTTTTTATGAATGGTGTGGCGATGTCCTTGGAGGTTTTGAAACTTACATCCTCATGTGTCCACATGTTGTTCATGGAACAGATACGGAGCCTGACATGAAGGGAACACATGGCGGAATCGTTTTCTTATTTTCTCTCTCTTTTATTTTAAATGAACCACTGGCCCTTTAAATCATGCCTGCGCTGTCACTAAGGTTTCTGCATAAAGGGCTTTTCCGAAAATGGGACACTTCATTCTGATTGCTTCCCATTACCTCCTCACTTGATGTGAATCAAAGCAAGACTCTGCTGCCTCACACGCTCATGATCTCATTTCAGTGAAAACCCACCAACGCACGAGTAACTGGGACAATGAAGAAGGGGTCCTCGTGTGTCCCCTTCCCTGCAGAGAAGACAGTGCCCACAGAGGGCTGAGGAATCAGTCCCGAGGTTATCAGGAGTGCCCAGGAGGGCAGCAGGATGGAAAACTTCACGGGAACTGGGGTTTTCCTCAAAGGATCTGGTGAGAGAGGGGACCCCCTCATCTAGATCACCCAGCTCCTTGTCCGTAACCAAGGCCATCTGAGATCATCGCAGACAGTTCTCAGTTATTTCTTAGACGAGTGGCTGCATGTGATGTCCTGAGATGAAAGGGGTCTATAATTAAATAATGATGGGCCACGTCTTCCACAGGAAGTCTCACGATGTACATTTGCATATAAAAACCTTGGAAAGGCACAGAACTTTCTGCTCCGCTGCAGGCCGGCGTATTGCCCGCTTCCTCGGCACCCAGGGCAGGGACAGCTGGCCGTCACTGCGCGTGCATTCTCATCCACTCCCTTGGTAACAGGCCTCTGGTTTTATTCTCTTTGGCAGCACCCCAGACTAAACTGCTACATTTCCCAGTCCTCCCTGCAGCTGGATATGGTCCTGTGACTACATCCTGGACCATGAGATAAAAATGGACGTGTCTCAGGACTTTCAGGAAAGGCAACTGAAAGGGTTTTGAGAAATCTGGGAGAGGCACCGATCTGCCCACCAGGCTTTCTACTTCCTCAGTCCTGGTACATGGGATGCAGATGAAATGGCTAGAGCTCTAGCAACTGTCTTGAACTACAACTTGACTTTGAAGATAGAAGCCATTATTAAGGATGGTGGAGAAGAATGATAGAAGAATCTGGACTCCTTATCACACCAGCCCAGTACTGCTTATCTTTGGACTTTCTTCACTTAAAAGAAAAGTAAATTTCCATCTTGTTTAAGCTACTGTTATTTCTGGTCTCCTGTGCTATCACTGAAACACAATTCCTGATTAAATTAATCGTCAAAACCCTTGTCCACATAACTTAACTGTTAACATCCTTTAGAACACATTTTGGGAAAAAATGGAGGTCTGACTCAGCCCTCAATATCTACGTTACAGGGGGCAACCCAAGCCTAAGAAGGGCAGTGACTTGCCAGCGGTCACGCAGCTGATTGGCTGTAAATCTGGACTTAGGCCCAACTAACCTGGGAATGGGCCCCTTGCTCTCACCTCTCACGCATATTTTCCAGACCAATTCTAACACCATGTTAGCTACACAGTATGGACGACCCAGCACATGAATTACAGATCCTCACATGCCTTAGTGAGAGGACCAGGGGGCCTCAGAGGGAAAGCGAGCCAGGCGACCTTGGACTGGATTGCTGGTCACTGGGCTTTTTGGGAACCTCAAAATCCCCCAGGACGTGTCTGCAGGAGAAGGCAGCGGGGTGGCCAGCAAGAATGATGCCTTTGTCTTCTCACCCTTCAAATCCCAACCAATCAGAAAGGGCTTCCAGGCACGCGGCCGTGGGTGCTCTCCCCGCTCCTGCCACAGAGGAGGGACAGGGCCCCTGTTTGGTGGGGCTCTCGAGGGAATGAGTCCAGTCTGTCAAAGCTGCAGGGACAAGCTTCTCCTGCTCTGTCTCTGATGACTCTGAGCGAGGGCACACATTCACACACTGGCATGCACACACGCACACATAACCCACCAGCACACACACACGTGCACACACACACACTGACACGCAGTGCCCACCGCACACACACGTGCAGGCATTCGCACATATGCACACAGGCATGTGCACACACATATACTCACATGCTACCCCACCACACTCACACACACCAGCCTGCACACATCTCACTCACAACCACTGACCCCACCCCCCCCACACACATGCAGACAATGCACGCACACACACTACACACATATACAAGGACAGGTATGCACACACATGTATACTCACACACAACACCCCACCACACACACACATACAGCAGCATGCACACACAGACACACCACCCCGACACCACACACACAGGCAGACATGCACACATGCAAAAGTACACATGTACCACACACATATACACATAGAGTTTTGCGCACACACATACATTGATATGCAGCCCCTAACACCACATACATCTACATTCAGGCATGTGCACGCATAGAACACACATACACTGCACACGTATACACAATCACACACACCACACATACATGGGTATAGATACACAAACATATACTAAACACACCCCAGACTCACCACTCACACACATACACACAAGCAGGCACACACATGCAGCCGCACATGCACATAGCACACACCCCACACACTACAGAGACATACACCACACACACATACCACACACCCCCCCCACACACACACTACAGAGACACATACCACACGCACCACACATTCACCCTCTGACATTCACTAGACTGCAGTGGAAACAGGAAAGGGAAAGTTTTATCATTAATTACTCCTCATTGTTAGAAAAAAATTTAAATTATGATATTGTTACCTGAGGGCTTGCTGACAGACTTCTTTAGTTCTCCACCTGGCACAGATCCAAGGCTCCTTTTCCCCCTTCTTTCTTTTGAGTTCTGGAATGCAGACAGCAGAATTTTCCATCAGTAAACGAAAGTGTCTAAGCCCCAATTATGAGGCCACATCTCGAAAAGGGGGCCTCAGCTGCTGGTTTACTCCAATTCTGTGCAACGGAACGCTGAATCTTTAGGCTATTCATAGGTTGCATCTCTCCAGAATTTTCTAGGCGTCTGGGGGCTTTTCCCCTATAAATTCCCAGTCATTCATTTTTAAAGGGTTGTTTAAAACCTCTAGTGGTATTTCAGGCCCTGGCCAGTAGCTCAGTTGGTTAGAGTGTCACCCTGAAACACCAAGGCTGTGGCTTTGTTCCCCAGTCAGAGCACAGGCAAGAATCAACCAACGTATGCACAAATAAGTAGAAAAACAAATCAATGTTTCCATTTTTTGAAGAAGCCTGTGGTGGTGTTTCACACTTGTATCCAATAGGTTCTCTCCTTCTCCCAGGAACATGGGAAGAACTCACAGCCTTTGTTCTCTCCTCTTCCATGAGCCAAAACTAACTACAGTAAAAACAACCCCCTATACAGGTCTCAGAAGTTTAACAAAAAAAGGGGGGAGATTGATTGGTTCCCTTCTTTTATGCACCGTGAGCAGAAATTGAACCCACAACCTACATTTGTGCCCTGATCAGGAATCGAACCCATGGCCCTCAGTCTCCTGGATTATGCTCCAACCAGCTGAGCTACATCAGTCAGGGCTCTCCTCTTAGTTCTTGAAGCCAATCCGTTCTGCTGGTCAGGGGTCAGAATGCATACTTAGGTGTGGGAGGTCTTTGTTTTCACTGGTCGTGCATTGAAGCGACGTGTGACTCCCACTCATGTTGTACTGGGCCGGACTCGGTCATGTGACCACACTGACCTCTCAGGGATGCCAGGAACTAGTGTTTATCTCTGCACCCAGGAGGGGTAACCCACATTTGTGAGCACCCACAGTTTCTGTCCCACCTGTCCCTCTTGACATGAAGAGCTACAGCTGGACAGTCACGGCTGCAGGAGTTCCTCTTCGTCATACTTCTCACATCCTTCCCATGTCTCTGACCATTTTGCCACTGTCCTGGTTTAGGCCCAGGTGCCACTGACTTCTGCTGTCGGGTCTGCATCCTCTTCATCTTTCCCTTCCCGGCCAGGTCAACCATACAATCTCAGGCCATTTGCCTATCACTCAGTCACCGGGACTTTGGGACTAGCGGCCATGTTCCTCTAAGGTCTGATGGAAAATCCTCATTCAGCCCAGTGCTTTCCACGCATGATCACAGAGCTTTGACTCCCACTGAGTGGACTGTCTTCTTTTCACTGTTCTGCCCATGTCCACGTTGTGATTTGTGTGCGCTGCTCTCTCTGTCTGAACAGCACTCATCTCTCCAAACCTCCACCATAAAAAACCACCTAAACATATCCACGCTTCAATCCCTCTAGACTGCAGGTGTCACGGGGAGCAGACACTGGGTGGTTTTTATCTCCATCCCTAGAGCGAACACATTTTTCAGCACATGGCAATGACCAACATTGTTTTAAATGAACGATTGAATAAATAAATGCCCGTTGGAGTCCATACACACTTGTGTATCCAGTGAGCTGGTATCTTTTCTTCCCCTGAGCTCTCCTTCTGTGTAGCTTATCACTCTCGATGTAGCATTAGCTCGATGTGTGTATTTGAATGGCATTTTTTAGGCTGTGTAATTCTGATGGACAAGAGAGTCATCATTAACATCACAGTGTCTAGCACACGGTAGATGCTCAATGAATGTATGAGAAATAAATAAATGAATGGACAAAAGAAGCCGAGTTTTTCCTCGGTGATTCTGACCCATACCCGTGTTTTGAGCCTGATATTACTTCCTTCAGGTAGGAATGGAGAATGAGAATATTAATCTTAGAATGAGAAATGTCTTTCTCTCTTTAAAAAGGCTTGAAAGGCTTTAAATCAAGAGCCAAGAAGATTCAAGGTTAAGTAACGGCTTAAATCCTTGAGCAGTGTAGGTCTTCCTGCTCTTTTATGCATAGGCAGGAATTAAGAGCCTAATACCAGGATGAATAACTTTGGACTTAGTATTGCTACAAAGAGACAAGAAAAAAAAGAACTGGACTCTGAATAGAAAATTGTTGGAACGTGATATCAGGTATCACCCTAACTGTGTCAGCTGAGTGGAAGGGCCGAGCCCTGAATGGTTCTTCCCATCCATACAGTGGGTATCGCTCCATTAATGAAAGCTTTGCACTAGTAAGAAAAGAGTGCGTATGATCCCAAAGCCTCAGTACATGGCTGATTCACACAGGCGATGCTAAGAATCAATTCATCGGCCCCACACGCTCTTCAGCTCTGGAAACTTGGAACTAAATCACAGATGGGCAGCTTCTCTCCCTGTGTTTAAGATTTGGAGGAGGAGTGCTCGATAGACTAGACTGGGTGTGCAGAGAGCAGATCCCAAATACTCCATGTGCTCCTCTGTATTCCCCACCCCCCTGGTAGCTGGATGGTTATGTGCCATGGTTTCCCCAGAAGCAGATACCAAAACGTGGATTAGTGGGTCAGTGGTGTCGTGGGGAAAGCGAGTTAAGTGGGAGAAAGTTAAGGCGATAAAGATCCTGGTATTGGACCAGCTTTCACTGTGGTCCGCGGGAGCTTCGTGTTACTGAGGAGCTCTGGAAATCCATGTAGGGCAGTGGCTCTCAGCCTTCCTAACGCCGCGACCCTTTCATACAGCTCCTCATGTGGTGGTGACCCCCAACCATAAAGTTATTTTCGTTGCTACTTCATAACTGTCATTTTGCTGCTGTGATGAACCGTAATGTAAATATCTGATAGGCAGGATGGATTTTCACTGTGACAAATTGAACATATTAAAGCATAGTGATTAATCACAAAAACAATAGGTAATTATATATGTGTTTTCTGATGATCTTAGGTGACCCCTGTGAAAGGGCCGTTCGACCCCCAAAGGGGTCATGACCCCCAGGATGAGCACCGCTGATGTAGAAGGAAACTCAGAGTTCCCCCGGGGGAGGAGTAAGGAATTTGGGTTTCTTGATCCATCGTGGGCTGCTCCCACGGCAGAGCAGAGGTGGGCACAGCCAGCCATGTTGGGGGTGCAGAGATGAACGCCAAGGAGGTAGGAGCAGGGGTGCCCATCCTGGGAGACGTGTGCCACGTTCTGTCCAACTGACCGCGAGAGAAAGTGATACAGACGCTGTCAGGCGAAGACCTGCTTCTCTCCCATCACCGTGGTGACCGCCTCGCCGCATGCGTCAGAGGGATCGTGGTGTGATAATAAATTTACAGCCTGGGTACCTGAGTGACTGTATGGAACGACCCCTCCTATGCCTGATCTCCCACACATTCATAATGAGTGAGGATAAAAACCTTGGCAGTGTTAAGTCACTGACGCTTCAAGGTTGTTCTGTTGTGGCAGCTGGCCTTCGTTACCCCGGAGAGTATCCTAGACGTTACAGATTTTGTCCCCAGTTTATGCATATTCAGCCATTACTAAGTTTCTAGTAAAGGTGAACATAATTTTAGGAACTCTCCTCTTCATTGACTCATTTAATCCTTACAACCCCCTTTTCCAAGGGGGTATTACTATATTTTTTTAAATGAGAAAACTTAGTCTCAGGAATGTGAATTAGGTTACTTGTGTGACACAGCTAATATGTGAAGGTCTCAGGCACTATATACAAGATCACGAAGATAATCAGACTGGACCTCATTGAGAGGCCAAGTCAATCTCCCCTCCGCCTGGCCTTCAAAGCAACCCCCGCCTTGACCACAGCATCTCCAAGACCAAGGCCAAGTCCTCCAGGTCCCTCTGGCTCAGAGAAGCCCCTCCTGTGGGCTCCGGAGCTGGAGAAGCTTCCACGTGAAGTTCAGTTCTCATGCGGGAGAAGTGACTATCACAGGAAGTAACAAAGAGTTTGTTCATGTATTTATCAACAAAACCGTGAAGAGTACCGATTCTGAAAGATTAGTAGAAGAGGCATTTCTACATACTTTGGGGCTTATATATTAATACATATATATATATATATAATATTCAGTTGCCTATTTTACTGATTAAAGACAATGTATTTTATTCCAGATGCTTCTCAAAGTTGAGGGTGCGTAAGCACCCCCGGAGAGACTGTCAGAACAAAGTCCTCTGGGTCCCACACTCACAGGTTCAGCCTCCAAGAAACTCTGACGGGCATTATGAATTTGCATGTCCAGCAAACTCCCAGGATCAAGATGCTGATGCTGCAGGTCCGGGGGTGGTGGTGGTGGCAGCTACTTTGAGGAAGTAAATACACACACACACACACACATGTATATGATTTCTTTTACGATAACTCTTAAACTTTACCGAAGCTTGTAGCCTCATCTTCACTTTGCTCCTCTTTGCTGTTTATATAATTTTGATCTCTGTAACATTATCAATCGCTTGGAGTCTTTTCATTCATTTTTCCATTTATACGACAAACACGTATGGACGACCCGCCGGTCACTAGGTGCTGTTAGGTGCTGGGAGTTCAAATATAGTTAAAATACTATTGTTATCCTCAAGAACCTGCTGGTCAGGTGGATGGATGGCAGTGGTGGGAATGGACCGGGGAGTGGTGGCAGCGATGGAGTCTGGCAGGGGTTTGGTTATTGTGGCAGAGAGAGAGAGACGCTGGGAAAGGTGGAAGAAGCTTCCATTGTTTCATTTCCTGCTCCTTTTAAACCTTCCCCTTCTTCAACTCTTGATCATTGATTTGGTGACCTCTGTGTGCACTGCCCCATGGGGGTCACTCTCCAATCCTTCAGGCTCCCAAATAAATTCAAAGCATCCACCTTCATAAGCAAGTGCACCATGACTACCGTCTGCTTTAAAAATTCACTGTTTAATGACTGGAATCCAATACGGTGGATGGACCACCATGACAATACATTATGGAGATGCCCTCAAAGCACAGAAGTTTCTCCCACTGGCCCAGTAAACCCGAGGTACCCCCCAAGTCCATAGAAAATGCAGGTAGAGAGGAAGGCTCAGTCTTTGCACACATTCAAAAGATCTGGGGGTCTGGGGCATTTGCTGCCTCCAAGAACCAGCGTTCCTTGGGTTCTGCCATTTACCCAGCAGTGCGAACTCATTCAACCTAGAAAAAGAAAAGGAACCAAATAAAAAGAGGGTTAACTTATATACTTGATAGGCATTTCTTGTTCTCACCTGCTATGATCTCTAGCCATTCTGGCTCCAGCTCCAAGTCTCAAGTTTGTAGGCAGAGCCTGCATTTTTCACCAACAAGCTAAACGAAATGGCCTCCTTACTTCTGATTAGAATCAAAAGTGCAGACTCAGACAATACATCATCCATGCCGACACCTGGTAGAAAGAGCTCAGCCATCCGGCTCCCTTCCCCAGCTTTCTCTCTCTCCAAGTCTGAAGGAAAGTCTCAAGTCAACTGAGCACATCACTGCCGAATAGACAGCAGGTTAGTAAGTAGAGCCCTGAGAGAGATAAATTATTTTCTTAAAAAAAAAAAAAAAATGGTAGAGCAAACAGAGTAGAAAACGACTGTTTCATAAGGCCCTGCTGTATTGATAACTCTTTGTAGCCTTTTTGGGTGGTGAAGGCATTTGCCCTTTGAAAAACACCTGGAATTTGGAACGTTGGAATGAATGCCAAGTAACACAAACCTACTCTCAGCCATTTTTCATTTGTTGATGTAGTTCTAACACTTGTCAGGCAACCAAGTCACTGCCTAGAGAAGGCTAAGAGCTTCCTTGCAGCCCTGACTTGATGACTCCTTGCCTTGTTCTATCTCTGGACTTTGAAAATATCTTTGTGGCTGAATCCTCTTAAGATGCTACTGTACCTTGGGTACTTAACGGCTTGTTTCCTATAGTGAGCTGTGTGATCCCTGCAGGAAATGGACCAGGCTTCATCAATCCTAATAATGTGCTTACATAGAACTGGTGCCTAGTAAGCATTTCGTAAATGAAATAAAATGGATGATTGGATAGATGGGTACGTAGATGGATGGATGGATGGATGGATGGATGGATGGATGGATGGATGGATGAATGGATGGATGGATGGATGGATGGATGGATGGATGGATGGATGGATGGATACGTAGATGGATGGATGGATGGATGGATGGATGGATGGATGGATGGATACGTAGATGGATGGATGGATGGATGGATGGATGGATGGATGGATGGATGGATGGATACGTAGATGGATGGATGGATGGATGGATGGATGGATGGATGGATGGATACGTGGATGGATGGATGGATGGATGGATGGATGGATGGATATGTAGGTGGATGGATGGATGGATGGACGGACAGATGAATGAGTGGGTAGATGAGTGAGTGGATAGATGGGTGAGTGGGAGAATAGAAAGCTAAATGAATAAAGGGGTGAATTGGTAGTGGGTATATGGAAACACCCATAGATAGAAGAGTGAGTGATTGGACAGACAGAAAGATAAAAAGAACAATAAATGGAATACTTGTATAATGGATGAAAAATAAAATAAATGATTAATGAGTGAAGGAGCCTAGGGTTTTCAACTTATTACTTCTAGACTCTTCATCTCCACATATTATCTCTTTGGTAAAAAATAAATAAATAAGTAAATAAAGGAAGGAAGAGCTATTACATGTTTAATTTAGTGACAGAAAGTAGAGAACCTTAACAATGAAATAAAGAAATAGTTTACGGAACATCAACCACTTTTAGAAGTCAGAGAAATCATTTGGAATTCTGTCTCCTTTTGAACCGTAAGTCCACAGATAGTCCTTAACAAACAAGATATTTGGCAAAACATTGAAGTTCAAAGCTGCACAAAGACGACTCGGGAGCTGCACCTCCATGCCCTCTGAGTATGCATCTCTCTCTGCCTCAGTCTCTCTCTTCCTAAATCGTTTTTGTCATTTCCACTAGAATCATCTTTTCACAAGGCAGCTCTGACGAGGACATGCCACTGCTGCCGTTCCCTGCTCTGCGGCGGCCCTCCAACACCCCGTAAGACAAAGTCAGCAGCTGATGTGAGTTTCGGGGCCATTCCTGGTCTGGCCCCTCTCCCTTCCATGCTCCGCACCTGCCCCAGACCCCTGCCGTTCTAGTCAGGAGGGAAGGGTCAGGACAACACGCTCGGGCCCGTATCCCAGGTCTGCCACACACAGCTTGTCCCTTGATCTGCATATGAAACTAGTACCCACCTCAATAAACGTCAGCTCGTTTTAAGCCTGGACTATCAGTTCCTCCTGCCTTCTTGGGAAGACCAATCTCATTGAGTATGAAGCCTTCTTTACGCCACTCAGTCTTTGGTGGAGGTGGGGGGAACAATCCAACCTCAGTGGTCTCACGTAATCATGCATTTGCCCTAAATATTCCTTTATCGCACTGTCATGGAATGATGTTCCCATGTGACTCTCTCAGCCCTCAACAGATCTTAATGAGAGCTGGTGATGGTGAGGAATACCTGCTATGTGTCACTGCCTATTTTAGGAGTCTAAGTTGATTAATTCATTTTCTGTTCACACACTCCTAGGATGCACGGAAATTATTACTTCCATGTTATAGGTGAGGAGAAGGAGGCTCAGAGAGGATGTGCACCTGCTGTGAGTCCCCTGACAGCAGAGCGCTTGCTGCTGAGAGATGTTTAATAAATATCGAGTAAGCAGATGTCAACTAATTTGACCTCCATCATGTGATCTCGAGCTCAGATTGATGGATGAAGGGGCGGCCATCTTTTCATGTCATTTTCTGTGTGATATTAAACTGGTCTCTGCAAATTCCCATTTATTAAATTTCTCATATTTTTCACTTATGATTGATTCTTCCAGGACTTTCCTGGTATGTTTAAGCTGAAACTATGACGTTTTCTTATACGGCAATCCAGGATTTGCAGTAAAGTTGGACACACTGATCAGGCAATGATACATGGTCCTGAAGGGGTTGAGAAGGGACCTGACATACCGATTATTGAGTGTTTCGGGGAGTAATGAGCCCGCCTGCCCCACTGTGCATGTCACTTGGTTCATTTACTATATTCATAGGGTTTGAAGGCAGAGCCTGGATCTGAATTTTATACCCCCATGTCCAGTAACGTATCTGGCATGGAGAGATGCTCAGTAAATACTCGACAAAGAACTGAAATGACTCCATTGTTACTTACCTGCTTGGAACTTCAATGTTATCTGCAAAATGGGTACAATTGAGGACAGCTACAGTCAACTCTGGGGACATGAGAATGAACATGTGAGCTGGGTGTGTCGTGACTGGCGCGTGGGTAGAAAGCCTCCTGTGAATAGCAGTGGGGTAATTAGCTCAAGACCGAACCAGGTGCAGAGTCAGAGAGTCTGACAGAGTTTGGGGGTCTGACCTTGGACTTCACCCCTTTAAGCTTCAGTGCCTTTACTTGTAAAATGTTCATAATAATAGATCCTGTTCTACCTTTATTAAATGAAAACACAGGACTCACTCCAAATTAACTTTTAATTTCAGGGACATGACAGCTGATTTTTAATATAAGTATGCCCCATGCAATACTCAGGAAATTCCCTTAAAAAAAAAAGTGTTGTTTATCTGAGATACAAATTTACCTGGTGTCCTGCATTTTCTGTGAATCTAATAGAATAAAACATGTAACTGCTGGCGTGTGATACATGCTCAGTAGTGTTAGCCATTCTGTTATCCTATGTGCTCCGTAAGTAGCAACTAGCCTCCCTTCCCCTCGTAATCTGCATTCCTGCCGTCACGCCTCCCAGCATGTCCCACCCCCTTGTCTCTGCCTCTTAATATCCACTGAGGTGTCAGAAGGGGTCTCGGCTGTGAGAAGGGAGCCAACAGCTGCCTGCGAAGAAGTTGCTGTCAGTTGAAATGAATGCTGAGCTAATAGGCCTATTAATAATGAGCTTTATTATAGGAGGCCACTTACATTAATACTTCTCTGTATTTGGTATTTGACGCTGTGACATTTATACTGAGCTGAATGGTGGCGCTGTGTGTGTGTGCGTGTGTGTGTGTGCGCGCGTGAGTGTTTAAACCCACTTAGCTCACTTGTACTCTGAATGCAGCTGCAATGTCACGGAGCAGAAAGTGTTTTATTTAAACACACACTGCACACACATATCGCGTCGGGTCGCGTGTGTCCTCCTGGGTGTCCTGACTCTTGGGTGCTGCGGAGACCGTGCAGAATGGATGCGCAAACGGGGGTGGGGGGGAGAGGACAGGGAGGAGGCTGAATAGCACCCTGTGTTCTTACCTTTTCACCCTGGGACTGTCAATCCCACCCCAGCCCTGCCCTAGCAGCTCAGGGGCGGCTTAACCTGATTTGCATCCCATGACTTCTCACTGTGGTAGCTGGAATTGTGACAGGGCCTCATTAGCATTTCTATCCCCCTCCCTTGCCTCTTTTGTATTTGACGACAGTGCCTGAGCAGTGGGGAGAAGTTTAAGTAACCCCAGATTAAGAAGTCCCGCTCTGGTTCTGGAAGTTAGAAAAATGAACACTACCAGTGCGTGTTGCTTGGCAAAGAAGAGGCTGGGGCAGAGGAAATGTTTATTTACATGGCAGGGACTTCAAGGCAAGCTGCCCCTAGACACTTGTACTTAAATGCACCCAGTAGGGGAGCCTGGAGAGCGAACTGAATTTCCTCGAGTGTCCCTCCATCCAGCATGCCAGACATGGGGCCAGCCTTTGATGTCTCACGGCAAATCCAGTGCCCGGAATTCTCTCAGCTGGGTTTAACAGTGTACCCCAAACCGCAGGGCTACAGACCGATAAAGCCCAGGTTCAGACCCCACCAGGGCCCTGTCTGCTGTGAGCTGTTGTTCTGGAATCCAGGTTTCACGGGTGGAGGCTCTGTCATTCCAACTGTCCGTAATCCAGGTGGGGCCAGAGAATCACCCCTGTCTTTGTGACTCACAGGGTGGTCCTCAGGCCGGGGAGGGGCTCCATCACTGGGAGCTTGTTAGAAATGCAGAATGGTGGGCTGCACTAGAAACTGTATTTTAACCAAATCCCTAAGTGATTCATCTACATTAGAATCTGAGAAGCCTAGGCCCTGGCCAGGTAGCTCAGTTGGTTAGATTATGGTCCTGACACACCGAGAGTGCGGGTTTGATCCCCTCGTCAGGGCATATAGAAGCATCAGCCAATGATGCCTAAATAAGTGGAACAACAAATCAATTCTCTGTTTCTCTCTCTCTCTCTCTCTCTGCCGCCTTCCTTTACCTCTCTCTCTAAAACCAATAAATAAAAATTCAAAAAAAAAATTGAGAAATACTGCTTTAGAGCATCTTTGGATAGACACCTGGCTTTTCCTTGAACATGTCATGTGACATGGAACTGCCCTCTGCAGAGTGCAGTCAGTCTGTCCCTTTGTTGGGCGCATCTCACATCTCAGCAGGGCCAGTACTAGGGAACTCGGCCTCCCCTCTGGCCCCGAGGACAGACACAGCACCCCTCTACAAGGCCCGGCTCTCAACCCATGCAGTCTTCCTCTACGGATGTCACCAAGTGCCCTGGCCACCCCAGCCCCGCTTGTAGGAGAACAATTAGCAGGTTAATTTTGAGGCCAGCCGTGCACGTACCAAGTGCCTGACAATTACAAAAAATACATGTATATAGTCAAACCAGACTGCCCATAAAAGATCAAGCTAGATGGATTTTCTTAATAAGCGGTTAAAACATGTTAAGAGTTTCCGGCCCTGGTTTGCCACTCAAGGGTTTTCAATAAGATGCTCTGATGATGGAAGAACCACTTTTATCAAATATTAAGCTACTGTAAATTTACTGTAATTGAATAATTTGCCTCTTAGCCTTGGTTCACTAAGACTGAAGCGAGGTTTTCATCCCTAAGTGATCGCTCCGCAGACTGTTTCAATATATGTCATGTCAAGCCAGGCTCATCTGCGCCACCATTTGAGACTCAGTCATTTCAAAGCTAAGAGACCCTGTAAATGGTCTGGATGATTGACCGTAAAGTATGTACATATTTAGTTATATTAAATTGTGATTAGGGTTTCGACTTCCATCTTTAAGCTCAGCGTAGTTCGCCCAGCGTTTACGACTTTACGGAAGTACTCATGTAAATTCCACAGGCTTTTTATAGAAACCGAAGGAAAGGCGGCCCGATCGGTCTAGGTCACGTACATATTAAGGAGACGAAGAGGCAACCACACAAAACCCAGACACTAGTCAGAAATCGATCAGATCAATACCCACATCTCAGGAGATGGAAAAGGAAAAAGATTTTGAGCTTTGAAAGATAACATCTGAATTTGTCCCCCAGGTCTTACCATATTCTGGCTCAGTCATTTGGGCAGAAGACCTCCTCGGCCTCAGTGATCCCACCTGTAAAATGAACAGCATGTTGAGCTGGGGAGACCCCTGAAGAGGAACGTGAACGTGTCTGTGAAAGGACTTGGCGAAGCACTGCCCTCGTGTTTCCCAAAGCATTGCCCTTGGACCACACACGTGGGGAACATCCCCAGGGCTTGTTCAATTCAGATTCCTGGCTGTCACGTCTGGGCTGCTCAGTCAGCATTTCTCGAACTAGAACTCAAGAATCTCCCTTTTTTTCAGGAATATTGGGTAATTTGTATACATATGAGAGCACAGGAAGGACATCTCTAAATACCTGTTTATCCTTATTGTGTCTGAGCAGTGGAGGAAGGTGATTTTGCTCTTTTCCTTCCATTGGCTCTCCCTGTCTACACAGGCAGAAGCCCCAGACATGGCACATGAAAAGTGAAGGATCTCATAACCACGTTGTGTCCCCAGCAGGAGAAACGGGCTCAGAACAGAACAGTGGGAGGCAAGGCATTAAACCTGGGTGATATCCTATCACTTGCTGGGCCAGGATGGACCTCTTTCCCTTTCCAACTCAAACTCCTACTCATTCCTCTAAACCCAGCTCAAAATCACTTCCGTTGTAACATGTGTTGAGACTCCCAGCTTGACAGATGAGAACCATTGTCCCTTGAGGCGCACAGAGGAGACACCAGGAATCACACATGTGGTGGGAAGCATTCCAATCCTGCCCCCAGGGTCCCCAGCCCCGGGTGACGAACTCTATCATCTCCTCTGTTTGAGTGCGGGCATGACTGGTGAAGATGATAGGACCTCACCCCGTGAGTAGCTGACATTACCTAGGACTGCCAACTGAGACCTTGATTTCCACCTGCTCATTGTCTGAGCAGAGGACCCAGCTAAGCTCTGTCCAGACTCCTCACCCACAGAAACTGTAAGATCATAGATTTGTGTCATTTTAAGCCACAAAGTTGTGATGCTTTGTGACGAACCGATAAGTCAGTGACGGAACAAAGGGTGTGAGCACTGAGGATACAGAGAAGAGATTATGGAGACTCCTGGGCCCTGCCCAGGAGGGAGGAAAGGAGAGAGAGATGGAGAGATGGAGAGACAGAGTCATCAACGTGAGAGAAACATCGATTGGTCATCTCCCACACGTGCCCCAACCAGAGCTTCAACCTGCAACCCATGTGCCCTGACTGGAATCGAACCCACGACCTTTCAGTGCACAGGGCGATGCTTCAACCAACTGAGCCACATCAGCCAAATGACAGTTTTTAATAGAAAAATCTGTAGCCTCCAAATTGGTGGGGAAAAGGAACAGGTAGAACACCAGTCTCACACACACACGACCCCCCGTTACCAGACAGGCAGACAGTGCAGGGCTTTATATGAGTGGCAGAGTTGAGAAACAAACTTGCAGCGAGTCATGCCTTTTCATGACATTTCAGACTGCATTGGGGCTGGAAAGAATCCCACAAAGAGCCAGCCATGTCAACATACCTTAAAACCTATCCTTTATTCGACGGGCAACTTCGCCTTGCATTTCAGCAGACTTTAGAGCGTAAGGCAATATTTTTCATTGGTCAGCTACTAATGAAATAGCCCAGCTCCAGGAAGAGCATCGCATGGGCTTCTAGTGACTGCACAGTGTTTGGCATAAAATTGGTCCCTCCCAAACATGTATTCCCTTTCCTGTAAAAGGCTCCTGGTGTTTTATTCATCAACATAATCATCCTTGTTTTACAGACGAGGAAACTGTGTCATAACAATGTGGACACTGTGACTTCATTAGAGCAACCTCAAGTGAAAATCAACTTACTTCTTCTTCTCAATGATCACTGTGTGTGTAGGGACCATAACTTACACACACATGCAGTGCACCTCCTCACACCCCTACACATATACGTGACTGAATTTTGCAGAGGTCACTTCCGAACCCTTGTTTACCATGCCAGCTTCCCCAGGGCCATGTTTCTCTCCCACCGCATCCAGACAGGAACATCCACAGGGATTCACCTCCAAAAAAAAAAAATCAGATGTGCTTTTATTGCTACATGGGCGCAGCCACAAAATCAGAGACTGCCTGTGGGGCATGCTGAAAACTGGGCCCCCTGTCATTCCACCTTAGCGACAAAAATGTGAAAAGAAAATCATTACCCCTGTCCAAATACCAGCACCGTGGAGTGGGTAGTAACTGGTGATTTGCTTTGTTAACAGCCACCTGGACGTTAGCTGGCATTCTGCAGTGGAGCCATGGACGTCAGAGAAGACAAGCACTTGGCCGTGGCTCCTCCAAGCCTTTGCTGTGGTCTGCGTTGATTTCGTCATGCCTTCATTGGCGGAGGTTTGAAAAGCCTATGCAAGTCTTACCAGCCCAGGAAAAACCAGAAGTGTCCTTGGGGGACTGGGGGCAGATGGAATCCACTTTCATGGGGCCAGCATCCCTGAAACTTTAAAAGGATCGATTCTCTGCTTCCCAACCCTCTTGCCTTTGGTGAATGTTCAATATTGTTCTCCCACTTTTTTCTTTTTGAACCTAATGTGCACCATCTGATTCTTCTGCAAGTTAGGTGAGATCACTGAATCCACTTTAGATGTCAAATTATGTAAAAGAAAATAGACTCTTACCCTGATATGGTATTTCCCACTCTTACCTCGAGGGGTATCTGACTAATAGCAGGTGCTCAGGAAATGGCTGCTGTAGTGAATTACAAAAGTTCTAAGCGTTACTGAATTTGTCCTTCAGTCCATCCCCACGACCTCTAGCATAATTCATAACCTTGTTATTTCTTGCCTATTTTAATACCCTCCCAATTTATCTTCTGTTGCCAAGTTACGCTCCCACTAAAGCTTAAATAATATTTCCGAAGCATAAATCTAACCACCAGCTCCCTCTGTTTACAACACAACCATTCTACCTCCCACCCCCAAGAAATAAAGGACAGAGCTCAGGCTATTGAATGTGCAGACGAGGCCACTGATCTGAACCAGCTACTCTCCCTGACAGGTCTCTCACCATCTAGTAAGACATCAGCCCTCATCACCTTGGGACTGCTCAGAGTCGCACACGTGGGGACGCCTCTCCTGGCACCTCCGCCTTTGCTTCTGCTGCCGATTGCCCCTGGAGGTCTGTTTCCTGCTCTCGGCATCTCCCAAACCTCCATGCTGCCGTCCACTTCCTCTTCAACCGAAAACAGAGTGTTCACCTTCGAGAGTCAGCTTAAGCCTCTTTGCTTCCAGGCAACTGTCCGTCGCTGCTTTCCGTCCCCAGATCAAAGCCACAGTTTACGCCCCTTTGTGACCAACTTTATCCACACGTTCGCTATCTCCCAGTTATCTTAGATTGTCCTTTGGTGAGCAGGGACTAAATCCTACCCATCTGGATATGCCCAGGGGCAGCACAGACATTCACTAAAGTCTATGGAAAGAATGTAAGCTTCCAGGAATAACTGACCCGTGGGCGAGTGGATGATGGCTGCGAAGCTCTGTTCTAAGTCCTCAGCTTTCGTCGTTTGAAAGGGTTAATTGTCTCTTACCTGGATTGCGAAGTGAATCCCGCCGTGTGGTGTCAAACTCCATCTCCACTCACTGCACCCTGTTCTAATGACACACAACTGGACAAAGAGGAAAAAGCACCCGTGGCGCAATTTCTGCTGATGAATATTTCAGCAGGTGCCTCTTGGCAAAAAGTCGAGATGAAAGGCAGGCTCCAGGCAAATTAAGAGGGGAAGAAAGGCTTGTAAGTACACAAGACGTGGGAGAAAGGCCCCCATGCTGAGCCCTAGACAGGAATCCTGCAGTTGAAAATGAGATCACAGCCCCGGGTAGTCTCCAGGTCTCCTCTGCCTGGATTTGAGGAGCAGATGGGGGACTCCAGAAGAGACACACTGCCCTCAAAGCCAGAGCGTGGGCTATTCCAGGACACTTAGCATTAGTAAGACATGGTCAAGGCCCAAGACTGCCCGCCCATCTGTACATTTGCAGCCCTCAGGAGAGCATGGCTTCCTGGATAAAGGCACAGGTCAAGTGATCTATGCCAGATCTTGACATGACTATTTCTTTGCTTGTTTGTATGTTTGTTTTTGAGAAGGGCGGAGCTGAATCAAGCCGTGCTGGACCAGTTTTGTGCACATGGCTTCCCCACATCCCTAGGAAGCTGATGGAGGAAGACTCTCAGGTCACAGGGTCTGGTAGACTTCCCTCCCTTTGGTGTTAACACAATTTTTTGAGATTCTAGGACCAGGAAAAATTGGTGCAGATATTTCTTACTGAATCCACATTAAACTAGATGGAGCTATTATCAGACACTTCAAGGCAAGATGAACAACAACCACAACCAAAAAACAAACAAACAAAAAAACCCATAGAAAACTTCTGGCCAAGGTAGAGGCGTAGACAGACACTCTGAGTCTCCCTCCACATCTAAGAAGGAACACAATTACCTCAAAACTATAGACAACCAGAAGTTCCAGAAAGTCAAACTGCGTGGAAGTCCAGCAAACAAAGATATAAAGAAGAAATACTTACCCAGACAGGTGGGAGAGGTGAAGCAGGGGCAGAGAGAACTCAGTGTGGTGGTGGCAGCAGCAGCGGCAGACCAGTGGAAAGCGCAGTCACATGTTTTTAAAAGGCAGGAGGGACACCTGGGGAACATTCCCAGCTCCTCACCAGACCTTGCAGCTCACAGTCCCAGCACCGGGGAAAATCAAGCATCATTGCTTCTGACTGTGCAGACCAGTGGGGGTTGGGGTGGAGGCAGAAACTGCCTGTCTCTCAGCAGCGTCCACTTGTTTAAAGGGCCCCCACGGTCCTAGAACGTCCGCAGACCCACCCACTCTGGGAATGACAGCCAGGGCAGCAGCTAGAGAGGCGCCAGTCCCATATGGAAGTGGGAGAGGTGCCTGGAAAAGGGGCGAGTGCTGGGCAGGTGGCATTGTTCCCTCTCAGATCCCCTCCCCCACATACAGCGCCACAACAGGTCGCCCTGTAATGACAAATCCCTAAGGCTCTGCCCCTTAAACATAACAGGAGCCACAGTTCTACCTGGGATGTGGAGGCAAACAAATACAGGAGCCTGTCAGAATGAGGAGACAGAGAAATATGGCCCAAAAGGGGGAATGGATCAAGGTCCCAGTGGGAGAACTAAGCAACGTAGAGACAGCCAACCTCACAGATGAGGAGACAAACAACCTAACAGATGCAGAATTCAAAACACTGGTGATAAAGATGCACACAAGCTTGATAGATATGCTTGAGTACAGCAAACGTATACGAGAAGAAGTGAAGAGTATGCTAAGTGAAATGAAAAAAAAAAATCCACACAGAACCAATGGTGAAGGGAAGGAAACCGGGGTTCAAATCAATGTTGGAACATAAGGAAGAAAAAAACAGTCAACCAGTGCAGAATGAGAAAGCAAGAATTGAAAGAAATAAGGAAAACTTCCCAAATTTTGTGAAGGAGATGGACATACAGGTCCAGGAAGCACAGAAGGTCCCAGGTGAGCTGGACCCAGAGCAGACCACACCAGGACACATCATGACTGAGATGCCGAAGGTGAAAGATAAAGAGAGAATCCTGGGGGCAGCAAGAGAGAGGCAGAGAGTTGCCTACAGGGGGGTGCCTATAAGACTATCCGCTGATTTCTCAGAGGACACTTTGCAGGCAGGAAGGGACTGGCAAGCAGTATTTAATCTGAGGAAAAGCAACCTACAACCAAGATTACTCTATCCAGCGAGGCTATCATTTAGAATGGAAGGGCAGATGAAGTGCTTCCCAGACAAGGTAAAGCTAAAGGAGCTCATCATCACCAAGCCATTATTATATGAAATGTCAAAGGGACTTGCTTAAGAAAAAGAAGATCAAAACTATGAACATTAAAATAAGAATAAACTCACAACTACCAACAACTGAATCTAAACAGTAAAAACAAAATCCAGCTAAGCAAACCAGAATAGGAACAGAATCATAGGTATGGGGAGGATTGGGAGGGTAATCAGCTGGGAGGGGGGAGGGGGAGAAATGGGGAAATGGTGCAGGGACTAAGAAGCATAATTGGTTGGTACAAAACAGAATAATATAGGAAAAGGTGAAGCCCAAGGACTTATATGCACGACCCACGGACATGAACTTAGGAGGGTGGGATTGCTGGAGGGAAGGGGGGTACTGGGCAGAGGGGAGCAAAGGCGAAAAAAATTGGAGCTACTGTAACAACATAATCAATAGAATATACTTAAGAAAAAAAAAGAACCCATAAAAATAAAAAATGGAAGTGGGGAAGAAAAGGTAAGCCAGTGGGACCGCACAAGAAAAGACGCTGACTGGTGGGAGCCTGGGTAAGTTTGGGCAGGTGGGAAAGAGGAAGGAAAGCCAGGCGTTAGGAGCGCCAATTCTAAGTCTGGCCCTGCCCTTGCCCTTTATGAACATCGGTACATTGTTGGCGATGCTCTGAGATGCCATCTAGTACTACCTGGCTCAGGAAGAACAGCAGTAGAACAAGGCCTTTTATAAGCAGGGCACCATTGGCAGGTGTGCCCAGCGGTGTGAGAGCGGACTCGTGGGGCGGCTTTCCTTCCGCTGTCAGTTACACTCTGAAGTGCCGCCACCACTTGTAAGTTGAAGATGCCGTTCAATGATGGTACCTCTCTAAGCCTTATTTACTTTACCTAGAGAAGGGGAGTAAAAGAACAGAGAACTGTGGTAAAGAGTCAATAATATAATTCCATTAAAGAATTGTATGAGGTTCTACACAAATATTAAGTATTTCCCAGTGTTCGTGATTCCCAAACACGAGTCTGAGAAAAATTACCAGTCTGTGATGAAGTTTTCCCCAGCCAAAAGAAGTGGGAACTTTTATTAAGGAGTGTAACATAAAGACCAAACCAGTTTTAAGAACTTTTTTTTCACTTGGCACATAGTAATTGCTCACTTAATAGTAAAGGCAACTATTAGTTAAACAGGATATATCTTCAATGGGGAGATCCTCTTTAAAGACGAATCCATTTTGATTTATCCTCTATGATTAAATGACTGTCTTTAAATTAAAACAGACCTGCTTTTATCTTAATAATGTTTCTTCTCTTGAATAGATATGCCAGCCAATGTCTTGACTGATTCTGTGACTGCAATTCTCTCTGATGCTTTGCCACTTTCAAGTTTTCCTTTCTGAGCGCACTCTTTTCTCCCCCCACAAGACAGGGGTCTCTGTGAACATTCTCAGTCACAATAATCATGATCGATGTAAATAACGTCAAACACTAGAGCTGTCCTCTCTCCATTTCACTTTCTGTAGCGTCTGTTTGCTTCCCACCTGTCCCCGTCTTTGCCTTCTCTTTATTTTCCAGGGATTACTCGTCTCCCTTCTTCTCTTGCTTTCGGCACCCCTTCAATTATTCGTCCACTTAAAAAATAAAAAGAAGGCACGTTCCCCCCCCCCCCCCATGGGCTTAGGGGATCTAAATAAAACTTAGGTCTGAGGTTTTATTGTCAACAGTGTCAATTTTTTCATTAAATAATTTAATTATTGTATATCAGTCACCTGCCTGAGTCAGTCAGCAGGCTCATAGAGCCCCAGAAGACAACCCCTGTCTCTGAGTCCCCCACAATCTGAGTAGGACCTCAGACAACGGGAGGGCTAAGCCATCTGGAGGCATGGAGAACACTCCCTCATCTCTGCTCTGAGGCTCCTCAGGAACAGGACCTCTTCTCTGTGCCGCTTTTCATCTCTCACAGGGTCAGCAGGAGAGGATTTATAGTTTATTGGTTCACAGTGTAGCTGGGTTGGGAGAGAAGAGGTTTAAATAAGCAGGCACTAGCAGCAAAAATAAGATCAAGATTTAAAATAATGTTTGCAGTCTTGGTGGTACACTGCGACCTCAGCTCAGAGGATGCCTTGGTCCCTACAGTCCTGATATAGGTTGTCAAGACTGCGTCTAGAAATACAGACACTTACGTTAAGAGAAGACTTCGGAGATCGCTCCGTTCAGGCTGGTCTTAGTGTTTTAAGACAAAAACACGAGGCCCTGAAAGAGCAAACAAACTACATGAAGTTGTAGAATATCAGAGCCTTGTATGAATCTCAGATAGCTCTGTTAGCAGTCCAGAGTCTGTGGGCCTAACACTTCAAAAGGCCAAAACGCAAAGCATCAGAGTTTGGAGTAAGGAAAGGCGTGTTGATCTAGGAGGCACCAGCTGAGGAGATGGGAGACCGAATTCTCAAATCCGACCCGAACAAGCATGGAGATCAGGCTTCTTCTACTTCCAGGGAAGGGAAGAAAAGAGGGGAGGGATGTTTTTGTCAAACCCAAGCCCCAAGCAGAATTCCTCTAGTGATTACCATGTCTGTATGCAAGACAAAAGGGGCGCTACTAGCCTGCAGGTCTTGGGGACAAAGGAGGCTTGAGCAGGATGGAGACAGAGAGGCCAAGCATGTCACTCCATCACATTCTGCTTCTTACTGTGCTCACTCTAACATTGTCAGAGTTGGGGGTTTGACAAACCCCGGAAGTTCTTTTAGATTATAAAATCAAGAGGTTTGTGGCACCTTTTAAAGAGCAAGCCGAAGCTCCTTTTCCTCATGCTGCCCCTTGGTCTAGAATGCCCTGATTATGAACCTCTCCGCTCTGTTTCTTCAAGATACAGCTCAGGTCTCCAGGAGGAAATCCCTGCGCTCGAAAGGAAGATTTTTGCTCCAATTCCCTCATTCTACGGCATGGTATGGCCAGTGTGTCCTCTGCCTGCTCCAGCCTGTGAGCTCCAGGTGGGCTGGGAACATTCTCTTAATATTTGCCCTTGTGTGTGTGGTGGTGGTGGGGTCAGCTACAAGATACAGATTAAGTAAATGTCTGCAGAATCAATGAATGGAAAAAATAAAATAATGACTGAATGAAGGAATTGACATCAGAATGAATGAAGTCCTGGGCTAAACGATGCTTGTTCAGAAAAAAAGGAAGAAAACATATTAGAACTCAGAGTTCCCCTTAGAACGGCGGAGAAAGCATTGCTAAGCTAAATCTTGTAGTCATTTTGAATCTAAAGCAAGTGCTAGACCATGGAATTGTATAATGATCACTCACCTTTGAAGAAATGTAATGTTGATGTGCGTTAATAAAGCTGATTGCGTTCAGATGGACTTTTAATGGAGGAGCCCAGATAGATCAAAACAGCTGGGCTACTTATTCTTAAGAAAAGTCAAAATTAAAATACAATTTTCACTGACATGTTGCTAAGACCAAATCAACTGGAAGCAGGCATTTAGGGGTTTTCTCTTTAACTTTAATTTGTTGGAGCCAGTCGAGTGGAGGTAGTCGCGCAAGGGAGGGTGAAATCTACAAATACTATTAGTCAGCCGAGGAAACCAGCCACGAATCCGGTTTCCTTGAAGACTTTCTTTAAATGCCTCTCCCCCAAACTAGGCCCTTATCCACTTTCAGACAAGGAGTCCCAGCTGCTTTTTTTTTCTAGATAAGCCACATCCATGGGGTATTGATGGGAGCACACTGCCCTCTTCTCCCCAAAGGTAAGAAGAAAACACAGTTCCGAAGACCCAAAGCATCACCTTTTTCTTTGAAGTGTGCCATTGCAAGGAAAGCTTATGACGTCACCAAAAATTGCATCTCTCCGAAATGAAGGTGGGTTGACTGTGGTAAGCACCTATCTTTAGTTTATAAGGATCGATTTATAAGGGTAATGACTTAAATGTTACCTTTAGACCTCTGTGAGGGAATTCAAAGCTTGCACAAGACCATGCTTCTTTAAGATTGGACTTGAACAGGAGGTATTATTGTGCAATACTGGTACACTAAACCGCCTGCTCTAGGAAGGGGTCACCGTCTTAGCAACACTGTTCTTGGATCTCAGAGACCCAGCCCTCTGTCCCTTCTGGCTTCTGGTGGCTCCCGGTGGCTCAGGGGACACGCACGGCAGGCACCATGCTGCGTTGGGTGCTCTGTTCATGTGCATCTGTCCCAGAAGAGTGTGATGTCCCGAAGAGCGTGAGGAAAGCCAGAGTCTAGTAGAAGTGGGTTCTCGAGGTGGTGGATGGATGCGAAAATGGATGGATTCATTTACCTTTTCTTTAGGGAAAAAGGCAGGTTATCAGGAGAACTGGTGGAACAAAACACTATAAGTCATCCTCTTAAATGAATGCCTGTCACATATTTGGAAAGAGAGAGAGATAGGCTGTCTCTGGTTGCTTTTCCACCTTGTTGCAAAGGACGCGCCATTCGGAGCTGCGGCAGCCACCTGGGGAGCAGCGTCTGGTGTGGCAGAAAGGCGAGAACAGCCAGGGTTCTTGAGGTCCTTGGTGAACAGCTGACTCAGCCCAGGACCTGCCTATATCTCGAATTCTTGGTAGATAAGAAAACTCGTGTTCCAAGAGAAAAAGAATCCCCTGATGTGTAATCTTTTATCTTGCGCCGTCTCCCCCTTCTGCGTTCATTTCTCCTTGATCCCTTCCCTTCCCTTGACATTGAGGGGGTTCTCAGGGCTCAGCTGCCTGCAGAGCTAAGCTGCAATGTGACCAGGACAGCACACCCCTGGGGTGCCCGGCTAGAGAGGAAAACAGGGGAGGACGTCTGTCTGCTTGCTGGTGCTGGGCAGAGTCACGCAGCGAGTGCTAGGGAAACTGTCCTGGCCGTCGCCTTGTCCAGGAGAGCTGGTCTGGGCAACTGCAGGGACGGACATCATTGGTTTGTCCTCTGACACTTGAAAATACCCTCTGAGCATCTCCCTCTCCCAAGAGAACAGACATAGCTGATGTTCCAGTTCAGCTCTTGGTCTCCCTTGGTTGTTCTGTCTAAGGCAGCACACCCACTCTGACATTACCTACCCCAGCGAAAAAATGGGCGCATGAACACACATACTCAGTGACGTTAGAGTCGAGGAAGTGTGGAGGGATCAAAACCGGGCGAGGCGGGGGACAATCGTGCGGTAGGGCCGTCCTCTCTGAGCCTGGCTTCCACTATCTTTGAAATAGGGAAGATAAGAATATCTATCTGGTTTGGTCATTTAAAATTAGCTTAACTTCTAAACACCATAATTTCACTATCTTCAACATAAGAAAAATAACTTAGGTGATAGAATTTCTCTAAGAACTGAATTAGGTGCAAGGGAAGAAATATTCTTTACAAACCTAACTTATAAATGTTAATGTTCATACAAATTACTCTGACCAGCAGGAGGTGCGGGGGGGCTTTTATCACCTGTCTAACCTTTGGGTCTCGGTTGTCCCACCGAACAGAATGGGCCCAACCTAAGAACACTTTAAAGAACCCACCTGCTTCCTACAAAAATCTTTCAATGCATATTATATTTGCCTAGAACTTTCTATCCTGTAATCGTGTAGTTGAAACCAGAGACATGGAAAATCCTCATTTATGTAGAAGGAGCTGCTACTATTTCAGACTACAGCAATGGGTACAGAACAGCTGACCTGGCAGATTTGACTCCTCAATGTCCAGGACCCTCAGACACTTGAGGGTCGTCGGCAGCCGTCCGTCTCGAGAGACGATGGTGTAGCTTCTTAAGAGACTATCTGCACCGCCGAGAATGGCTGTGCAGTCCGACTCGGGAGTGACACGGTATCTGTCTCCTCCTGTGTTGAATCGACATCTTGCGATGACGCTGGAGTGTCCTCTTCAGTGAAGCTGAAGCTACAGAGCCTGGGCAGGGTGATATGGAGGGTCTGCTGTTGCCCATGCAGCAGACCCCCCCTCTCTTCGCAGCTGAAGGGTCCAAGGGAAAGACGGAGTCAATACAGCTTGGCTTCAGGTGCGCCGCAGGAGTTGCCGGTGTTGACTACAACGTCAAACCGCCTTAGGGACTCCGGCTCCGGATTTTCTGTCGGGGTTTACTCCCTTAGCCTTTCCCCTGAAGAGGTATGCCGCAAGGCAGCGGAGGTTTTTTGGAGTCAGAGTTTTCCTTCTCTGATGTGCCCTGACTGGAAGATCGAACCAGCGACACTTAGCTCGCAGGCCGACGCTCAATCCACTGAGCCAAACCAGCCAGGGCTACACTTGAGGGTAAGTATATATATATATATATATATATATATATATATATATATATATATATATGTATATATATAGAGAGAGAGTGTGTGTGTGTGTGCGTGTGTGTGCGTGTGTGTGCGTGTGTGTGTGTATGTTAAAGCTGAAGGAACTCCAGTGTCTGAAAAAACAGGAAGTACATTTTGCAAATGCATCTCTTTTTTCTTCCAGTTTTAAATCCCCAGGGAACATTTTTTCATTCAGAAGGAGTTTTTCCTCCTTACCTGGGACCCGAGCTGAAACATCAGGCTTCACCCAGGTCTCCGCGTGACAGCAGCAGGGGGCGGTGACCAGGTTCTCGGAGGAGAGAGCGATTGTGGGCCGGCTTTGGGATCACAGAGGCATGACAGAGCCCAGGGCAGGTGGCGTGCCGGTGCCTCGCACGGAGTCAGCGCTCGGTGTGTGTTTGTTGTTGGTATTGCTACTCACCAAAGGTGATGTTGTGAATCGTGGTGGAGTAGCCCTCCCAGAGAGGCCAGACAGCTTTAAGAATAGGTGAAAAATTAACACGAATTGTTGAGTGTTTTCATTGTTTCTTACAAGAGCCAGCTGCTCTGTGTTTAGAAAAAGCTGTGAATTTAAGCAGAACTTGGAAACTTCCGTTGTCCCCAGCAGTGTCCCGTAGCACTTTTTCACGGTAAAACTGGGTCCATAAATGCAGAGAAGGGACCAGTGACGATTAGCGTCCCTTCAGCCTGACCCCCTTCCCATAGAAAGAGAGAGAAATTCCAAGACCACCCTCAGAAGAGAAGGGAGTGAGTAAAACCCTGGCTCAATGTTAGTTATCCGAGGCGGACAAATTCCCACTATTAGGTAATCTAATTATTCCCCACAGGATATTTAATTATCAGGTGTGCAGATGAACTGACTCTCTTATTCCTCTTTCAAATATTTACAATTAACTGAAGAAAAAAAAACTCTCTCAAAAGTGGGTAATTAAACAAATATGCTATGAAACAAGGCCACGTAAACGTTTATTTTATGTGTAAATTATATGTAGACCCAAAGGGGGTGCAGTCTTATTATCCAGTTTGCGGCTATTAGCATGTCAATGGGGAGGCTTTCCCTCCTGGTTTCGAGGAAAGCAAAGGAGGGGCAGCGCCTGCCCAGGCGGGACCAAAAAATGACTTTTAAGAGTTTGTTTCTGGGTAAGCAAAAAAATACTTTTCTTTAAAAAAACAACAACAAAAACCTTTATTTATTTATTTTTAGAGAAAGGGAAAGGGAGGAGGAAGGGGAGGGAGAGAACCAACTGGGGACCTGGCCCACAAGCCAGGCCGGTGCCCTGACTGGGAATCGAACCAGCAACCCTTTGCTTCGCAGGCCGGCACTCGATGCACTGAGCCTCACCAGCCAGGGCTCCCATTTTTGGCAATTGCGTTGCATTCTGCTAGCTTGGGAGATTTGGGGACCTCCGTGTAGGCCAGGGCTTTGATTTTACGTGGCACCGTAACATGCGGAACGAGCCATTTCCCAGCTGGGAGAATGCATCGAGCACATTTGGTCTCGTGGTCTTGTTGGATGCAGGATGAAACTGTAGTCCGAGGAGGAGAGGTTGGCCTCTGGCCATATAACAGGACACCCTGTGTGTCCCTCTCATCCCTTACCTATTATTTGTTTGGCTGAATTGATGTACAAGTGCAGAGAACGTGAAGTGGTTGTGGTCAGTAATAATCCACTAATTTTACGGAACTACTCGTATTGCTCCAAGGAATGAGTTCAAAAGGGACATGCAGAGGGGACCTTCCCGTCCTGAAGTAGCCTGTGACAACCCCAAAGCTAGGCGGCCACCGCACTGCACCCAAGTGCTTATTCCCACTCCCGGCCACCTCCAAAGAGATCCACGGTGGTGGCGGCTGTTTCTACCATCGAAGTTAATTTTTTTTAAACCTATTTTATTGACTATGCTGTTACAGTAGTTCCAATTTTTCCCCCTTTGCTCCTCTCCGCCCAGAACCTCCCTTGCCTCCAGCAATCCCACCCCCCTTAGTTCATGTCCACAGGTCGTGCATATAAGTTCTTTGGCTTCACTCTTTCCTATATTATTCTTAACTCCCCCTTGTCTGTTTTGTACCAACCAGTTATGCTTCTTAGTCCCTGCAGCATTTCCCCATTTCTCCCCCTCCTCCCTCCCAGCTGATAACCCTCCAGATGATCCCCACACCTGTGATTCTGTTCCTATTCTGGTTTGCTTAGTTGGGTTTTATTTTTATATTTTTAGGTTCAGTTGTTGATAGTTGTGAGTTTGTTGTCATTTTAGTGTTCATAGTTTTGATCTTCTCTTAAGTAAGTCCCTTTGACATTTCATATAATAATGGCTTGGTGATGATGAATTCCTTTAGCTTTACCTTGTCTGGGAAGCACTTCATCTGTCCTTCCATGTCAAATGATAGCCTTGCTGGATAGAGTAATTCTGGTTGTAGGTTGCTTTTCATCACATTGAATACTGCTTGCCAGTCCCTTCCTGCCTGCAAAGTGTCCTCTGCAAATCAGCTGATAGTCCTATAGGCACCCCCCTGTAGGCAACTCTCTGCCTCTCTCTTGCTGCCCCCAGGACCCCGTCTTTATCTTTCACCTTTGGCATCTCAGTCATGATGCATCCTGGTGTGGTGCCCTCTGGGTCTAGCTCGCCTGGGACCCTCTATGCTTCCCGGACCTGTATGTCCATCTTCTTTGACAAATTTGGGGAGTTTTCCTTATTTTTTTCAATTCTTGCTTCCTCATTCTGCTCTGGTTGACTGTTTTTTCTTCCTTATGTTCCAAATTATTGATTTTAACCCCAGTTTCCTTCTCTTCACCATTGGTTTTGTGTGGATTTCCCTTCATTTCACTTAGCATAGCCTTCACTTCTTCTCTTGTGCATTTGCCATACTCAGGCATATTTGTCAAGCCTATGAGCATCTTTATCACCAGTGTTTGGAATTCTGTGTCTGTTAGGTTGGCTATCTTCTCGTCCCTTAGTTCTCCCACTGGAACCTTGGTCTGTTCCCCCTTTTGGGCCATACTTCTCTATCTCCTCATTCTGACAGGCTCCTGTGTTTGTTTGCCTCTGCGTCCCAGGTAGAGCTGTTGCTCATATTACGCTGTAAGGGGTGGAGTCTTAGGGATTCATCAGTACAGGGTAACCTGTTTCACCACTTTGTGGTGCTGTATGTGGGGGAGGGGTCCTAGAGGGAACAACGCTGCCAGTCCAGCACTCACCCCTTTTCCAGGCACCTCTCCCACTTCTGTACCAGCCTGGTGCCCCTCTAGCTGCTGCCCTGGCCATCGTTCCCAGAGTAGGTGGGTCTGTGGATGTTCTAGGACCATGGGGGCCCTTTAAACAAGCAGACTCTGCTGAGAGACCGGCAGTTTCTTCCTCCACCCCAACCCCCAGTGGTTTGCACAGTCAGAAGCAATGAGGCTTGATTTTCCCTGTTGCTGGGACCATGAGCTGCGTGGTCTGGTGAGGAGCTGGGAACGCTCCCCACGTGTCCCTCCTGACTTTTTAAAATGTGTGACTGTGCTTTCTGCTGGCCTGCCACTGCCGCTGCTGCCACCACCACACCGCGTCCTCTCTGCCCCAGCTTCGCCTCTCCTACCTGTCTGGGTGAGTGTTTCTTCTCTATATTTTTGTTTGCTGGACTTCCATGCAGTTTGATTTCCCGGAACTTCTGTTCATTCCTAGTTTTGAGGTAGTTGTGTTCCTTCTCAGCTGTGGAGGGAGACGCAGCGTGTCTGTCTACACCTCAATCTTATCCGGAAGTCTAATTTTTTTATCTTTGATTTTTCTTGGATTCCATTTTTCTTCTTTGAGAGACAAGCCTTATTAAGAAGGCTCACACTCAAAAAATCCTCATGCCCGAGCTGGGGCTTCATTGAGAAGAAAGACTAGAATGTCCTAACCATCAACTATGAACAAGAACTTCCCGACATCAGGTAGTGCCCCGAGCAGAATTGCTCAATGGGGAGGCTGGGATTAGAGTGAAAGGCCATGCCCTTCATTTGGTCAGCAGTGGTCCCCAGGAAGTGGCCTGGCATTGCACCACTATGTTGGACTAAGTCGTGTGCCCATGACACGGAAGACAAAACGAAGTTTCCCAAATTTTTAGCACTTGTTAGTGCCCATAAAATATTCTGATCCAACCCTGAGATTCCTCTTGCTTTGTTATGTTATTTATATCCACCATTAGTGATAGTATTTAAAGGAAGCTCTTAATTTCTCTCTGGTTCATGCTGTCATGACTCAGGATGAACCAACAGGACAAGGCCGAGAGGCTCTGGGGAAGTTGGAAGCTTGCCCGGGGGAGCAGAGAATGAGATTTTCCAGGTCACGCAGAGGTGGCTATAAATTGCCAGTAGATTTCACTGAAGACAGGGAGGACAGCTAAAGTGCTGGGAAGGGTTATCGGGAGACTTGTAATCAGAAGGGAACAACACCCAAGGCCGAGTGGGCATGCATCACAGAGACAATGTGTAGACTGGACTGGGGCAAGCGGCTCAGGGCCACGAGTCATGAAGGTCCCTTCTTGTCTCCGAGGGTGATGGGGTAGGAGTCCGGATGTTCACAGATGATCAGACAATTTCAGCCGCTGCAGCGGTTGTGCACAGCTAGAAAGAAAGCATGTAGGCTGAAAATTAAGAGGCCTGAATTGTTTACATTAGGTCCCCTGGCTCAGCTGGACCTCACTGTCCCTTAAAGAGATGTAAATAACAAAAATCCAGTCGGGTAGGAAATAGTGCATCACGGCAATTGCAAACGAACGGGGTTGCACACATTTCAAGACGGCTCTAAGCACTCTCCTAAAAGATCAGCTTCTACCGCATCTCCCACTGAGTTATTCAGACGGGAGGCCTGCTTAGAAATTTCTCTGCAAATTCTCGGAACCCTAATGCACAGCTTGAACCTCAAAGCAGCAGATGTTTTGAAATAGCGTAAAAGCACGAAGAATGACTTTCAAGACTCCAATAAAATGTTGGGAAAGAGGTTAAGAATAACACATCTAAGAAAGCAAACAACGCCTATCACTCAGGTATGGCCATTGTTTATATGCTCACGTACAAAAGGATCCATTTTCATCACTAAGCTGTTTCAGGTCTTTCTCCTAATTTCCCCATAATTTAACATTCAATTTATTTTACTACCCACATCGCAGATAATTCATGGGCAGAGTCTTGAAAATTTGATATGATTCATTTCATTCCCAAGTAACATAAGGCTTTCTGACTAATTTTCCCATATTGTTACATTCAATTTATTTTACTACCCACATCCCAGAGAGTGGTGGGTAGAACCTTGAAAACTCAATTTGATTCAAAAGTTAGTGAACATGAAATTAGAAATGAATAGCAAGATAGTTACACATTTATTCCACAAACATTTATTGGCTATTTCTCCTTTTTCCTATAACACAGTGTTGCAGGAATTAGAAAGGTATGTACCATAGACTCTGCCATCAAAGAGACTACACTTTGGTAGGAATGATGGACTCTGCGTGTACATGTATTTAAAGGCCATGATGTTTTAGGTGCTTCATACTGGTTATCCTTACAAGACCTCTACAGGACAGATATTACCATGCCCGTTTTTCTCATGACAATCCTAAGTTTACTGAGCTTCACTAGGTAGCCAAGGTCACATCATGTGACAACACCGTGATTCCAACCAGATCAGTGTGATCCGATGCCCACAGTCTTTTAATTATTCCACGCTACTTTCTAATGCTCTATAAGTTGAGTTTGAAATTGATCAATGTTAAAGACCAGCTTAAAGCTCTGGGAGAGATGGAGGGGCCGAGGCAGGGGAAAAAATGTTTCCAGACAGACCACCGGGGACTTGGTACTGGTGTCACAGTTAGGCCCTGGAACATGGAAATCAGCATGCGTGTGCATGTGTGTGTGTGTCCACCGGCCAATGCAACCGTGTGCTCTTTGTATAAACGTATGACCAAGTCCTTCCTTACAAAAACGACACCAACATGTGGCTCCTTCTATAGAAACCATCACTTCTGTCTGTTAAGCATTTTATCACCTGACAACGTCTTCCTGGAGCAAAGGCTTCCTGATGGGCTAGTGGTTGCTCTTCATCTTCTTTGAGAGACAGGCAGTGATTTAGGAAAAACAGCTACAAAGACGAGGAAGGTTGGAAGGAAAACAGACTTTACAAGAGGAAGCTATGTCTGTGCTGCTCACCCAGGCAGTGACCTTGGCAACGGTTTGGTAAGCAGTCCACTCTGGGAAGTCACATGGGTCACTGTGGTCAAAGAGCCTGGACTCCATGCCACTACGAACATGCAGATGGAGGTGGTGAAACTCACGGTGGCTTAGAGCTCGGGGAGACTTTGGTCACAAACCTTAACTCTGGGATGAGCAACAGAGATAGAAATGGATTTCTTGATGGCCACACAGCAAGCAGGTCGGGCTGTTGTAATAAGAATCTGGAAATCTCAACAATTCCATTATAGATGATTAAAATATCTTCGGAAAATAATTAGGAATAAGAAAACTAGCCTAAAATATCCATTACTATTGGAAGGAATTTGATTTGACTATTTACTTCAGGGAATTTTGTAGATTTTGATTTTCCAATCAGTAAGAATAGGAAAGTAGGCAAAGCAACACATGAAGTTATTTCCGTTAAAAAAAGATACTGAAATCTGCCACCCAGGCCAGGTAGCTCAGCTGTTTAGCACATCGTCCCAATACACTAAGGTTGCAGGTTCAATCCTTGATCCGGGCACATACAAGAAGCAAGCAGTGGATACATCCATAAATGGAACAACTCATCCATGGTGCTCTCTCTCTCTCTCTCTCTCTCTCTCTCTCTCTCTCCCTCTCTCTCTCAAAATCAATTTAAACAAAGTCTGTTCTTGCCATTTTCTTAGCTTCCTATGTAAGGTGTGTTTTTATTTCCTTCCAGGACATCATGTGATGAACATAAAAAACAATAATCATGCCATTTAGGTGACAGCTTGACTTCGTAATGATGAATACACCTAGTCCCCTTTCTTCACCCAGCTGTGCTCCCCTGGAGTGGGTCCCTCAGGTATGTCAGTACCCCCAGTAGGAGCAAGGTCCCTGGGACTCACGAGAGGATCAGTTATGCTTCCTCCTGCAGGAGGACTGTTTGCATGTTTCACTGAGGAGGAGGGAGGGAGAAGACTTTAAGAGGCTCTCAGACTTCAGCAGTAACTAAATATACACATTTTTCAGTGATTCCCTAAGCTTAGCTTTCCTCTACGAAGGATAAAAATGCATCACTCACTTTTCTAACTAAATAAAGCTGCTCTAAAAAGAAAAAAGAAAAAAATATATATATGTTGAGCTGCTGAAAGAAGCCAATGCTCTATTTCTGAATGTTCACACCAAAAAATCATAGGAAGAAGAGAAAAAGACAAGATTCATACTAACTGGCATCCCAGCACCTCTCTACAGCTCCGTGGTGGAGATTTCTCTGTCGGGGGACAAATTAATACCCTGCCCCCAACACCAACCTGAGACAGCAAACACAGGACAGGATTTCTGCAAAACCAGTCCCGAATGAGAATCCATGGTGCTGTGAAGAAACAGAGCTCCTGCTTTGGCTTCTCCCCTTCTCCTCCCTTCCCTCTCCTTCCTTCTTCTCCCCTTCCTTCCTTCCCTTTCTCCCTCTCTCCTTTGCCTCTTCTCTCCTTCCTTCCCAGAAGATGAACACTCTTTGGTCTTTCAATTGATGGCAGCTTTTTTTCCAGTCCAGGAGAATCTGAGGATTGCCTGGGGCTCTCTGGGACAAGGAGAAGCAATGTTAACTTTAATGACCAGATGGTATCTGGAGAAAAAAATCTGTCAGGGTTTTAAGCATCAGAGTTTGATATGGAGTTTGCCTGTGGGGTGTCTAGGAACCTGGACAAAAGAACATAGCCTCATATCCTGGCCTTTATGGGACGTGGGGTCGGTTTCTCAGCCCCCTGAAATGATCGAGCTTGGGAAATTGGCTCAGATTTGAGGTGGCACGCACATGCGTTATATAGTCACTAGAAGATTGTTGGAGTAAGTAAAGGAATCATATTCAGAAAGGAGGTATAGTACAGTACTGAGCATCAGAGACAGGAGTATCCGAACCAAATATCAATACTCGTATCCCTCAGCATTTCTTTCAGAGCATTAGGGAATCAG
Organism: Furipterus horrens; assembly: GCF_987537825.1. NCBI lineage: Eukaryota > Metazoa > Chordata > Mammalia > Chiroptera > Furipteridae > Furipterus > Furipterus horrens. The sequence goes on along the minus strand of NW_028327173.1, from coordinate 207,591,162 downwards.
ATGGTATTTATTATACATCCATGTACATACACAACCATATATATGATGTTTCACAGCTTCTTTGTTTCTGACATCGTCAGTCACTTCCAACCTGTCTGATCACAGAAGGAAGTTGTGATGTCTCCTAACCTCAGTTTCCTTCTTTGTAAAATGGGGCTGGTGACTTACACTTGCAGACCGGTGGTGAGCATTGAAGCGATAGAGAGCTGCCCTGTTCCTTAGAGAGCCACCTGGTTGGTCCCCAGCTCACCTGCCGGGCTCTCAGTCTCCCTGAGAGCACCTTGACTTCAGTAGCCCTGCCTCTCGTCCCCATGGGGGCGGGCGCAGGGCCTATGCCGAGCACACACTGGGAGGTTGACAGGTGCTTGCTGAATGCCGCTGGGACAGAATTCTGCCTTTGGACTCCAGCCACAGACTTCCAGAAAGGCTGCGTTCACCGCCATTTGATCTGCCCGAGTCCCCGCTTTGGCTGAGGGCCTCCATTCCTTGGTGACACTTCTTAGTGTCTCCTTAGTGACATCTCTGAACAATAGTTCAGATGTTTCCAAATGCAGTGTCATCTAGAATGCTTTCTTAGGTAGTCAGCGAATGAGAGAACCCCTCCACAGTAAAATAAAAGGATTTTCCTTCTGCTGCCCCATCATGCATAGTGAACATGCTCTTGGATCTTGTGGCTTCGGGAAAATCCTGTATGTTGATCTCAGAACAAAGTGAAGGAGGCCAGAGTGACTAGTCACCCACAGGGCAGTGACACAGGGACAGCATCCCTTGTCGAAGTTACCCAGACTCCCTTCTCTAGAATTCTTGCATCACAGCTTTGACATTGCTCATTCTGTCCTGCAGTCTTTGTCAATTTGTCAACAGAGGGCCAGGCACCATGCCACAGAGGTTTGTCCTGTGAAGGTCCAAATAGTTTATGACATCATTTTTGATAAAGTGAGTAAGAACTTTTTAGAAGGAGCTACAGTATTCCCTCACTTATCACAGGTATTCCATTCTACGCCCCCCACCCCCACCCCCATGATAGGTGAAAATCCATGAAGTGGGAGCCTTACATTTATTTTAGTATTTATATATATTTTAAGGCTTTATAAACCCTTCCCACACACTTACAAACCGTTCTTAGTCCCCTATTAACCTTTCCCACACGTTTATAAACACTACTTATGTTCTTAAACATATTCTACACTCTTAAACCTATGTAACTTTAACAACATATGTTTACAGTACCGCAAAATCCCACGATATAGTAAAAAATCTGCAATAAATAATTAAATATAATATTTTTAAAAATCCCGCGATACAGTAAGGCCACGCTAAGTGAACCGTGATATAGAGAGGGACCGCTGTACATCCACTCTATCTTTTGTCTTTTGGAAGTAAGGTTCCTGGACAGGACCCCACCTTTATCATGAGTCAGGGGTACCCTTAGGAGCCCAGAAAAATCTCTCACGAAAGAGAATGTGGCGAGGACCTCTGTCTGTCCTGTTCGCTAAAGGACACCACATTGCAGCCCCTGGTGTCTCCCTTGCTTGTCTACCTGAAATACTTTTCCAAATGTGTTTTTATTTACTTTTTTAATTTCCCTGGGCTTGGAAGTGAAAAGCCAAGAGGAACGAGTTATACGTAGGGTCCAAAGCTGAAATTCTTGCCTGGACACCTCCTAGTGACGTGCTGACTGAAGAACCTCACTTCTCCGGCCTTCAAACGCCCGTTTGGCATCACCGTGGCAGAGGCGCGTCAGAGCGCTTACAAAGCTCCGGCCCGGTGACTGCCAGGCTGTGTTTCCCAGGGTCTCTCCCCCTCTGAATGGGCCGCCGCAGCCGTCTTCTGCATCTGGTCTCTTGGGTGATAATAACACTAATGGTGAGCTCTGAGGACACACAGTCAGGCCCGTGAACCTTTAACCCTCACGGCCACGCAGTGGGGCTGGCACTGCAGTGCATCTGCTGTCACTAAGAACACGAGAGGGCAGGAGGGTAGGCAGCCTGAGTTCCCACAGCTAGCAAGAAGCTCGGCCCCACGTTCCTGACACCAGAGCCACGACTCCACCATCGCGCTGGGCTGCGTCTCCGGGACGAAGATGAGTCCGCAGAGAGCAGAGCGCTGGACTGCGGAGTCCCGCCCTCCCACCCCCGAAGGAGGCCAGCCCCTCGGGACGTTGCTTATCTTCGGCAGACTGTCACATTGGAGACCGTCAAAGATTCGGGTACTGAGACGGGCCAGGTTTGTTCTTTGCTCTGTCTCTCTGCTGAGTGCTTGGAGACCAGAATCTGCGCCATGTTTGGGGGATCCAAATGCCGTCTTCCTGTGGAGCGCTGGCCATAATGTATTTAAGAGGTGCCGGACTGATCAGGTGAGAATTTATGTAAGCCGAAACCATTAGGGGGCTTAATTAAATCAGGGCATTTGACTCATTAGCCTTCTGCTCCTGGGACTAATAAATTTGAACCCAGCGCCGCTAATCACAAAAGAAGTCAAGTTCAGCAGCCCCACCCCCACCTACCTTAGTCCCTTTGTGGAGAGATGAGGGAAAACAGAAGAAAGGGAGGTAATAAGCCCAGAGAAAAGATCACTGGCAACATCCCTGGGCTACGCCGAGAATTCTGAGCCCTAACTGGGAGTCAGGGTTACGTGGGGGAGAGTGATGACTTTGGTGTCTGAAAGGAACCCAGGGGGCAATTGTCATCCCCCAAGGATGCCTGTGTGGAATGACCACAACCAAACCACCACAGAAAGCCTTGTCTGTTAGGTGACATGTTGTCACAGCATTTGGTAACGCGTGCAGTGTCCCACAGCTGTGCTACTGGGGTCTCTCTGCTCACAAGTGAAATGTATTTGTTAACCTCCCCGTTGCCCAGGCTCGCGTATCTTACTTGCTGGGCTTTTGAGAGGAACAGCATTCCATCGTTCTCTGCCCTGTATCACCCAAATTGCTTACCAACCCATGCGTCTTCCTCTAATCTCACCGTTTCTTCCCCAACAGAGCAGCCAGAGTTATCCTTTTTTAAACAGAAATCGAGATGCCATCTCTTGGCCTGAAATCCTTCAGCTGCCTCCCGTTACCTTCCCGATCCGGCTCACACTCAGGAACACGCCCGACCAAGCCCACCCCTCCCACCTCTCATCCCCCACTCCCAGGGAAGCCCAGGTGCTCAAAGTCAGTGTGAGATCATTTGCATTTTGAGAGCACGCCATGCCCTGGCACAAGCCTCTGCCCCGGGATAGCCTGCTTTGTCTAGAACACCCTCCTTCACATCCCTCATGTGACGGCTCAGGTGGCACGCTCTCTATCCAGCTCCGGCTGACATTGGCAGGCCCGATCTGCTTCGCAAAGCTCTCCCCTTGTTCCTGGACACCCACCTCTTGGCACGTCTGTCTTTCCCTCTAGACCCTCAACCCCTTGAGGTCAGGGTCCAAGTATCAATAATCATGACAAGCAGGCTGGTGTGCCACGATTGGTGCCCCACAACTTTCTAAGGTGGAGTGACACCAGCTGGCCCTCTGTTACCCTCCAGGGGACGGGGCCAAGGGCCAGGCAGGTATGGAGCTCACGGAAACCATCGCGAAGGATAGGAGAGCGAAGAGAAATTGTCACAAGGTGAGGACATCTAGGTGAGCAGAAGGTTCAGATGACGGTGTTGTGGTCTTTTGGCACGTGATACTCAATGGAAAAACACTTCTGTATTTTTTTCCCATGACATTTTCAGTAAAATAACCATTTCTTTTTAATCTATGGTAAGTGGGCCCTTTTGGGGAGGGTGGGACAAGCATTTTCATGTGGCTTTACAGTGTGTCCTGGGACACCCATGACATTTGTATTGTTCTCACCACAGTGGCCGCTGTAGCTGAACTTCAGGGAACATTCCTTGTGTGCTGCGATGGGCTGGACACATTCTTTGCACAGTTCCATTTCACACAGCAGCCCTGGGAAGAAGGATCATTATTAATACACCGCCGAGGGAGAGAAACCTGAGAGGAAGACATTAAAGACCATCTCAAAGACCCATGCTGTGTAGGAAACTGGGACTTGGACCCAGGTACCCGTAGAGGAAACTTCATGTGTTGAGCTGTTCCCGTTGGGCCCCACAAGATCAGGGACCTGACGTGTAGGCCTACTTAGCAGTCCGAGGACAGCCAGAGAAGCGTTAGGGGCCGCCTGGGGGCAGTGGATTGGAGGAGCACCCGCTGGGAGCATGGGAAGCTTCAGGATGCATTAGAGGTGTGCTCCCGCTTCTGGGCAGCCAGTGATTTAACCAAACTCCTGTTGAGATTTCTGATGCTGCAGTAGCAACCTGCCTGGTGTTTTGATATTTTTCCCCATTTTCTCTTCTCAGGAAATGTGGAGAAAATGATAGGGAGCCTTCTCTGTGAATGCCCAAGAGCCCAAAATCAACCGGAGTCAAGAGAGAGGTGGAAGGAAGAAGCCGTGTTTGAAATGGGTTTTTATTCTAACCTAAATAGGATGAAAGTCGGCCTGCAAAGTTTTTAACCAAGAAGGCAGGAAGTAACATGGGACAGAAGTTATCTATTTGGTAATGTAGCCATAGGTAGCAATTCTGCAAATAAAATCTATTATGTCTAGACGCCCTTCAGACTTCTGAGATCTTTTTCATTGAATAACAAGTGACGGGTGGCCCTTAACCACCACTCACAAACCAGTGGGCTTGGTCACAGACCTGGCCTAACCCTTGAACCTGGGCACCTAGCTACTGCATCTGACGGAGCTGAGCCTCGGGGTCCCCATCCATCCATGAGGGCCCGTAGTTCCAGCTCCAGAATGGTTGTCATGGTTCCAAGAGGCACTTGGAGGTGCTTTGAACAAGAGGCCATCATGACCTGGTCCAAACCCTTCATTTTGCAGGTGCCGACTAGAGCCACGCACTGAGCAGGAGCAGGACTCGCCTGAGATGCCACGGCACCCTCATGCTGGTCCCGGGGCCGTCACACAGAAGTCCATCAAACCGTTCCCAGGGGAGCGTCACATGTCCTCAACGTCCCTTACACACTAGACACGACGCAACACAAAAACCGTGCCCCTGAATCTAGTATTCTCCAATACTGTGGTCACTGCGGTCACGAGCCACATGTGACCATGGATCATTCAAAATGCGGCCAGTCTACAGTGAGGCGCTCCGGTGAGAGCAGAGAACACACTGGAGCTGGAATACTAGCACACGTTAATAGCGTGATATCGTTGACCGATTGAAGTAATATTTTGGACAAATTGGGCTAAGTAAAACACAGGAGTAGACAATTGCATGGGTTATATTTTACGTTCTTTTAAGACGTGGCAAACAGGACATTTTAAATCACGAATCTCCTGGCGTGTACAGTGGAGGCACGTGTTTCTCTCCCTTTGCTCTATAACCAGGCCATGCAGCCCCGCCTGCTCCTTCCTGGGGCCTTGTCTCCGGTTCAGGCCTGGTGTCCCGCAGCGATCACGGTTTGTGCAGCGATTCAGGCTGTTGCGGAAACTCTGCGTTCTCATTGGTTCTCTCCCTTACAAGACACACCCGTGCAGTGTCTTGCTCCAACATATGTATTGGTCCTTGTCATCTCAGGTGTCTCTTTACCTTGTCTGCTGGTGGGGCAGGCGGGAGATTCTCTGGGCTGAGTGGTCCTCCCAGGCCAAAAGGAGTGGGAGGGAAGGTCGCACTGGGCAGCCAGTCTCTCTCTTCTCCCGCCAGGCACTGCCCTGAATCTCTTCTTGGCCTTTCTTTGTTTAGCAGACAAAAGTCTCTGTATGCTTGAGTTGACTAAGTCTGGATATGACTGTACACCCATGAAACCATCATTACAACTTAAGCTATAAACCTACCCATTGTTTCTACACGTTCCTTCTTCCCTCTTATTGATTTATGATTATTATGACTATCATTTGCGATGAGAACAGTTAACATAAGATCTACCCCTTAGAAACATTTTAGGCATGCGCTATAGCAGCGTTCACCATGGAGCTGTGCCGGGCAGACCACTAGATCGCTGGGGCTGACTCACTTCGTATGACTAACCGAATCTTTGTACCTTTTGACTAATATCTTCCTGTTTCTCCCTCCCTCCGAGTGCCTAGCAACCAGCATCTCACTCTCTGCTTCCATGAGTTTGACTATTTCTGATTTATTATAGAAGTAATAACACATAGTAGTTCTCCTTATGGAAAACAGTCTGGAGGGTCCCTCAAAAAGTTAAAAATAGAGCTGCCATGTGACCTAGTCCTCCCACATCTGGGTTTGTAGCCAGAGGAATTGAAATCAGGATCTCAAAGAGATACCTGCTCCCGCGTGTTCATTGTAGCGTTATTCGGAGTAGCCAAGTCATAGACGGAACGTGAATGTCCACCGACAGGTAACGGGATAAAGAAAATGTGGTCTCTCTGGACAAGGGAATCCTATTCAGCCAGAAATGGGGGACAATCCTGTCATCTGCAACCACATGGATGGACAGGAGCGGATCTTCCTGGGTGAGACATGTCTCCTTCGCCTTGGACCTGACCTGGTGTAAATGCTGTCAGTTCAAACAGCGGGCGGCTTCCTCTTCCTGTTCTGGGCCCTCTGACTGTCTCCATGCTGCTTTGTTCTTTGTGATTCACTGAAGCCCTTTAACTGTCTGGGCGCCGATTAACTTACCTGCTTGTTCATCTGGCAAACGCTCACTCTGTACGTCACAAACAGCAGCTCTTCAGCTGGGGACCAGAGGTGCAAAGATGAGCTCAGTAGGAAAGCTGGGTTCAGGGACCCATAGGCTAGTTAAGAAACCAGACTCATAAACACAGTGTTACAATAGGTGGAGGCATCAGTCGGGTTCACTCAGAGGGGCCCTTACTCCACCCTAAGGAATAAAAGGAAAAGTTCCCTACTAATGCATTGAATTTGAGATGAAAGATGAACAGGACTTAGCTAGGGCTTATCCTCCTCCTCATCAACACCATCATCATCAATTTAAAGGTATAAGAAAGGCATCCTTAGCCAAGGAAGCAGTAACTGAAAAGGCATGGGCTTGAAAAAGAGCATGCAGAACTTAGGGGACCCAAAACCCGTTGACAATATTGGCTGACAAGGGACAGAGGGCAGGAAGAGCCAGACGTGAGGAGTGGGGATCGGGCCAGAGCCAGTGCATGGGAGCTCGTGAACCTGCCTCAGTGATGCAGCCTTAACCGTCGACAGAATAAGGAGACTCACGTGGAACTCGTAAAGGTGTGTGGCATGGCTAACCCAGCATTAAGGACTGAGCTCTTTGGGGCCCACACGTGGGGAATGAAACCGCTCCAATATTACGGGAGAGTGGACCAGCCATGTGCCCAGAAGTCAAACTGGTTGTATTGGAGACAAGCCTACTGGGAACTTGGAATTTATCTGCTTGCCTGTTGTCTGAAGGAGGTGTCCCCTGGCGGCGCAGGGTTTGTCTGTGACATTATGTCTCACAGGGTCACCAGGCACAAAGGACTGTGTCCCTGTTTCCTCTCCTTGATGATGAGGGCAAAGGTGCTGGGCCCAGCAGGCGCCTTGGGGACCCAGAGCAGACTTGGGAGAACTGGCCTTCCCAGCCCCCGAGAGAGCAGTTTGGTTCAGGGACCCCTGGGGCCCTGTTTGAGAAGTGGCTTTTCTCCGTTCCCTTTGATCAGGCAGTGCACGGCGTACTTGGGAGGACAAGGAGTGATTTGTCTTGCACATGTGTTTTCACTTATTCCTTAAAGGCACCGCTAAAACATCAAGCAAGAGCGCACCGACGTCCGATGGGCAGCCAAGCTTCGGTCTCGAGTGCTCATATTAAAGATAGGCTCATTTGTTTATAATCCACATCTTAAAATCTCTTACAGAAAACACAGCGTGATAACATTACAGCCGAGTTAATAAGAATGAAAGTAAAATAAGTTGATCCCACCGATGAGGTTAATGCTGGAAAAAAAATGCCACAAGTTTCGGGATAATTCATCACGGGAAGCCATCATTTAGGTCTGAGCTTCCTGGTAGCCAATGAGAGAAGGGACAGGGTTTCCAAGAGAGAGGTTGGGATGGAAGAACACTTAATTCTTGTATTTAGAGCTAAAAAAAAAAATTACATTTGTAGTTCTTCATTAAAGGTAATTTTGCAATTAAGTGAGTGATGTCTCTGGTAATATCTTCACCGACATCTGATTATGGGTTTCAGAGGATTATTTAAACTGAAATAAGTTTTCTACATTTAAATAGCATCCCCTGAGCACCTGTGATGTATAAATGTGCTACACAGTAATAATAAGCTTAAATATTCGCTGTCCTCCTCTGTCCCTGTCTTTCATTATGGATTATTTAGTACCCTATCCATAAAAACATATGCTCCCCTATGGCTTTGATACCAAGTTTGGCCACATGACATGCTCTGGCCAATAACATGAAAGTGGGCGTAACATGCGTCACTTCGTAGCAGAGTTCCCGAGAACCATCGCATGCTGCCACCACCACTCTTCTGCCCCTTTCTCGAGAAGGTCAAGTTCGAGAGCTGGATGGCACATTCGGCCTGAGGTCAGTCCAAGGAAGACAAAGGAGGAACGCTGCAATTGACCCACAATTAACATAAATGTGAACAAAAAATAAACCTTTGTTGTAGAAAGACCCTGAGAGTTGGGGGTTGTTCGTTATTTCAGCGTGACCTCGTAAAACCTGACTGATGCTTTTTATCAGTGTCCTGCAAGAACATGGAGACACAAAAGATAGAAATCCTACCCTCTAGAAACCTGCATTTTAATAGGGTAAACTAAAAGTAGATGGTTAAAAATAAGCTGAAGGCTCTAAGTGCTTCTTTCGAGTCTCAAAAGTTATCCTGGAAATCAAGTCAACAGGCAAGAAAACAATAACCCTACACAGACAATGCACTCCCTCAAGGAGCGGATACTAAGAGGGGAAGGGTTGGGCTGAGAAAGAGAAGGTGAGTTTCTGGGAGTAGGCACAGCAGGGGCTCACGGAGGGAAGGCTGAACTTGGCACAGCATGTTCTGGGATGCAGGGAGGACCATCTCCAGCAGAGCCTAGATTGAGAGGAAGACTGGGATAGGAAGCATGTTTGGAAATCAGACAGCAGCTCAGAGAGCGGAGGGTAATTCTAACTTTAGGCAACAATGTTGATTGAGTGCCTGCTTTGTGTTAGGCATTATTATCCTCAGTATCGTACCTGTCCTGTCCCATTCGGTTCTCATGACAGCACTGGGAGATGGAGGTTCTAAACCCCATTTCATCCCGAGATGAGGAAACTGAGGCTCAGTCCCAAAGGAAAAGAGACCTTAAATGGCAGACTTGAACCGCAGTTTTATGGGCTCCAAAGCCCGTCTCTCTTTGTACCACGATCTCCACGCATACAGGTAGATAGAGGAGGGTCTTACATGCCATGCTGATGACTGTGAACTTTATTTGGCATTCACTGGAGAGGGCGACGCTGACCTGGCCTGTGGTTCAGGAGATAATTTCATCAGACAAGGAGAGGACAGCCTGGATGGGGTGACCAGGAGCAAAGAGCATGGCTCTCACTGGCGATCATTCTACGCACTGGTGGCCAGACAAACTACCTAGTTATCAGAAGGTAGAAGTTGACTCCAATAAGCCTTACAAATGTCTGCCCAGAGGGTTCGTAGGCCCAATATCCCAAGAGATTAATTTCTTAGAGTCGTTTGAAAGAATGACCACACTGAGGACCTGTGTCACCACCCGTCCCCTCCCTGTTTCAGAATTTGCAGGCATGTCTACCTGAGCCGGAAGTGGCATGCTATGGACTCACAAGACCATCCTGTCTTTCGGTCATGATAACCCCCTCGTCCTTATTAGTCAAGTAAGCAAAACCTGACTAATCAAATTCGTTTTGTCCATATCTCTGATCATCAACAAAGTGCGTGGGGTGTTGAAATTAAAATAGGAAACACGGGCCTTAGCACTTTAGCGGCTTTCTTTGGCCTGCTTTTGGGACACTTCCCAGAGAAGAAGAAATGAATGCTGTATACCCTCTCCCGGGCCCTCAAACGAGAGCAAACAAGACAGAATGTTCAACACAGAAACATAAGCAAAGGGAGAGGAGAAAGGAAAAGAGGAACATTTCAGCATCTGTAGGAGTGAGGGCCCTGAGTACAACTCAATGGCAGTAGGACACGGGTCTGATGGGGCCCTGATAATGATTTACATCAATGATCTGGCACTGTTTGTGCCAAGACAAATTCCTTGGTTGGCATTAATGCAGTGGGAAGAATAAATGGCTTCTTCTAATGTTAGGCAACATCGGTCCCACAAATAAATAATCTAAACCCAACTCCCATGAAAGAATGTTGCTTAGCACACTGTAAATAGATGCCCAATAAATATATGATGTTGCATAAATAAGTAAGCTGGGTTCAGGGAGGAAGTCATCTGCCCCCAAAGAGGGGTGCCCTTTAGTGGCACCCTAAAGCCCATCTCTTGAGGGCCACTCTGGGCACCCCAAGGCAGCAGCTTGGTCTCCCAAGGGCACCAATACTCAAGGAAGTTAGCTCAAGAGCAGTCAGTTAGCCTTCCCTTTGAACTTGGCTCAATTTCACCTTCAGGCACTTTCACAGCAAAAGGTCACACGTCTGACCTCTGAAACATATAATCACTCCTCCTGCCAAAGGCGTCTTTGACTCAGCAATTCAAACCTTAGCTCATGAAGCACTAGAGAAAGTGGAAAATACCACACACATTAAAACACCAACGAATCACACCTTCTTCCATCTTCTTCCAGGAACATCAAAGGAAGGTCTGTGGCTGTCAACAGTTAATCTGGGAAGGGGACTGGCTGGCTATTGGAGAGGCTTTTTTTATTTTTATTTTTGGTTCAGACTAGGGGGTCAGTCATGGTAGAGATAGTTGGCCAATGGCAAGCGAAGGAGGAGACTCAGAAGGCATGAGGATGCATATAGCCTTGAGGATTCATCATTGAAGACTCTTCAGCGGCAAGATCAGAATTAAGATTCTTTAGGAATTTCTCAATTTCCAGCCACTTGTGTGGGACACTGATAAGTAAATGAGTTTTCTATTGGCAGGGAGCGGAGAAAGTATGAGTGTCATTTTTGAGAGCCTGTTTGCAGATTCTAAGGAATAACTGGGTTTATGATGTTTTCTAAAAGCTCTATATTTTCAGAATAGGCAATAAGCATTGCTGGTAGCGATGCTTCCAGCCTCAGTAATGTTTCGAGTGCTCAGCCTCTCAACAGACATGGTGCTGACGCTGTGATGAGGTCTGTAGTCACGACTCTTTAGTGCTGTAGTGGCTTTGCCTCAGGATGAATTATTTCAAGGCAGCAGGCAAACAGAAGTGACAAATCTTCATGAAAGAAAGAATAACTATCCAACCTTTTTAAACGTACAGAAATACCTGTTCTGTGTTAAATGAGAGTAGACACATTTAATGTTGTTTTCCCTACCAGGTGTTCCGCCACTTGAAGGGAATGGCATCAAACAGGCAGCAAAGCTCCTGCTCATGACCCCTAACGGGGTTCTCTAGCGTTCTGTCCCATGGGTGGAGGGGCGTGGCTTTTAGCCTGAAAAGATGGGACATTGCCCAAGCTCCCTTTTGTCAGCCGTACAATATGTCCTGAACAAATCAGTACTTTCCTAACTCAAAATTATCGAAAAACCCGCCACAAACCAGATGTTATTATGATTATTATTATTTTTTTAAATTTATTTATTTGTTTGTTTGTTTATTTTATTTTTAGAGAGATGGGAAAGGAGAAAGAGAGGGAGAGAAACATCACTGTGTGGTTGCCTCTCACTCGCGCCCCCAACTGGGGACCTGACGTGCAACCTAGTCATGTGCCCTGACTGGGAATCGAACCAGCGACACTTGGCTTGCCTATTATGATTATTTTTAATAAAGACTAGCTCCGAGGGTAAATGAAGTGAGGTGAGCGAGGCGAGTCACACAGGCACGGGATAAAGCCTGACTGCACGGAGCATTTGGATACTTCGTTCCTTGCCGCTCTTTGGCGTTATTTTCGATGCTTTCAGTATTGCATTCAGCATCACCTACTTCGGTTACCAAAATGTTTGTCATTCCCTCATATTTTGCACCTTCAGAAAATCCCTCCCTCTACTTGCCCTAGCTCCCTTCTGGCTGAGCAGGCCTTCGAAGGTTACCCGACTCAGGGAAGCACTTTGGTATGTACTTGAAACCTCAGATCTCCTTCTTGTCTCTCTCTCTCTCTCTGTCTGTCTCTCTGTCTCTCTGTCTCTCTATCTCGTTGAGCTCCAAGTTTGCTGCATCCCATTCAAAGACCGGTGAGGAACAGAGATTTCTGACAATCAGATCTGGCCTGAGTCCCCAGCCCTGTCTGGCGCAGGGCCTTACCTCGGTGTAGGAGGAAGGGTTTCCCATTTGGCTTCTTGACAAGATACAGAAGGGGTGTGCCCAGGACCCTTTGGTGATCTCGCCTGTCTCAAAATAAATAAATAAATAAATCATAAATAAATAAATAGAATCAAAACAATCAGACAACCGGCTCTGTCCTGCGAAGGTATCTTTTGTCACCAGTTAATTGAGAAAATTATTTTTTCTATTTACTGGATGTGTCTCTGCGTGCAGTGGAAGCCTAGGGAACTGATGGAGACCCCTTTGCTGGATAGAAACCTGGTGACGGAATCAGACGATGTGAGTTGTTGATGGGGTATTGCTGTGATGTCACAGTGTGACTTTCTCCCCCCATGTCCTTAACGGTTTATAGCTAAGACAGGGGTACCCCCAGATCAGGGGTCAGCAAACTACAGCCTGCAGGTCAAATAGCTCTATTGCCTGTTATTTTATGCCTGCGAGCTAAAAGTGCCTTTTTAAAAAAATGTAAGTCTTTAAAATGAAAGAAAAAATAATATTTCATGAGGCATGGTGAAAATGATATGTAATTCAAATTCCAGTGTCTATAAGTAAAGTTTTATTGGAACACAGTTGTGATCATTCATTTCCGGGTTGTCTGTGGATATTCATGATCTACAGCAGCTGGACGGAGCATTGTCATGCACATTGTGTGGCCCAGAAAGACTAAAATACTTACGATCCACCCCGTTCTAAGAAGACGCCAGCTGACCTCTGACCAAAGTCATCCTGGATCTTGCTGCAGCTTTAGAAAGGTGACAACCCAAAGCTACTGCTGGAGCCACTGTTGGGGACACATCATTGCCCCTGTTGACTGTGTCCTTCAGGTAGAGGGGAGGAACCACTTTGCTGTATTGGGGAAAATAAAACAGAAGAGCTTCCATTATAAAGATTAGTAATTAATGTAAACATAATTGATTGACTTGATAATTTGATTTGTACCCTTGCTTATTCTAAAAGGAGGCCAATATAGTAAGAAGAAATACACATGTACTACACAGAAAATTAAAGGGCAAGAGAATGGCTAAATATATTCCCATGTATATATTTATGTTCATGCATTCAAGCAGAGAACTCTCTGGCAATTTGTTATTGAAATAATATTTCAGCCAACACATATTTCTAACGTATTTCGTATGTGTAAAGCACTGCTCTAGTCCCTATGCACACACAAGAAACGTGGAAGAAAACCTCAGTACTTAAGGAATGTACAGTCCAGATGGGATGAAAGGATTCCGATGTCAAATAGTTAAGGATCAGAAGAAAGGTCACGTGGTGCCAGGGAGAGACTGTTTGCCTGGGAGGACAGGGATCTGAATTCCACGGCATGAGCCACCAACACTCAGCATGGAGGGGACAGGCAGGCCATTTCCCTTCTCAGGCCCTCAAGAGGTGACAGTGGTGGATGGACCAGATGGTGTCTAATTCATTGTCCCTCCTGGGGAGAGAGGTGTTGACTGCAGAGTCTACAGGACAGTTCTTACATGCACAAAACGGGTGCTGTGCTGCGCACAAGGAACCCCCAGCACGCCCTCCGGAGTGAATGTCCTTCTCCCAAGGGGAACGGGCACCAGGTCGATTTTCACAGCCTCATAGGGCAAGGGCACTGACGTTAGCCCAGGGGCAGAGGATGCCCAGAGAGGGCCCCTGGACGGGGTCAGAAGAGCTTTCTGAGAGAGGCTGTGTCTGAAATCCAACTCAATTAAAAATGGCATGACCAGCATGATGTAGGAAAAGCAGGTTTTTCTTGTAGAGGGTAATGACTTGAACAAAATCAGGCAAACAGCAATAAAAAAGCATCAAAATTAAAGCGACAAAACATACAGAGTATATGTAGGGGAGTATTATTCAGTCATTCATTCATCCATTCTACACAACTCACGGGAACTCACGGTGTGCCAGGCCTGGTCCTCAGCTCTGGGGACATTATGTAGAACAAAACAAAGTCCTTGCCCTGTGGGAGCTCACATCCTACTAAAAAAGACAGACAATAAACAAACAGACAGTGTGATTTCAAATAACGACAACAGTTATGGAGAAAAATATAATGGGTGGCGGAGTAGAGTGTAGTTTGCTGTTTTCGATAATTCATTGGTCAGGAAGGGACTGTTTAGGGAGATAAAACAGTATAACAATTCAAAATGTATAATAAAATGAAAAAAAAAATTACTGGGGCATGCAGATAGAGGTCAGAAGTGGTTGTGGGGGAGAATCACAGAGGGTCTTGACTCTAGACTTGACTGGGTGGCCATCAATGTGTATCCACGCAGCAATGAAACAGAGACCTGATTAAGAACACCGTGGAGACGTAGGGGGGGCCGTAGGGGGAGTCTGCTGAGGCAATGGAAGGGAGTCTTGGATGGGATTGGCTGAAGCCGTCAGAGCCAGTGGGGAGAAAAAGAGGGCGGGTTCTTTGGCCCACCAGCTTTTCTGGGTCCTGAGCTGGCTGGCTCTCAGGCTCTGGCTCAGTCTCAGGCTCTCTCTGGCTCTCAGGCTCTTCTTCCTCGAGGACGCCTGGATGACGGCGCTGCAGCTGCCCGCATGTCCCAATGGACGGTATTTTGTATGGGAAGGAACTCGGGCCACGGCCTAGGATCAGGCCGGCCTGGCAGAGGGTGGCAGGTTTATTCTTTGGGTGTTCTAGAGGGGACGGGCCCTGAGGCAGAAGCCTGCCCTTCTTCTGGAATTGTGCAGCTTTTGTGTATCATGTTGCTTTAGTTTGCAAACGACCCCTATGGAAGCCAACAAGGGAAAGCTAGGAGAACCCAGGTGTTAGGTTTAGCCTTCAGTGTTAGGCTTAAGTGATTAAAGCTGTGACCTATAGGCTTCAGCGACTGCTTTGGAGTGAAGACTCCTTTCCTTCAGCACCAAACCTTTGCCTCTGGAATTTTGCCTAGAGGGTGGCGGGCAGTGGGACCCCAACTGCTGTTCGGTGACAGTAACATGGTCAGTCTTTCAAGTTAAAAGAAGCACTGGGGTATCGGTGCAAAGGATGGAGAGAAGAGACCAAAGAGATGCTCTTTCTGGCCCAGAACAACAGTGCTGGCCCTGATGTAGGGCGGGGCAATGGGGACGCATGTGTGAGCCAGCTTCTTGGGGTCACATGAGTCAGAGACCTGGCGGGTGGGGTGCACAGAGACAGTGGAGAGAGGGGCTCGGCCCTGCCGAGAGCTTGTGTTAGACAGAATGACGGCAACGTGCGCATGATGGTAGGGCCACACTCTGAGGGCTTGGATGCCCCAAAGGGAAGGCTTGCCCCATGGCATGGTCATTTTCTTCCTTGGCAGGATCTAGGAAGGGCTTACCCAGAATCCTTGGCGGTCAAGCTCGCTTCAGAGAATCTCCGGGCTGTTCGTTGCCTGCTCTGGCTCACAAAGGTCAAAATGCTGAGGCCTTGCAAGTGGGGCAAGTGGGGGTGAGGCTCCTTCACAGAGAAGGGTACCTGGGCGATGTTTAGTATTTAGCTGATTTCCATCATGTGGAGGTCTTATGCTAAGACTCTTTCAAGTCTCTCATGAGCTTCCTGTCTGCCAAAGCCTCGCTCCCAGACTGAACCCTGTCACTGGGTGTCATAGTCTAGACAGGATTGTGAGGGACAGCCCCGAGGAGGGTGTAGCTGAGACGCTGGTGGCCCCCAGAGCCCTCCAAAGGCTGGCAAAGCTCTCGAGAGGTCTTCTGACTGAGCTTCTCTCTTTTCACGGGAATTCAGTGCTGAGCACCTGCTGAATACCAAGGGCCACGCTCTAGGTGTGGGCATGACTAAGGTGGCTGTCACCTGACTTCCAAATCGTGGCCAGTTCTGTTGATTAGCCACACAGCTTGCCATTTCTCTCGGCCTTCCTACGAGAGCATCATCTCAGGTTGTCTGCTGTCCAGCTCTTAGCCAAAACCACACCTGAAAAATGACAAAGAAGACTGTGCAGGGCACGTTAATTTTCTTTTCGTGGAAGTTGCTATGCTGACTTCCCACGAAAACAAAATCAGATCCCTGGAAACCTATCGAGTTGGACCAGTTTATTGGGCCCCTCGCCAAATCACCTCCGTGGGGTTGTGTTCGTTCCATCTTTGTCAAGAGAAACAGTTCTATGAAATTTGTTATGCATTTGTTAAAAAGTTAGTGACTTGGACTTTGTCCATGTGACTAACTAGGTCTCCCCAGAGGATTTGGTGTGTGCCCTCTTTTCTTAAAAACAAAAGTTTATAATCGACATTTTTCCCTTTGGCTGCCAGGGAGCTCGGAGGCACACAGGCGCCCTGGTGGGGAGCTGATGCCATGTTCCTTCCTCCTTTTCTTGTATTTAACTTTTATTCCTGGTCATTTATTGTTTAACTTAGAGAATGGGAGTCCCTCAAACTCCTTTCTCCAAAGAGATGGGCTGTGTTTAAAATAAAGGCAATATTGCATTGGCTTTTGCATATGTGTTAATCCAATCTTTTGAGCTAGACTCACAGCTCTGGAGAGGGTGGGAGAGGCCGTACTTTGTTTCTACTGCCGGCGATGTCTAGAAAAGGATGGGCTCATGGGAGGATGCTATTAATCGCCAGACACTGAACAGACATCTAACTGGCATCACGCTTTGGCTACACGTTCACTGGGCATCGGCATTCGGCTCCACCATGCTATCCCTCCTTTGCCCGCAACTGCCCATGAAGAAAACTGATAGGATCAGTTCTTCCTGCCCCTCTGTTCTGGTGCAGACAGGGAATGAGAGTCTCGGGAGGCAGGGGCCTTGCCTGTTTCACCTTGTTGGCCCTTGTGTCTGGTTTATAGTTTGGCAGAAAGTAGGTGCTCAATAAATACTTGTGGAATGTTTTTGTTCTGTCTAAAGGCGAAGATAATGCTAAACCTGCCACCTTATTCCTGCCATAGAGATGATCCATTTTTGAACCTGAAGTTTGTTTGGGACTTTTTATTCTTTTATTTAAAGGGATAACACACAGTGTCCTGGCTGGCTAGTTCAGTTGGTTGGAGCATCGTTCCATACACCTAAAAGTTGTGGGTTCAAGCCCTGGTCTGGGCACATAGAGGAGGCAACTGATGGATGTTTCTCTCTCTCTCTCTCTCTCTCTCTCTCTCTCTCTCTCTCTCTCTCTCTCTCTCTCTCTCTCTGTCTCTCTCTCTCTCTCTCCTTCTCCCCCTCCCTCTTTCCCTTTCTCTGTCTCTCAAATCAATAATCATATCCTCAGGTGAACATTAAAAATAAGCAGATAACACTGCCTCTTATGTATAATAATAGTCATCCTTATATAGCTGACTTTCTCCCCGGATCTTCCCAGACACTGCCCCTGCTTAGATCTTGCCGGTGAGACTTGTGTGGTGCCCTGGGGGCGAGGCGACAGCCAGCTCTCTGGCTGCCATAGCGCAGGAGTGGGGAATTAAGGTGGCTTGCTCTGGGAATGGCAGCTGGCTTCCTGGACATCCCCAGTGCGGTTTGAAAGCCTCCCTGGGAGGGTCCAGACACCCTGGAATTCTGCCTCCCTGCACCCAGTTAGTATCCCCTCCTCTTGTCCCAACCTCAGGATTGGCCTGGAGCAAAAACAGGACGGTGATGGGTCATCGGGGTGGCTGAGCCTGTCCTGGGCTATGGCTTTGTGGTTCATGTTGTTATCCAGCTCATCCCCACGAGGACTGCCCTTTTCCTGGGATACCTGGCCTGTTTCCATAGACGGGAAGCTCAGAGAAATGAGTGACTAACATTTTATATTGAGAGGGCCAAAAAGTCCGTCTAGTTTTTTTCCATAAAATAAAAGACGTTTTTCATTTTCACCAATAGCTTTATTAATTTGGGTATTTTGAGTATGTCAGCTGTCTCCTGCTATTGGCTTCTAGTGCGGAGAGGCCAGGGTTGCTGCTAAACACCGTCCAGCGCATAAGATGGCCCTACAAGTAAAGAATTACTTGGCCAAAACGTCAGTAGTACCAAGAAACTTCACAAACCCCTTCTGACATGTTCAGTCAGTCACAGCACCTTCTCCACACACAGCCCAGATCTTTTTCTGCGTTTCAGTTGTGTTTTTATCTTTCCTAAAATAATAAAGCATAATACACCAAAGCTGTTGCATATTTTCTTCCATCTTCAATATTAAAATGGCTACACAAAAATTCACCAATTTTGATGTTTTTCAAAATACACATCGATAGGACAGCTGTCATAATACACCTAACAAAATCGTTTCGAATGAAGTTAAAGACAACTAAGCACTACTAGAGCCGTCGTATAAGAAAAACACACACACACACACACACATACACACATAAAACTTTTTGGCCAGCCCCATGCCTGTTTATAGAAGAGCTGGTTTTAAGCCCCCATTCCTGCCTGTTTCCACAGCACACGCTCTTTCCACACCACGAAACGGACACACTTTCTTCTGCGGCCCAGCCCCGGGTCCCTCTGCGCGGCCTGACACGCCCTCCTGTCATGGTGCCCACTGAGCACTGCGGCCCACCGTGGAAGGAAGGCAGGTGAGCAGAGACAGCATCTGTCTCCCCACCCTCTGCGACATCCTGACAGCCACCCCCCCACCCCCGGGAATGAAACTAGGACTGGGAGTGTGTCCTGCTACCACACTGAACATTTACCCAACGCTCAGGATGGTGGGGGACATTTTCCCAACAGGGGTTTATAACCCCTTAGGCTGAGCTATATGGCATTGCCAACATTTGACTGTGTTTAACGATTTCCTAAGGTCTGTTCTGACAGTAGAACAAAAGGAAGAGAGTGACTATGTAGTGAGTACTTACTCTAGATGAGGCCCCGCACTAGCTAATTTTGATTCATCAAGTAGTTAACATTTCACAACAGCCCATGAGCTTTGCCCCCTGGAGACCCGAAGTTCAGAGAGGTCATGCCACCTGCCCAAGGTCACACATTTAGGAAGAGCCTGAGTCGTGATTCTCACCCCAATGTTCTTGACTCTGAAAGCCTTGAGGGCCCCGCATGGAGGTCCATGGGTGCTGGTGGTCACAGGCCCTAGGGACCTAGGGAGGTGGCGCTTCCTGGTATCATTTTGAGCACTAATGTCAGTCAGTCAGAAGTGAGGCTGACCAATCAGGATGGAGGCCATCTGTAACCCATTAGAAAGGTGTCACAGGTGATGTGTGACCCTGCTGATAACAGGCGGAGCCCTTGTTGCCACTCTGGCTCTGTTTGTCCTTGTTTGCCGGGCGCGCTTACTAGTTTTCTCCTGGTTTAGCTAAACATTCCTCTCTCCACACCCCACCCCTACAGCTGTGGCCAGAGCTGACTTCCTCCATCCCTGGGCTTGACTTTGACATGACCGAGTGCTGCAGTGTCCATGGGCATGACACAAGCAGGTGCCTTCGATGTGCCTGCTCTTCTCTGGGTGTGTGTGCTAATATGCTCGGGTCCCAGAACACACACGTGGTGAGGGACATGACTCCGACCTGCAGCCAGAGCCACCTCCAGCAGCTCTCGGCATAGAGCAGAGCCGTCGGGACACCCAAGCCCCGCTCAGCAGAGCCCAGGTGAACCTGAGTCCAGCCAGCACGAGAAGAACCGCTTCGTGGCCGAGCGCTCGGCTGGACGTTGGTTTTGTAGTGTCGTTACTGCCACTGTGGACTGTGGAAGGAGTGTGAGCTTGGAGCGTGGTGTTTGGGGTCACGTGGCTGGTTTGAATCCCGGGTCTGCCGCTTCTTGGCACTGTGATCTTGACTTGAGACCCCCCAGGTAGAGAATACTTACGTGTCTTTTTCCTGTAGAACGTTTAATTTTTATGCAAGAGTTTCAAACAAGGCGGTCATGATTGTGTTCACTGATACGGTGTCAAGAATGAATGTAAAATTCCCCGATAGTCAAGTGATAATCGATATGTGATCACCTGCCTGGAAATGAGAATGCTCATTTCCTCTGGACCCCGTGGAAGACACTGTCACATGCTAGTAGCTCCCTATTTACCTCGGTGACTTGTGGGTGGCAGCCAGGGACATTTCAGAAAGCGGGACTGACTTCAACCTGACACCTTTTGCTCCAGGAAAGGCATTATCCAGATTATACATTGTTTTACTCTCGTGGAAATTAGCTACTGCTTTTCGTATAAATATCCAATAATAAGGAGCCATCTTCTCCCCATAGGAGCCTGATGAGGACCTTGGAGATACCTCGGGCTCAACCCAGCTTCTGTGCCACGTGATCAGTCCTCGCTTCATTTCCAGGTGAAACCTTCCTTCTACAGCGGTTCTGTTTCCATTGTGTGGGAATGTGTGTGTGTCCCCGTCCATGTGTGCGTGTATGTATGCAAGCATCTGTGCATGTGTGTGTCTCTGCATGTGCGTGCATGTGTGTGTGAGAGAGCAGCCTGTACCCCCTCTCTCCTCCTCACTAAAGGGAACCCCCTAGAGCTGGTGGTGTGAGCAACAAGGGATGGATGGGGCACTGGGGAGTGTAAGGGATTGAGGGGTCCTGAGAAGGCCAAGGCCCACCGGCCCTGTCTGACCTCAGCCTTTTCATCTGCTCAAAGGGCCACTGGGCCTAGAATTGTCCCCAGCCCTTTGAACTGGGCCAGGCAACCCCGGTCACCCAGCTGTGCTGTGTGCAGGTGAGAGAGAAAAGAAACGCCGCTGCACTGGAGCAGGGACTGTGTTGGGGCCACAGGGGCAAAGCTGCGTGAAAGAAGCGTGAGGGACAGGGACCGATGCTGCAGTCCCCTCCGGGGGCTCAGGCTGGCATGCGGGGCACCTGCGGGACACGGGGCCTGCGGGTACACGGACGGGGCCTGCGGGTACACCGGGTCTGCAACTTTGACAGCTCAGGGCGGCGACTGTCGGGTGCCTGCGATGCTTCTATTTATAAACTTTGTGCTCTCAGATGGGACAACCAGAGTCTTCTTTCCTGGCATTTCGAGTGTTTCGTTTCCTTCCTAACATATCTCTGAAACGGAGGGCGTGCGCCCCCGTGCAGAGGCCCGGGCCCGGCCCTGCGCCCCACCAGCTTGCAATAGGTTCATCTGACTCCCATCGGGGGCTGAGAGGCACGGGTGTCTTTGTTGCCAAACAGAGGAGACAGGCCAGGGGAGCAGAGTTCCGAGACCCAAGCCCGCTGCTGCCTGTCAGCGGGCCCCCTGTAAGGCTCCCTGCTCTCATGACGGCCCAGGCACCACGCAGCACGAGGTGCGGGGGCTGACAGAGCTGAGCCCGGCACTTACATTATTTCACGCCCAGAACCAAGCGATGAGGGCAGAGCAACGTCAGGACCAGAGGCGGATTTAACGGCGGGCGCGCCGGGTGCGTGCCCTGGGGCCGGCCCGGCAAAACCCCCAGATTTACACTTTTTTTCTAATGACACCAAGTTTGGTTTTATGACTACGCTGCATAAAATAGGGTTAACATGTATTTTTATTTTCCCTGTCTCTCTTTTTTTTAAGGGGCTCAATATTTTCTTTTGCAGCTGGGGCCTCAACCAACCTTAATCGGCCTCTGTTCAGGACCCCTCAGGTGAAGGAACCAAAGGGAAAGGCATCGAAACCCTGCATCCAAAGCCACAGGGCAGGGCCAGAGTTGGAGCCCAGGAGGACTGCACTCAGACTCTGAATACCACCCCCACCCCCCATCCCCCACCCCACCCCCCTTCTGCAGACTCACCCAGGAGCTGAGCACAGCGGGGGGCGGCCGGGGGTGGGGGGCTGGTCCGAGTGGGAGAAGCTCAGTGTTTGTTGTGGTCGGAGACTGAGAAGAGGTAAGAAGCCACAGTGATTACGTCACACCCAGACACAAGACAGGAGGCAAAGGGACAGACATGTTAGAGTCACGTGACAGTCACGGTGACTGCTTTCCCCGGCAGAGGGGCCCAGCTCTGTGGGACGGTCCGGCTGTCCGTAGGAAGAGGAGGGAGGCGGCTTTAACAGCCTCTGTGACACTCCGCCAGTTTCCAGCTTCCGGCTGCGGGAGCCCAGCCGCTGCCAAGAATGCCCTCTTCTGGTGATGCTCCCAAAGCCCGGGACGGCAGCGCGGGGGCCTGAGCCCGGCGTGTTCCCAGGCCCTGGGTCGCCTCTCCAGCAGACGTCGTTTTACCGAAGCAAATACCGTGACCCTCCCTTCTCCTCCTCGGCCCCCAAACTGAGGAAGGACAGGGAAACCATTTTAATAAGATAAGATAGATCATTCTAGAGCGTTGGCTTTCTTTCTTTCTTTCTTTTTTTTTTTTTTTTAATTTCTGAGCCCCGAATCCCACTCCCCGTGTCCTCCGTGTATTTATGATAGCTCAAAGACATGGGTGTGTGGATCTAATTAAAAACGTGAAAGGGTTTAGCAGCCTGCTGCTTCCTCGCAGCTCTCTGGTTGCCAAACCTTGGCAGCCATGTTGGAACGGAGCCAAGCGTTTAGTGTTCGGCTGAACCCCAGCCAGCCGGCGCTGCCTGGTGGGGCCGGGGGGCCCGGAGGTGGGGCGTTCAAACGCTCTTGCACAGGGCAAGACAAGGAGCGGGGCCTTCCCCCCGGCGCCCAGAGGAAGAGGCCAGCCCGCCAACGGGACACGGAGCCCAGCTCTCCTCCAGGGCAAGGCAGCGTCCCCTACGTCCCCTTGCAAGTCGCAGGGCTTCTAGGCACTGGGAGGGACGCCGTCCCGACAGCGCTGGCTGTCATTTAGTTGACATCGGGCCTCTTCAGGGCTCTCCGCTTCCCTCCCGCAGCCAGGGCCTGAGGGGCCCCTTCCTCGCGCGTGGCCGGAGTCACACCCATACGTGTGGGCCACTCTCAGTGCCTGTCAGCTGTTGTCTGTCTCCTTTCCTGGGGAGCAGGGTCCTGTGCGGGGTGTCTCAGGCCCGGTTGTGCACCCCCACTGTGCAGGGGGCCCGCAGGCTTCGGATCCAACGGAGGATGATGGGCCCATGTCACTTGGCCAAGGCCAGGAGGGACGAGACCTGCTTACAGACTCGGTTACGAATTCAGACGCCGGTGTCCACAGCTGCAGGGCGGACGGGCCCCGGACAGGGGCAGGCTGGTGACGCAGAGTCGGAGGGAACGTGACAGGGGCAGGGGGTGCGGCTCAGAGGGATCCCCGTTCTCCACAACATGTTGACAAGAAAAGTAAAACACAGCAAAGACGTGGTTACTTTTTATGTCTTCAAAATACATCGGCTATAAGCAAATGAAAGAGAAAAAGCGAACCTATGCCTTCCCTACGGCAACACTCCCCTGCAGGGCGTGAACCTTCAGCTCTAAAAAGATTTGCTAGGATATTATTTGGGAGGCCCGGCATAGGTGATGCGGAAAGTTTCCTTATAACTTTATATTTTCTGTAGTGCTGATTTCTCGTGATATTATATGATGATCTATTTCTTTTGTAATTAAAAATAAAAGAGAAGGAAAAGCAAGCCAGAGGGCCTGGCAGTGACCTGTCTCCAGGGAAGGCCACCATAGCGCAGACAGCGAGGACAGAGAAGTTCCCCGTGGACTCCGGGCGCCGGCACGGAGCTCAGGAACATTAGCAGATGCCAGTGCTTCCGTTGTGGCCCCTGCAGAACAGGCCCCAGTGCCCTCATTGTGGGTGGTGCCGTGGGCACTAGAGATGACTACATGAAGGGGCACCTGCCCCGGGAGGCCTGGGGGGCATCGCACAAAACCAGAGCCCTTCCCTCTGGGGCCAGGCACGAGCCCAGATAGAATTTTATCCCGGCAGATGGCTTCTAAGCATGGATTTCTTCTAAAAACCTCTGGATGGGAGCTAATCATTTCAAAGTCACCGAACCACTGTTCATGATATCAGAAGAACCCGAAGAGAAACGAGGCCCTGGGGAATGCCCGGGAAGTCTCTCTTTCTTTGTGAATAGCCAATGTGTGCATCTGAAAAGTTCAAAACGACACGCCAAATAAACCCAGAGTTGTCCTCCTTGAGCCAGCTGCTTTTCTTATGAAGCAATAGGATGCACCAAGTCAGTGTTACGGAGGGAGATGCCGGTCATGAGACTCCCGGGCCGCCGGGGCTGGTATTTCCCTAACCTTCTCGGTGGGCACGGTACACCGCTCCCTCTGTGGTTTGGACGATGCAGAGCCGGCTAGTTCAGTGGTGTAGAGCCGCCCCTTCTGGGACAGGGAGGCTATTCGCTACGAAGAGTCCAGGATGTTTTTTTTTTTTTTTTAATTCTACTCTAAGAGACTCTCTTGAATCTCATTTCTAACATGTGGGCAGGTGATTGTCTAAACCACTGAGGGAAGATGCTTGAGGTAAACATCCAATTAATTAAAGAAAACCTCTCCCTCCACCCAAACCCTGGAAAGGCCCTGCAATTGAGAAGCACGCACGCGCGCGCGCACACACACACACACACACACGTGTGGATGCTTCCAGGCAATTGGGTCCTCTAGCCCAACTGCCTTGGCTAATTAACAGTCTACAAACCTTGACCTACCACCCTTCCTTCCATGCCTGCGTGACCACAGCCCCTCTGTACATCCATGCAACATTTGCTCCAACTTAATATTCTGGTATTTTCAGGAACAACATTTAAAAATAAACCATGTTGGCACATTGTCAAAGTCTTGTCTAAATTCCTTCATGACAACCCCCTGAAGAGAGACCGTAAAAGCTGAAAGAGTTGGGGGCAGGGAGATTAGGGGCCCCGCTTTGGACTGAGACTTTCAAACCATATCAAGCAAGAATGCATTTATTCTGATTCTTCTTCTCTCACGTGCGTGTGGGGGTCCTCCTTCTAACTACGGACTCCCAATGCCCGTTTCTCTTTATTCCTCTCCTTGGGGCTTGGGCACCTGGGTTGGTGCCAAAGAGGTTCTTAAATCCTAGGACACCTTTTGGCCCGTGGTTCAGGCTGGCCCCTGGAGAAATCGGGGAGGGGCACAAAATGGGCCGTGGGCAGGCATTAAAATGCTGTTCCTGGTCCTCGATCGTAGTCTCTGCAAAACAATCCTGTCGGCCCCACTCCTCCCCACAGCCTGCTCCTCTTGGTCTGTTGCTAAGAGACCAGCATGTTGTTTACAAGATCCTCAGTGGCATAGACTTCATAATTTATAATTTATCATCTTAGTGTCAAAACCTGTGTTGCCTTTTATTTTATTTCACCATAGATCCAATAATCGTTAGATACAGCAAAGGTCACGCACCTGCTGGCGGTGCCGTTGCTGCCCCTCCAGCGTCCCTGGCCGCCCCTAAGTTTAGGGGCCGCATAAGAAAACGTTATTATAAACCAAAGATGAATATCATTTTTTGTCCATTAACTTCACGTATTCTATGACTGCCCAGGTCAGTGGATTCCCTCAAGGTTCGCTCACTATTGAAAATGTGTTTCTGTTCAACCATGAAGGCGATCAATGGTGACGATGTCAACCATCACAAGGAAGAAGTTGAGTCATCCTGCCACCCACTTCCGCTCTGAACAGTGCAGCTCGCCGGTCCTCGCCCCACCGAGCCCAGGGCCATGCCCCTTTCACCAGCACTAGAAGCGACTCCCGAGGCGTGGCTGGTCTTCATGGGCACACGACACTGACTTCGGAGGGAATCCTTGACTCGCAGCAAGTCAATCAATTCAGTCAGAAGGCGATGTCACGGGGAAAGGACAGACGTGCAAGTCAAACAGTTCAGGGGTAAGGCGCCCTGAGAAGAGGAGAGTTGGCGCGCGTGTCTCATCGTGATCGTTGCAAACATGCATTGAGCCAGGCTCAAGGCCAAGTGCTTGCCTTCATTTATATAAAGCTCCTGACAAGGCTGTGAGGGAGAGTGGTAGGGTTAGGCCCGTGTTAGAGACAATGGAGTCTGGGCTTCTTGACCTTCGATAAGTGGCAGGCCTAAACCCAGGCTGTGGGACCCGAGAGTGACTGTTTTTATAGAAATATTCCTAAAGATCACTGAAAGCTTTGCCGTTTGTCTGTGTAAGAAGAGTCCAGTGCACAGACATCTGAGGAAGCAGGGAATTTCACAGGTTCCAAAATCGTATCTCTGTGTGATCTGTCTCTGCTGCCTTCAGAAGCTCTAGAAGCCACAGAGCGTGAGAAATTTCTAGGAAGGGCGTTTTATTTTTCCCATCAGAGGACCTGGCAAATGCTGATGACATTTTCCTGGGAATTAAATTTGTTGTTTTCCAGAAACAATTCTGGCAATAATGCATACTGGCATTTTTCACTGCTTAATTCCATCCCACGCCTGGTGGTATTGTGGCCAGGACACGACACCGTGCAGGGTCTTCCTTGCTGTGGTCAAAAGAGATAAATAAATGCACTGGAAACCAGTGACCATCGGAGAAGCCCTCAGGCTCTTCATGAGGCAGCCATTCATCAGACCTATTTGCTTTTGCTCCCCGGCAGGGAGTTACCCCTTTCAGAAGTACAGACTTGTTGACTGGAACTCACAGATACACCCTAAGCAAGAGAGAAAGGGGACACGTGACTGTTTATTCTTGGAGATCACCTCTCTGAGACCAGAACCTTCCTAAGATCATGAATAGGATCCTCTGCGTCTTGGGAGCTGCTTGGTATGTGTGTACATCACTTAGGATTCAGGATTAGAAGTGGTGGGTTCGGTCCCCTGTCTACCGCTTGGCAAGCCCGTCAACTGAGGCAAGCCCTTCATATCTGTCCATTCCTAGTGCCTACATGTGCAAAAACGGGGATGATAATACTACCATCTTCACAAAGAAAAGATGATTAAAGTCAAACCATGAATGCAACGCTCAATCAGGGAGACTGTACAGAAGTAACGTATCACTACTGGAAGCGCAGGGCCCAATAAAATGCATAAAAAATAGTAGCCTTTCATTTCCACGCGGGAAGCTGTGAGCACGTTCTCGGCATTGCCAACACCGTGGAGCACTGGGGATCCAGAGATGGAAGCCTTCTCCTTCGCCTGTCCACGGTTCACGGCGTCACAGAGGAAGCAAACATGTAGAGGATTATTCGGAAGTGCACCCTGACTTCCATGGAAACCCAGACTGAGATGTGACCTTGGAAAACGTACTCATTAAGTCATTTCCTTATCTGTGACATCGGGGTGTAACTCCTTTATCACTTGGAGAATAAAGGAAAGGATGCCACCGACCACCTGTCACCCGGGAGATGCTCGACATATATGGGGGGATAGGGATGAGGAGTGTGTATGGTATTGTTTCAACTCCTGCCTCTCCCCTGGCTTCTTCTGGGAGCTTCTAGAAGGACGGGTGCTTCTTCACTGATAAAAATAAAAGGTAATTCGGGCACAGTCTCACCTGCCCAAACACTGAGATGGGGATTTTACCCACGGGGTTTTCACGTCAGCAAGAACTATTATGCTCAGGCGTGTGCCGATCCCTTCTGCCCCACGTCACTAACTTTCAGCCTCTGTTTTGGCCCCTAGCAGTTCAGCAGGCCAAGAAGTAGGCGAGTAGCAGGGTCAGCTGACTGCTTTTCTAGGATGCGTCTTGATTCTGAGTGTAGTCGATGAAGGAAGAGAGGGTGCTGATGTGCAGAAGAAAAAAGCCCCAGGGAACCACAAGGAGTTGGGCTAGAAATTCCACTCAGCCACTTTTACACTCTGACCATGGGCAAGGGACTCGCCCTTTCTGCAGGTAACTTCGCGGCGTTGTTACTAACGCTGACGGACCGCACGGGGGAGGCCCCTGGAGCACAGCTGTTCAGGAGGCGGCCGCGCCCCTGGCTTCTCTGGGCAGTTACAGAAGCCACATCTGTCCTACTCCTCCCCGTACCAACACAGCCTGACCCTTCCTAGCGTCTTAGTGCCTATGCCACTGGAACTCGCGTTCCTTCTTGACTCTTCAAATGTTCTTCTCCGTCTTCTTTCCAGGAACGTCTTCCGCTACCAGCCATTGGATGCTGGTGCTCCTCAAGATTGGCTGTGTCGTTAAAAATATCATGAGAACAGTTCTTCACATTGTGCCTTGGTCCTCCACCTTCTCCCCGGCTGCACTAGCCACACAGGTGCGGACACCTCCCAGAGCTGCCTCTCGGTCCTAGTCCTCCTTACGTCCCGGGACCTCCCACTCATGTGTATGATGACTGTCCTGAGACTTGGCTCTCTCACTGAGCCCTCCAGCTGAATAGGGATCTTACTTCCACCTCACCCCACATTCCTGAATCATCACTCCATTTCGGTGTCCTCTAACCAATGGCATTGCCACAGGCTCAGTGTCAAGTAAGAAACCTAGGTATCTTTCCTGATTCCTCCCTGAACATCAACCCACCCATCTGATGAAACAACAAGACCCTTGAGTGCTTCCTTTACAATAGTTCTTAAAATTTGTTTAATCTCTCCAGTCCACCACTTAGTCAAGACCATTATTACCCTTTTTCTGGACTTCTACAATAAATTCCTAAATTCTGCCTTTATCATTTTACCTGTCCTATGTAGTCTCCACTCAGTAGCCAGGATGAAGTCTTTAAAATACAAATTATATCATGCTGTTTTTCCATTTGAGATTTTCCAGTGGTTCCCCTGTTGGTTTGGGAGTAACATCCAGAACCTCTCGTGGCTCACATAGATCTTGGCCCAAACTCTAAATCCCTCTGAGCTTGCTTGTCTTGCACCTCTGGGCCTGGCAGCCACGTCGGACACCTCTTAATTCTGCGCGGGGCTCTGTTCTCTCGGCGTCTGGCCTGCGCATGCGCCGCTCTCTCCCCTACCTTATTTAATTCCTGGTCAACCTTCAAACGTCAGTACATGGCTGACTTCCTGCAGAATGTCTTCTGCCTGGTCTACCGCTCCATTTCAAATGACATGAATGAATGCAGGAAATAAATGGAAATATGTATCTTTGAATCAATTATTAACGGTCTCCCTTTCTCTTGAGCTCAGCTACAGAATGAACTTGGCAGGACTTGGCCTCTCCAGTCTGACTTCTCGTTTTCTCATGTCGAATGTCCCTGAGCTCGTCCTTTCAGAGAGGTACTCTCGCTCTCTTCAAGGTTCACGTGAGAACGTCTTCCAAAGAGATGTCCTATGTCCTATCCTGCACGTAAGAATCTCAGGGGCCTCGCTTCTATTTCCAAAGCTCCACTTGGAGAGGGTGCATACAAGGCTGATCAACCTGTGCAGAGCTTATTGGTTTATGTCCCATGGACACAGGGAGCAAGGATGCCCTCTCCTGTGACGTCTGCTACGCTCTTCTACTGAGCACACATGGGTCCTCCCTTCCAAATGCATTTTTTTTTTTTTACAGTTTCTAAGAGTAGATTTTGAATGGCCCCCAAACTGAGCTCTTCCTAGGAAAATAATTTTTAAAGGAAACAGGAACCTGCATTTTGGCGTACTACATTTGTTCTGCTTTTTGCAATTTTAGACCCTTGTGCCGTAGAGAGCAAATCCTCAGCCCTTTGATCTTCACGATTTTTCAATTACTTTTCTGGTCCCCTTCTGCTGCCATTTAGGGTAAGTACCTACAGTCAGTCTTTGTATGTGTCCATAAAAGGTAATTTCACTCTTCTTGTAAATATTTTCGATCCCTTGGCGAAATGCCTTCAAATCTGCATACATCCTTCTCATACCACAGAGCCCACACCTGCGCAAATGTGTGCGGGCGCGGTCCCCGCCAAACCATGAAGCCAGGAGAGACTCCCATCTGTCTCAGAGGCTCCCCAGTGCTTCTTCCTCCCCCAGAAGGCACGGTGACCCCTGGACAGCGCCTTCACCTCTAGCTCCTCATATGTTCACCTCAAATCCCATTGTCTTCTTGAGCTGGTCAATTCCATTGAAACTTAAGCACCAATGGTTGGTGACACTGCCCTTGAGTTTCCTGCCCATCTTTCTGCTTTACTTGCAAGCATCGTATTCTCAACTGGTACGTTGTTTTTCACGTTGGAACATTTTATAGTCAACACCTTTGGATTTAACATTGTAGGAGGCTCTGCCATCTCTGCTCCTGCCTGAAGAGCTCTTCGCAGCACTTTGAACGGGACTTGGAGGAAACACAACACCTAGCTGCCCAATTTCATTTCTTCAATGAGCAGGAAGGGCGAGAATTCATCTGTGCCTCACCCCACTGAGACAACACACCTTTGCCATCCCTCTCTCAGCCCAGTGGAGGTCTGTCCTTCCCCAGGGCACTGGGTTCACCGTTCACGTTCTTAGGTAAATGCATCTGTATACACTCAGCAAGTAAAATTTGACAAAATAAAAACCAGTGTATTAAAGCAAAATGAGCATGAAATCTGATGTCGGATAACCTTGGGTCTGCCTGCTCTCCTGTGGTTTACGGGACCCTCTTTGCCAGTCTCTTGTACTTCAGCTTCTTCCTCTGTCAAATGGGCAGAAAATGCACCTCTAGGCTGTTGTGACGAAAACAGTGACAACGACTTGAGAACTTTTTGGTAAACTTGAAAGCACTGTGTAAAAAAAAATTAGATCACTTTCAGAACTTTCACAAAAGGCTCTGTACCTGAAGTTTAGGACTGTTATACAGTGAGATAGAGGCAACTTCTTAAGTGATGAAATTGGTAAACTAAAAATGGAGAGGACATTGGGTTAAGAAAAAAAGGAGATTTTAAATATATCCTGGCAAGGTTTTCTTTTGTTTTGTTTTGACTTTTGTATAGCAGAAAATCTAGTATTTGTAAGGAG
This sequence comes from Furipterus horrens, assembly GCF_987537825.1. Classification (NCBI taxonomy): domain Eukaryota; kingdom Metazoa; phylum Chordata; class Mammalia; order Chiroptera; family Furipteridae; genus Furipterus; species Furipterus horrens. Next base: position 207,560,306 of record NW_028327173.1, on the reverse strand, counting down.
TCAGCCATCAGGAACCATACATTAGCTGGGGAGTGTTATGAGTGGGATCTGTTGGGTACTCTGAGGAACTCCACAGCAAGAATACCATCTCCCAAGAGCTCTAGAGGGTCCACATAGAAACTAGAACACAGTTTTGTTATTATCCAGAGAATGCTGAGAGATGGAGAAGAGAAACAGGTGTGGGAACATCATAGAAGACTTCCTGGAGGAGGTGTGATTCCAATCTTGGGTCATGGAGATCAAAACAAGTCACCCTCAAAATGCATAAAGGCATTCTTCCTTAAATTTAAAGGTAATTTTAATTAAATGCACGTTCTGATTTCAGAGATCACTGCACTGAGACTTCCGCCTCCCTTCCTAAAAACTCTCCCCTGCATCTTTGCCATGCTGACTCCTTGGCACCCTCCAACCTCAGTAGAGGATCATCTTCTCCATCTTCTCCACCGCCCTTCCCCCAACCCCTTTCTGCCCCAGCCAGGGGGTCCCCACGGTGACCTGAACTTGCCTCATCAAAGCAACCTTTGCACTGTCTTGTGGTTGACAGTCTCTGCCTAGCCTGTGACCCTCCTTTTTTCTTATTCAACTTCATTACAGCCTCACCATTTTGTATTTAATGACTGTCACCCGCCTCGTGTGCCCCTCTGCATGCAGCACCTCTCCTCCCATGAGTGGAGGGATCCCGCAAGTCTCTCAGGGCCCTCCTTGCTGGCACCTTCTCTGGTCACCAAGGCCAAGTGGAAACTCCTGTGTTCTTTCATCTGCTTCTTTACCCAGCGAGGTAAAGAAAGCTGAGGTAGGCTGAACCAAGAATTCCCTTGGTTCGAACACAAAATATGGTCAGTTTAAATGGCCTCATTGTCCTGGCTAAGTGTCTCTCCCCTGGGATTAAGGAAAATGCTCTTTTAGCCTGGCTAACCATTCTCAGCCTCTGGGCCCCCTGGGTTCTCCATGGGCGGATGGTGGGAGTCCATTAGCCACCTCACCTCCTGCCTTCCTGGTCTCACCTGGATCCTTATCATCTGTCTCTGGGCCTCCTGGTCTCAAGAGTTCCATGCCTGCTTCTCTCTAAGCCCCCGTAAAAGATGGGAGGCACAAGCAACTGCCCGTTGGATCACAGAATGGGAGAAAGGGCTGGTGCGAGTACTTTACCAAAGAAACGGATGAACAGAAAGTCATGCATGAGGCAGAGGGCGAGGGAGAAAGCTTACGTATTAGACTTCTTTGGCGTAGGGTCTTAACTAACCATGGGTCCGCCACACGTGATAGGGTCTGTCAGAGCCGGAGTTTCCTCCCGCTGGTGTAGACTGGGGAGACCGGTCCACACCTAGCAGCAAACCTGTGGGCATCAGGAGGGAGGGGGTGCAGCACCTGGCAGCAGCCCTGAAAAAGCTACCTGGAACAACAATTGTTATTCCACTAAATAGTACGCGTCACTTTAGAAATCACAATGCCGCGTCCTATCGGGGACCCACACCCATGAGGGGAGCATCCTGTTTTCACAACTGTTAAGAGAGGCGTGGCCCAGGGTTCGCGTTCTGCGCGCGTGGCCGAGCTGAGCGGCATGAGCAGGCCCCGTACGCTGCGTGGAGAAGAGGAATCCGAGGCAGAACTGTGAAGAAGCCTGTTTACGGTGGCCACTCGTAACAGTAGCAGACATTTCCCCGGGTGATGAAGACAAAACAGGAGAAGTGACCCCACTCCCTGGGGATGTGCAGCCCGTTCCCACTGCAGGCAATGCCTCTTCCAGTGCAAGAATGAACGGCAGCCCCTGAGAACCGAGTTTGCTCTTTGGCTATTTCACACTGCACAGCATTGATACCAGGTGATACGATCACATCAAGACGTGGTTTGCACCAAACTCTGTGTCTAGTCATTTTAAGTATAGAATTTAGGTCATTATAGCCAGAAGAGTTCACTACACTTTGAAAGAAAATAAATAAAAGAAAACACTACCATCTAGTCATTATAATTTTACAAATAAATTTAAGAAGAGAGGAAAAGGCAAAAGAAGTCCACACCTTCTCTATTATGCCCGCTCAACTTTTTTTTTCCTTCCTCAGGAGTTAGACGCTCCATGTCTAGGGAGCAGTTATTTCTTACCTCTAGGATCAAAGCACAGGGGCTCGCGGGGGAGGCAGGTGTCCACCTGGGAGGGGATCACAGTCCCCAAAGCAGAAGGTGTGGTTCTATCCCTGTCATTTTCAACAGAAAACTGACTTCAGTCTGAGAGCGCAGACGCAGTTTATTGGGTAGCCGGAAAGAAGCAGGAACTCATTAAAAGGAAAGAGCAATATATCATTCTTTAAAAGTAGAGAAGAGCGCAGCGCGGGTGTATGTCCAAAATCGCAGTGCGAGCCTCTTCGGGCCAGTGCTCCTCCGAGTCTGAGGCCGAGAGGAGGGATGGGGCCAAGTCACTGTTAGCGAGTTCTCCGGTGAGACAGGGAAGGGCAGATGCACGTTCAGTTGCCTCTGTGTGGGTGGGACGGGCACAGCAGGGACACAGCACAACCTCACAATCAGTAGAAAAACACAGGCCAGACGAGCCCTCCTCAGATCAGCAGCCCCCCACCCCCACCCCGTGAATTCACCAGGGAAAAGGGATTTGGAGTGGAGATCTCATTACTCATTTTGTTAAAAACCCACCTGTGAACACAGAAACAGTCCCTGGGATTGGGGGGTGGGGGGTGGCTCTGAGCTCAGGTGTGGACGGTTCTTAACTTAATCAACTGCTTGATTTCAGAGCTCCTGAAGCTCCTGATACAGCAGGAGGGGTTCTCCCATGTGGTGTGAATGTGGGTGCAGCTACAAAGCCCGCCACGAAGCCGGTGATGGCCTCCCAGGTTCAGCTCACAAAACTGATGTGGGTCATTCCCAAGCAAATGATAATGAATGATGAGACAGGGTCCGTCATCTATCTGAAGAGGCAAATAAACTCAGGAAACATTTTCTCCTCCCTGACGGTGCTATATGCAGGGTCACAAACCTGTGACGACTTTCTGTAGGTTTAATTTATTGACTCGACATTATCTGAACAGTTGGAGATTTCTGGCTTCAGGTGAGGGTTGATCAAGAGGTTCAGTTTTGTTACCAAGGACCTAGCTTTCCTGGGTCTCTTCTTTCTGTGTCCTTTGATGGTGGTGTCACCCCCAGTCTCTATGCCAGGGTTTCTGGGAGACCCCTAGCTGTCCCTCTGTAGAGCAAAGTGCCTGTCCTAGGCTTATTCCTCACATCTTCCCATCTCTCTAACCACAGAAAGCTGAAGATCTGCCTCAGTGGCTCCCTCTGGAAGCCAGCCTCCAAGATGGCTCACAATGATTCCTGCCTCTTGGTATTCTCCCTCCTGAGAAATCTCCTCCTGAATAGGAACTGGACTGAATGACTTAAGGTGGAGACATCATGTCCAAGGCTAGCTTACGACAGATGGTGACTGTCCCTTTGTCCTTGCACACCCTCTCTGGCTCTCCTCAGCAAGGTGTCCTAATGTGACCCACCCTCTGGAAAGGCCCCCGTGACAAGGGACAGAGGACGTTCTCAGTCCATCAACCTGTGAGGAATAACTTTCCCCACAAGCCCTTGAGGGAGCCTGGAAGTGGACCTGGCAACCTGTGAGCGGCCCACGGATACAAGCCCCAGCCGGGCCTCCCCTGATTCCTGACCCACAAACCCTGCGAGATAACGCACGTTTGCTGTTTTCATCCAGTAAAGTTTGAGAGTAATTGTCATGCGGCAACGGATCACGTGTGCGTGTCAACAGAGAAGAAAGGATGTGTCTCCCAGAAGTTCCAGCTAAGGCATCGTTAATTCCTACTGGCTCTGAGTGTGGTACATGCATGTCCCAACCGGTCGTCACATCCAGGGATAATTTCTGAGGTCTGGGCTTGCACAACACGGGAGCTGAGTTCCAGTCTCAGGGTGTTCTCCTTACCGGCTGCACTTGGGGCCGCTCACCTCACCATTCTGAACCTCATTTGTATTCCAAAAATACTGGAAATAGGATCCCTGCAGATGTAAGCTAAAGGTCTTGAGAGGAAATCCCCCTGGATTTAGAGTGGACCCTAACTCCAATGACCGGTGTCCTTGTAAGAGAAATAAATTGGAAATGGAGACTGGAGACAGAGACAGACACAGAGGTCACGTAAGGATGGAGGCAGGGTCTGGGGGAAGCCGCCACAAGCCCGGGAACACCGAGGACTGCGGCAGCCACCTGACGCTGGGAGAAGCAGGGAGGGGAGCGTTCCTCAGAGCCCCCAGAAGGAAACGACCCTACCAGCACCCCGATTTCAAGACGCTGGGTCTCCTGGACTGAGAGGGAATGTGCTTCTCTTGTTTTAAGCTCCCCATTGGTGGTATTTTTCTACGGCAGCCCTGGAAAATGAGCACAAATGGTTAACAACGATGTCTACTCCTAGGTGCAGAAGTCTGTCCTAGGGCAGCACCCTGACTGTCCCGTGCCTTGCTCCAGTGCGCTGCGGGGCAAGTTCATTGGCAGAGGACGGCCGAGTTTAGACAGAGGTGAGATACCAAGTTTAAAAGAAGTGCAAATTAAAGTAAAAAGAGCATCGGATAGGCAACAGGTTTTTTGTTTGTTTGTTTTCTGTTTGTTTGGTTTTCATTCTTCACTGTCTGCCACCAAACCCTTGGCGACCACAGACCCTTCCACGGCCTGCAGAGCTTTGCCTTTGCTAGGCTGTCAGATAGTTGGAATCACGCAGTTCGTGGCCTTTTTGGTTTAGCTTCTTCACTGAGTAATACGGATTTTTTAAGTTCCTCCCTGTCCGTTGCTGGACAGGGAGTGAGTGATACAGAGAGATTGGGTTAAGACCTCGGGGAGGAATGAGAGGGGCCACAGGAGGAAGTTGCTAAGGCAACGGAAGGCCGTCCAGGATGGGATGGGCTGAGAAGCTGAAGGCCCCAGAGCCAATAGAAAGAAAAAGAGGTCGGGCTCTTTGTCTCAGGAGCTTTTCTGAGCTTTTTCTGACCCCTGAGCTGGCTCTCAGGCTCTTCTTCCTCGAGGACGCCTGGATGACGGCGCTGCAGCTGCCTGCATTTCCCAATGGACGGTATTTTCTGTAGGAAGGAACTCGGGTCACAGCCTAGGATCAGGCCGGCCTGGCAGAGGGTGGCAGGTTTATTCTTCAGGTGTTCTAGAGGGACAGGCCCTGAGGCAGAAGCCTGCCCTTCTTCTGGAATTGTGCAGCTTTTGTGTATCATGTTGCTTTAGTTTGCAAACTACCCCTATGGAAGCCAACAAGGGAAAGCTAGGAGAACCCAGGTGTTAGGTTTAGCCTTCAGTGTTAGGCTTAAGTGATTAAAGCTGTGACCTATAGGCTTCTGTGACTGCTTTGGAGTGAAGACTCCTTTCCTTCAGCACCAAACCTTTGCCTCTGGAATTTTGCCTGGAGGGTGGCGGGCAGTGGGACCCCAGTTGCTGTTTGATAATATTATTGCGGAATAATATTCCGTTGTATGGATGTACCACAGTTTATTTATTCATTTACCTATTAAAGGATGTCTTGGCTGCATCTCAATGAGCAGTTATCAATAAAGCGGCTGTAGACAATTGTGTGCAGGTTTTTACGTGGACATAAGTTTTCAACCTCCTGTCTTTTAAATTCCAGTTCAGGGCAGCTACAGGACACCGCTCATCTGCCAGCCGGTCCGTGTGGGGACTCCAACTCAGTTCCAGCAACCCCTACAGTGAGTAGGTCTGAACTTGGAACAGGGCTTTAGTTCCCTGAGTCCAGGCCAGCATTTTTTCTAGTACCTTGAGTCAATCCTTGAAGGTAGGTGTCAGATAAGAAGCAAGGTCCAAGTGGTCTCTTCTCCACCCTGTCTTCTGGGTCACGATCTAAGTATGACATTGACCTACTTGTACTAGTGAAGGGCAGGGTTACAGCTCGGCTGGGGTCAGAAATGAGGGGGCTGGAGAGAACAGGACGAGTCCTCTACTGGAGGAAACATGGGGGCTAGTTGCTAAGGGAGCACATTAGCCCATCAGGGTTCTGGGGACAGAGAAGCAGCAGAAGAGATAAATTTTTAGAAAATGCATTAAGAAAAAGACATAAAAGCCCCATACAGATATTAGGGATATAACACAAATTTGGCTCTGAGTTTCCTGGTAGGCTGAGCAAAGAGGAAAACATGACGAATTATAATCTATAGTGGTCAGCAGACTAAAGGAGCAAAAACTGCCCTTAAGAAGCCTTTCTGTGGCCCCTTCTTGGGTGCGGATTCAAATTTACCCCCAGTGGGTGTTCATAAAGGGAACACTGTGTCATGACATGATGTCCTTATTCGAACTGCGACATGTCCAGTGTCATTCCTTGTATCGCTTCTTAGTATAAGCGGACGGGTGGCTATGCACAAGGCCTGCCCTGGGAACATGACCAGGGTCTGTGTTGGCAGGGTAGTCATGATAATACAAGTATAACAGGGAAGACAGATGTGCCACGCCGAGCCTGCTGCATGTGGACATCATATTGGAAGGTGACTGAACCCTGTGACAATGTTGCAGCACTGTGACCAGCAGGCCAACCTTGGGCAAGCCACCCTGTGGGCCTCCTTTCATCACCGGTCAAGGGGTCAGCCAATCGCCATGCCGTCTTCTTCCTGGGCCCTGGGAGAATTAAGCACACATATTTTAGGCTCAACCTCAACTAATCAGAGACTGAAATAAAGCTATAAGTTTCTATATACTATTGATCCCCACATGTTGATTAAAAAATATGCGGTAGTGAGGGAGAGGTGTGAAGCGCAGCAAGATAAGGGTACTAACAGGATGTTGTGTAAGGAGCAAAAAGATTAGAGGAGAGAGAATGATCGCTGAGCGCGTACTCCGCCACTCGTTTGTCCATTCATTTGACACCGTGTTCCTTGCCCTTTCCAGTCTGTGAAGACTTCCTACATCCCTTGGCCTGTGGCCCCTTCCCGCGGTCACATCACTCTGATCTCAGCTCCCGTGATGACATCTTCTCCGACTGACCCTCCTTCTTTTGTCCCTTTGAGGACCCTGGTGATTACACTGAGCCCCTGGGTCCTCTGGGACCATCTCCCCGTCCCAAGATCTTTCATCACACCTGCAGAGTCCCCCTTTCCATGTCAGGTTACACACTGCAAGGTCCAGGGGGCTAGGATGTGGGCATCTTGGGGGGGTCCCTGTGCTGCCCACTGCAAAGACCGGTGCATGAGCAGTGCACCCGGTCCATCCTGGTTTGCCTGAGACTGCCCCGGTCTGGAGACGGAAAGCCCTGTAGCTCATCACCCTTGACGTGTGACAGGATCGGGGTAGAAACACACGTGCTGGTGGCTTGTGTTTTCCATTCTGACTTGGACCCTCCCTTGCACTTCAGACATGGCTCTGTTACCCTCCACTGCCCCCCTCCCACTCTAGAAATGCCCAGCCGTCGGCAGGTCTTCATGTCGCCGTGATTTCTGCCTTACCAGCCCTCAGCCTGGGGTTCCTGCCTACCCTCTCTGTTCACACAGCCAACGGCTGCCCAGGAAGGACTGCGCAGGCGCTCCTGAGGCGCTGCCCCTGCCGGGCACGTCTCCAGCCAACAGCACTCACCCAGCATAACTACGAGGCTGCCTTCTAGCTTATGAGTGATGCCCCTCATTCAAGGCCTAGGTCATGCTTATGCTCAGTGCCCGGGGATATTGCACAGGGCCTTGGCACTTACATAGAATTCGGGAAATGCTTGCGGATGTGAGCCGAAAGGAAGAATGGATAGATGCCTGGCTGGGTGGATGGAAAGAGAGACGGATGGGTGGCCCTATGGCTGGCTGCCTAAGAGTGATCAATATATCTGGGGAGTATCTCAGATCCTAACAGCATCGAGGCAAAGAACAATCCGCACGGACTTTGAGGCACTGTTATGTCAGCCCAGATGAGTGGAAATGGAAAGTAAAGCGAACTGAAGGGAAGCAAAGCAGAGAAGAGAAAAGAGGAGGAAGTGCGTTGTGGTCTCCAGCCTGGACCACAGGCTTGGAAGTCGCTCCGGCTCCTTGAGATGGGACTGCCATGGGATTCCAGAGGGAGAAGCATGCAGGCCAAGCCCAGGCCCACCCTAAGAGGGCACTGTCTGTCACCGTTCTAATCCCAGGGTTCTGGGCTGATACCTGTCAACCCAGATAAAACGCCGCGTCTTTTCTGCCTTGCTCAGATGCTGGACAGGTGTCTTACACTCTTGAGGGGAGTTGAAGGAACTAAGTGTGACTTGTTGCGTATACTTCTAGAACAGCCTTCTCCTGGGTTGGAAGGACTGGGGATGAGACATCAGTGGATTTAGTCATCAAGTGGGTTTCCATCTCTCCCTGGTGCCAACTGAGAGACAGACCCATGGTGTTTTGATTTTCCACTTGCCCAGCTGAGACTGAACTCTGACTCCTGAATGCTCAGAAGTAAGCCCCCCATTTTTTTTTTTTTTACTATGGTTCTTCTCTTTTTGACCCAGCCTCACCACCGATGGAGAACCACCAGCAAAATATAAGAGGACTGGGGTCCTTGGCACGCTTCGGCTTTGCCAACTTTGTCACCATCTCCTCCTCTGCATCTTCACTGGCCTCACACCTTCGTATTCATCTTGGGAGCCTCATCAATATCCTGGCAATAGCTGAACTCAAGACCATCAAGTACAACACTGTGGGGTTTGGTAAGGGAGAGTCGACTGAGTGTCAGCTTAGGGGGGCTCGGGCCAATGTATTTGGGCTTCTCATAATTCATGGACCTTTCTGGCATATCTCCCAATCCAGGCTGGCTGCAAGGAGCCACACCAGCTGAGCTTCAGACTCCATCCAGCTCCGACCCTGTCCCAGCACAGCTACGTGCTTTGAGGGAGGTGCCTCAGTGTCTCCACCTTGAGGTTCGGGGTGGAGTTTAGACCAGGTGGTCACTCAGAATGACATTCTAGCATTCTGGCCTGCCTGACTTTGTACAGCGTTACTATGAATTACTTAGGAGCCTCGCCTTTGCCTCGTCTAATGGATAAGGTCAGGAAATACAGTCCTTATGCATCTGCAGCTCAGCCCGTATGTAAATCATCTGCCTGAATCTGGGATCAAACCATGCCTGATCCTCTGCATGATAATGATGGGTTATGGTGGCCATATGTCCTGGGTTTCCTCGGACAGCCTTGATTTCAAATATTCGGTCCCATCGACAGACCTGGTGTCAGATCATCTATCCCGATCTTTGATTCAAAAAATATGGTCAGCAGATGGCAAGTGCTTCTCCATCACTGTGGCACAGGCGGATTGTCTTCCTCTTCTTCCCAAATCCCTGCCTTCCTCTCCAGGCAGACGAGGCCGTTCCTCTGGGCTCTCCCTCTGGTTGCTGCATGGTCTCCATTCTAGCGTTCTCATGCCTGCGTCCTGTGTTGGACACAAACTCCCTAAGGCCGGGGACAACATTTGGTTCGTCTCTATCTCCCTAGCAGCGGTTCTGAGTAAGGGCAAAGAAAGTTTTCAGGGGCCCATTACATCAGACAATAAAAGTCCTTCTGAAAAATTGTTGGCCTACATTTTAAATGAGAACGTCTTAAACAGAACCAGAGAACTTCGCGTACAAAGAAGAAATCACATCCTTTTTCTTGGCCTTTTCTTTTCCTCCTCCCCCCCCCGCCCCCCAGATTCTCTCAGATCTTCTAAAAGACCTGGACCTGCAGATGTCGGTGAGCGGGAGGGAGCGGATTCTGGAAACAGGCTTTCCGAGCTCCATGGAATTCAGTCTACCCATGGCCATCAATCTGAGACATTATAGGAGACAATCCACACTTCAGCTCTTCCAGGAATGTTGGGAATCCGCTCAGTCATCGAATCCTTTGCAAACAGATTTCTGAATTGCAATATCTCATTTGTTTCCTGAGCGAATGGAGGGAAAGGCTTTTGGGAGGTACAAGGTGGAAGAAATCTGTCTTGTGTTCTGTGGAGACAACCCTCAGCCCCCCATCTTGCCTTCCCTTTGACTGGCTACTTGTAGTACTAACCCCGTTCTTTCCGTACCTTCTTCTCCCTGGTCTCCCTAGACCTGCGCATCTCTGAGTCCCTTCCAACCCAGACGCCACACTAAGCTGTGGTCCAGTGTGGTCCGTAACTTTACTTACACCCAGCGCAAGGTTGGTGCTCCTTAGCTTACCGTTCCAGACCTCTCCCGGTTTGGCCACCCACTCCATTTACCCCTGCTCATCCAGAGCTCTGTCTTCTGTTCCAGGCCTTGCAGCTGTTGTGGGTCTCTGGACCTCCATGTCTGCCCAGACTCTTCCCTCGGGATGCGTTTCTGCCTTTAAGCTCTGTGGCAACCCCTATATGCCCTTTCAAACCATGCTGGATGATCTCCTTTACTGTGAAGGCTTCCCTCACCCCATGAGTATAGACAATGACCACGATGATGATGATAATGACAAAGCTCGGGTCTGTTTAGCAGGCACTCTGCGCACGGCTGGGCACTAAGTCTCTTGTACACTTTGCCTAATAGGATATTTTATAACAGAAGGAAAACACGTCTACCTCAGAATGACTTATGGGGAAGAACTAAGCCCAAGGGAAAATAGCTAAAATAGGCCAGAACTGAGCTTGGGACTCAGTTTCCATCTGACCTCGAAGCCTGGGCCACTCCATACCTTACAGAACCCCAGAGAACTTTCCTTTAGTTCATGTGACTCCAGTGTGGCCATCCCAAGCGTGGGGGGCAGCCCTGGGTATCTTGAGGACAGAGGCTTTGCCTTACAGACGCATTCCTCATCAACCCTCCCCAGGGTCCCTGATGCAGGCAGAGGTGCTAGGTGAGTGGGCCCACGGCCGCTCCTTCCTCTGCGTTTACTGTTGCCCAGAGGCACCTCTCAAGAGCAACATATATACCCATCCACCCAGATCTGTGCCCATATCCATGGCTGTCCCTCCAAAGGGGCCACCACGATCTCTAGGCACCAACATGAACTGGCCTTTCTTTTGTCTGGATCAGAAGCAGAAGCCCCGAAGACTCTCAACCGATGGAGAAGTTGGCAAACCTCCCCCTCCCAGAGAGTCTGAGCTGAATGAGCACAAACAGAGTCACAGCTGATGGAAGCAACTGTTTCTCTGTTGGCCAAGGGACAGGTTTCCTGGCCTGGAAACTCTTTTCTCTCTTGCTGGAGATGGGCTCTCAAATATTCCCCAAGAAGCCAGCCTGGTTGCCTAAGAAACCCCATGTACTGGATGAAGTAGCAACACACACATTGATCAATGGAAGATGGGAGTAGGTCTGCTTTCAATCTGGTCTATATCAGCCAATAGCAGCCAACCGCTTGACCACCTGGACAGAGGGGATCCCTAACTCTCTGTCTGGTTTGCTTTGGGCAATGTTCCACTCCAATAGGGGAGCTTATTGGCTGATTGGAGAGGTTGCATTAATGAACATGGGCCGTTTCCGACACCCGGCAAGCTTGCCCTTGTCTCCTTCCTCTTACTCCAGACTGAACAAGGCCCATCAGCAGTCCTGAAAGAACTCTCGGATCAGACTCCTTCATCAGTCCCGTTTCCGTGGCCCCTTTAGGCACACACGCTGCGTGAGACCCCAGCAGTCTCTTCAGCTGGGCTTTGGGACACCAGCTGCAGGGTCCCTGGAGCTGCAGTGGCCTCCCTGAATCACCCGTGGATGGTTTCCAAGTTGGTAAATCAAAACACACCTGCTGAGCTCACCCCCTGGGCCCTGGGACTGTGCTGGAAGAAATGAAAACTCTTCAGGGTTCTAAAACCTTAAGTCTCTGCTAGAACCATAAATATAAGCCAAGTCTAAAAATGACACAAATGGTGGCCTGTGTGTGTGGAGTGTATCTACAGTTCCTCGTTAGAAGTTCAAAGCAGAAAGACTTGGGGAAGAAGAACTGAAGGGAGTTCTATGGATGTGAGTAAGCAGAGAAGACTTCAGGAAAAGGGCCAAACGGGACGTACAACCAAGGTTTCGTCCAGACAAAGATCTCACAACAGATGTGAGCGACGGACAGCTACCCAAACCAGGAGGAAAGCAACGGCAGGAGTGGGCTGAGCCCCTCCCTCAAGGCTAATAAGCATCGTGCCTCATTGACTGCCTACCACCCTTGGCTCCTCGGGACTGTAGAACCCTATCAAGCATGATGAGGGTTTGTGTCATTGTGATCGCTGGTGCTTACCTTGGACCCTGGGCCACGGCAGGTGCCCAGGAAGCGTCAAAAGGAAGGACGCCTGTGTACACAGAAGCAGCAGCCGGTCCTCCACTGGTGGCCTTGTGTGCACCACCTTACTGAACCCTCTCGCCAGGCTGGTGAGGGACAGGGTGAGAGAGAGCTCAGCTGGTGGCCAGAGGGTGGGCGATCGGTGTCCGCTGGCCCGAGCTTGCGTTCTGGCTCCTTTCCCTGCGGAGTGTGTGTGGGGAGGCAGTCCTCTCGAACCGCAGACACCTCATGAGCTTAAGGGGACAGTGGGTTGTCACATTAGGAAACACATGTTTACAGGGACACATAGTAGGTGCTCAGTAAATAGGCGCTAGAATAACTTCCTCACTTTTAGATGTGCCACGTGGGCTGTGGCCGCCACCCACGGGAGAAGCCACCAGTACCATTGTGAATTAGAGCCAGAAGGGCTATTGTCACGTGGAGTCCTTCCTTGTGACAATTTTTTTTTGCTCCTGGCCACACTGACCTCCCATAAAAGCCTCACAGTGAGACAGGAGCTGACACTGGCCCCATTCTAGAGATGGTGACAACAAGGAATCAAGAGAGGCGGGGCTTAGGGCTGCTCATCCTTTACGGCAGCGATTTTCACCCGGCGCGCCCCAAGAATCTGTACAACACGCAATACCTGACTATGTCGTCAGGGGCATTGGCCTCCTTTTCCTTAGACTGTCAGACAAATGACAACCGCCAACACAAGAAGCCATCTGGCATGAATGAATCAAAATTGTACCTACTTTTTGTCAGATCAGCAAAAAACATATCTATTTTGGTCTGTCACGGAATTTTAGTCATTTGTTTATGTGTATGATGCGATGAAGGCTGAAAATTGCCAATTGATGGTATTTTCCAGGTTTTAACACGGATTAATATCCTAGCTCCATGTTTTCCTGATACATGGCTACGAAGTTCCTGGGTGCAGGCTGGGATAGACCTTGTCTTTGAATTTGCCAAGCCAATGACGGTGCTTGGCACCAAGGAGGAGCTCCCGAGAGAGAATCATTTGGAATTTTCCGGAGTGTTCCTGGATAAAGTGAATTGCTATCTATCTGCACAGTTAAGGACAGGTATACAAAGTGGCAAATTGGATGCTCAACCAAGAAGAGGTTTTTTACATTTGTTTTTAAATTTATTCTGGCAAAATGAAGTAAGGGTCCGATGCCATCGTAGAATTCTTTGTCTCTCACTTCACTGATCCAAGCCCCCATACGTCCTTCTTCCGAAACCCACGCCCCCTCAACGAGAAGGAAAAATAATGGTCCATCACATCATGGCCAAACTAACTGAAAGTGTCTTACCAGACTTCTATCCGGGCCTGGTGTGAACGGCTTCTATTTGGCTGGGAAACACCGCTACTGCTGTGGTTGGAAAGCAAGGTTGGCCCTCACCGGTGGACTTGCACGTGGATGGAATAAATGAAAAGACACGACAGCTAAGACAGCTAATGGGGAGTGAGACACCCAGTCCGCCTCCCACCTGAGCGGTCAGGGGTAGGATTAGGACAGAGAGGTGACCACCCTGCTTCACTCTCCTGGTTGTTTGGTGGCATCAGGTCCCTCCTTGTGTCCCTCTGGGTCACTCCTGGCTCTACTCTAAGGGGAACTAGACTCCCTTGTAGCTCAGGGTGGCTAATGCCCTTTCTCAGAATTGGCCTATATTTGGGGGATTGCTAGCAGGTGATTTTATTCTTTTGGGTTCAAACAACCAATAGCCTGCAGAAACCCAGAGAATGGACAGATGTGACTCAGGGATTCTGGTCTGTCTTCCTTGCTCTCAAATAATATACAAATACGTGTACTAAACAAAATTAAAATTAACCTAAAGCAGATGTGTGTCCCTTAAGAAGAAGAAAAATAAACCTACATGGAATACGGCATTAACAGTAAAAAAAAACCCAGATATAAAGTTGTTTATCCAGCGCAACCTCAAGTACATAAAATAATGTTTGCTGGGAGAATGAGGCGCAACCAATACGTGAGTGAATAGTTTTTAATCTCTGGGTGTTGCAATTATGAATGGTTAGCATGTTCTTATCTATTTAGGATTTTCCTAATTTTTCTACGATGAAAATGAATTCTCTTTTATGATTATAAGGGATACATATATATGCATATATTTATATATATATCTACAAACACACACACATGTAATATAATGAATGGCACTGCTGAGCCTGTTAAGAGAAGGTCGCCTGACAGCTCTGCATCCTGGATCAGGATGAATTTTCCTGCAAAAACAAACCTAAAGTAAAGGACACAGAGAAAAGTAGAAAACCGAGCTCCCGGCTAAGCATTCCCTTAGCAGCATGGACTTAGTGTCGTGTATTTTTCCAGGCCCTGAAGACCTCCCCACCGCCGAGCCCCTCACATCCTGAGAGCTAGCCATGATGGGCATGGCATTGGGGGATCCCTCTTGTCCAGGCCCCCATGTTGCCCTATCCTGACACCCTGTGACCAGAGCAGTTGCATTGGCCGTGGGAGCGCAGCACTTCAGCGACGGGCCCCTGGATCTTCCATGAGAGCTGCCTCGTCTGCGGGGATGCTGAGGGCGGTGATGCTGAGCTCCTTGGGGCCATGCAAGTCCCACCGTGGCGTGCACGTGGTTGGCAGAGGAGGGGGCTCCAGGCCACAGCCTTGCGGAAAGCACCCCCGCTCGTTCCTTTCCTTATGCAGGTGCCGTTGTGTGGTGGGTTTTTGAAGTTAATACAGCAGATCGATAGCATCGAATTCATTTTCCGCCCATGAGGTGAGCCCCTTCGAGGACACTGTCCGCACCTGCTTCCCTCCGGTCCGTGCGTCGTGCCTCCAGGTCTGGAGGCCTGAAGGAGGGAGCCCTGTGCCGAATCGCCGCTGCACCTCATCCAGGCTTATCCCCCACCCCCCCACCCCCCGCTCTGCAACCCGCCGCTCACACTCTGGCCGAGACACGCAGGGAGGCAGGGCTTCCACCCCATGTTGGCTCCCCGAACCCGGGAGAGCTCTCTGGCATCTTCAGCTTGGAGGGAGGTGCCCGGAAAGCTCTGAGCGCGAGCCCCTGCCCCCAGCCTGCCTGCGGAGCGGAGCGCGGCGGTCCCGTGGCCGTGCGTGACTGCCCCAGGCTTCACGCAGCTGAGCGGAGCTGGAAGCCTCCGCGACACATTCCTGGTTTCAACTTCACTTTCCCTGCCTGGTTCCTATTAGCGCTGTGGGTTTCCAAGCCTTAATTGTGGGGCTCCGGCGGCAGAGGCGGGCGTCCTAGGGCAGCCAGCTGCCGGCCAGGTTGCCAATGAATGAGGTCGTTGAGTCGCCCTTCTACGGCCTGGACACTGGGTTATTTACCAACTTCTCAGAAGCAAACAAACCAAAGCAGAACCGAAAACCTTGGAAGGCGCCAGGCCGGACATATGCTCTTGCACTCAGGGACAGAAGCCGGCAGATTGAAAGTCGTATTTGTGGGTAAACACCGGCTTCCTTCATCCCGGGCCATCCGTGTTGCATTTCATGGAGCACTTTCCCTGGAAGGTCTGGCCTCCAGCCTCATCCCCAAACCCGGCAGTTGCTCCCCGGGAGGGCTGGGTCACAGAGGTGGCCGGGTCCTCTCATGGAGCAGATGTGGGACATCCTGAAATCCCAGCCAGGGGGAGGTTTGGTTCGATGCACTGAGATGCTTGGCCAGGTAAGCTCAGCCGGCTCAGCGGGAAGGAAGCATCCTGCCATCCCTGCCTCCACGAATAAGTATCCATTATAAACGCCCTCCTGAGACCCCCTCCAGCATCTCCAAGGCTCAAGGCACCAGGTGCAGCCGTCAGGGGAATAGAAGGGTCAAGTCTGAAGATGAGGGGGCCAATGCGATGATGAGTCAGGCCCTGATTTAATGGCGTCCCCACCCACCAGCCACTGGGTCCCCAGGATTCAGTGGCCCGATTTGCATTAAGTTTGTGTCACTTCGTGAGTGGCCTTTGGCAGCGGACCTGAGCTGTAGCCTTCTGAGTGATTTTCAATACCTCACCCATTCACTTATTTATCCATTTACTGGAAACTTTGTGGCAATGTCTGCTACTTGCCAGAAACTGCGTGTCTGACATTGCGTGTACTGGGATGACCAAAACGCGGTCCTAAGCAACATACAGTTTTGCAAACCCATGCCAGACGCAGCCCTGCTCTCGTGGGAATGAGGTTTTAGTGAGACAAACAGCAGTCAAGAGTCAAGAAGTCCTACAGCGTGGCAGGTGCTGTGGACCAGAGTGTGGGGTGCTAGGACCCAGAGAAGAAGGTCCCGATCCTGTCCTCGGGGTCAGGGATGCTTTCCTGAAGTGTGTCTGAACTGATTTCAAAGGACGAGTAGGAGTGTTCCAGGTGAAATACGAGGAGAGGCTATTCTTGGTCAGAGGAGTAGTCAGTGCAAAAGCCCTGTGGTGTAGGCAGGTGCCACTTTTGCAAAACACCTCGGGGGCCTGGGGCATGCTCATAGAGACGAAGGTGTTCAAAAAAGCAGGGGCTCACTGATCGTGAAAGACCCATAGTGTCATGCGAAGGAGGTAGCCCTTCTTCCAGAAGGAAGGAGAATCCTTGTCAGTCTAATGAAGATATCTCCGGGATCAGATGCATTTATAATTCTCCCTCTGGAAGCCACAAGGGCCGTGGCAGGAACGAGGGAGGCTGGAGGCAGCAAGAGGCTACTCCTAAGTGATGGGGCAGCACGGATGGGGATGAGCAAAGGGAGGCCACTCACGACACACGGCAGAGTGACCGTCCATGGGACCCGGACTGGTTATCCAATGGGAGGGACAGGAAACTACGCAGCTGAAGAGGTCTCCAGTCTTTAGTGACAGGGCCATTTGCTCAGTGGTGGCAGGCGGGCTGCCCAGGCGCCCAGATTGTGTGCTAGAGGAACCATGGTCTCCCTCACACGGGGACGCTTCTCTGTCCCTCCCCTGCACTGCCCTGAGCTGTGGCTGTCAGTCACTCTGCCAGGGGGGGCCAAGAAGTCATCTGCACGCTCCTCGGTGATCTGGAGAGCTTCCATCACCGCTTTCCTTCCCTTGGAGACTAAGTGAAAAAAACCGACTCCTCCGGGTGCCAGATTTGTGTTCCTGTGTGAGGAGATTGTTTTTTCTTTTTTGCATCTGTGTGTACGTTAAACAGCAAGAAGAAAGTCGTGAAACTCAAGGAGTTTCCCCAAAAGTAAATCAATTTGCGGTTGAATGTGCTGTGGAATTTGTTTGCAAACCTACGAGAGCGAGGCAAGCTTAAAAAAGATGCAGTTGGATGAGACTGCAAAGTTTTGGAAAGTTCTTTGAACACATGTAAACATGATATGTGTAAGCAAATGTTTAACTTGCCTTTTTTACTTCTACAAATTATATTATGAAATCAGACGTCTGTGACTTCTTAAGAATGTCAAATCAGTGTATTCCTTCAAAACAGATAATTGCCTTGTGCGGCTCAGCTTCCAGGCTTCGGGGCTTGGAGAGGTGGGGTTTGCAGCCTGACGATGAATAGAAGCTTGTTGGCCAAGTGGGTTTGCATCGTGGGGGCGGCGGGGCAGGCCCGCTGCGGGGCTGTCTGGGGGGTGGGCTCTCTGGACACAGAATGCCTGCCCTCTGGAGAGGGAGAGAGGTACACCCCTTGTACTTCCTCCTCCCAGGACCTTCATGCGAGGAAATGACACCCTGCCCTCGGCGGGGGGAGAGCTGCTTTCTACTCGCTCGTGGGCAAGGACGGCGCAAAAGGAATTGGATCTGATAGTGGTACCAGTGTTGCGTCATACTCTGCTCTGTGAGAACCAGGGTAGAAACCGCTCAAATGCAATTGCCCTTCTGGTTCCCAGCGCGATGGAATTTGCCAGATCCGTGTTTATGAGCACAGCTAATGTGCGGCCGGGGTCATCTGATATGGAGCCTCCTGCATTGTTGCCAGTGGAATACTTTCCGGGGCTTCGGAGGGGAGATGAGGGCGACAGAGAGCGTGTGTCAATATGGTACGCTCGCACACACAATGAAGCTGTTACTCCCAGGCGTTTCTGCTAACTCCGCAGCCAGACCTGCAAAGGCATCCTCTGGAGCCACCGCTGGGCTTTTCGTGAACACGCAGTCCCCGGAAGTCAAAGCCTGGACCTGCCACTGCGTTCCGAGGGGCTCTTCCCACCTCCCGAGCCCCACCCCAACTCCTGCTAATGCTCGCAGCAACACACGTGCATTCCCGGGCAGAAGAGACCACATAGGGCTTCATATGTAAGGAGGCATTAATGTGATTCCTCGGGTGCAAAGCAATGTCAATGGGGCCATTATCATGCCTATGCCGCCACTTGGGAGCCCAATTAACTCAAAGGTTCTTGTTTCCTTGCGTTATCCATAGCAGATGTATGGGTGATAGATTATTGGATATGCAGCTCTCAGCGTCGTTCATTATTTATTCCCAATTTATTAGCTGTGCATTGCTGTTGTCTTGGAGAGGCTGTTTTACATTGAAAGGAAGCTCACATTAAAGAAATAGGCATTGCATCTTGATCTGGAAATTGTAAAACCACAGACTTGTCGTTTTCTGAAAGTTTGATGGGGGGTTGTCGAGTCTTCGGGCCTGGAGCAAATATCACTGACACCTATTAAGTGTCTCCAGGGTGCTGATGTGTGTTCCAGATGGTTGAGTCATTCATTCGACAATACGGACAGAATTTCTGCTGAGTAAGTGCTGAAGGGAATGCAGGCTCTGCCCTCAAGGAGCTTATAGTCAGTACAGTCTTCCCTCACTTACCGCGGGCATTAGGTTCTAGACCCGCCCACCCCCTTCCCCGCTATAGGTGAAAATCTGTGAAGTGGAACCTTACATTTATTTTAGTGTTTATATATATTGTAAGGCTTTATAAACCCTTCCCACACACTTACAAACCGTTCCCACTCCCTTATTAACCTTTTCCACACTTTTATAAACACTACTTATGTTCTTAAACATATTCTACACTCTTAAACCTATGTAACTGGAACAACATACGTATACAGTACCGCAAAATCCCACGATATAGCGAAAAATCCATGATAAATAATTAAATATATATATTTTTAATCCCGCGATACAGCGAGGCCACAATAAGTGAACCATGATATAGAGAGGGACTGCTGTTTATGCTGACGAGAGAGAGAGAGAGAGAGAGAGAGAGAAGAACTTTATAAATATCCTTGGTTTACCGATGAGGGCGTTCTGATACCTTGAGAAGGGAAGTGACTCACCTAAGGTCACTCAACTGGTAAAGAAAGAGATGGGGGAAGAAACTAGACTTTGGTAACCCCGATTTGGGACCTCTATCCATTGCTTCTCTATGGAGTGAGATGTAAGGAAATCAATGACATACCTGGCTGGCCCCCAGAGCTCCCTAAGATCAATGAAGCCCATGTTCAGAGAATGCAGGTCATGGCTTTTGTACATGGCCTGACACTCTTGAACGGATGGGAGGCAATAGAAAGATGGCATTTAACTTGGTGCTGTATTGGGGGTCACAGTCACCTCCATCTCTTGAGAAGGTCTGTCCTAACCTCAGCATTCCAAGGGGACATTCATCTATCTGTAACAAATATTTTTCTGTTTTAAACACTAAAATTACTAAGCATCTCGTGATTGGCGAAATGCATGGTCTGTGTAGGTATGCGGGTGTGGGCGGGCATAGGAGGGCGCCTCTTCGCCCCTCCAGGACTCAATCTTTACTTTGTAAAATAATAATACTAGCACCGCCCACACTGGAAGGTACAAGAAGATGAACGGAGAGCACACCTGGGCAGCCCGTGGTGCAGGCTGTACACCTGTCAGATACGGCAGTGACAACGTTGTTGATGACAGAGAAAACATCTAAACATCCCGTGTGGTTTTCTGCTGGTGTCACTCCTACCTAGAAAGGCCCTCATTCTCCTGTTTTTCAGAAGAACTAACAGAGGGTCCCAAAGTAACTTATCTAAGCCAGTGAAGGGCATCTCAGGACTCCACGCCAGCCTTTGGTCAGGCTTGGAAGCCTCCTGCACTCTTCCCCAGTCCACTTTCAGGGAACTTATGTTGGTAGCTTGCAATCGGCCATGGTGGTACCATTTACACCTTGCCGAGAGGCAAATGCCACAGTCCAGGGCTATTTCCCCCAGACAAACACTGTTGAACATCAGTGTTCCCTTGCCTCTAGGCTTCATGGGCTATCAAATAAAAATATGATAGTGTCCTCATTAGAGTTTGGTTCTTTAAAGGGAGGCAATCTCAGCTCTTTGGGGGAAGTCGGAGCAGCTGGTACCCAGTCAGGGGGTTCAAGGCGATTTTCAGACAAATCACCTCCCAAGGACGCTTCAAAATATTGGGCCTCTTTAGCAAGTTCTGACTGCAGGCCCTTAGACAGCAGCACCTGGTCTGTCATCTGCACAGATTTTCCTTAAAATTTCAGAACCAGAGACCCCTCTGGCTGGCTGACCAGGGTCACTGCCAAGAGAAGTTCTTAGCGAGCATGTACAGAAATGTGTTCCTTGTTGGAGTCAGGCCACATTTTCCAGAGCGTGAAGGAAAGAGACTATTTCCAGATGACATTTTTTTGCAGACACATCAGCTCAGAGCACAAGAACCCTCAGCCCTGATATCAAAGGACAAGAAGGTGGGGGGAATGGGGAAGAATGAAATCACTGTTAATGACAGATCCATGAACTACATTTTTTTAATCATCAAAATCATTAGCAGCTGCTCTGAAGTTTCCAGAACGGGGTCACCTTTTGTCACCATTATCAGATCTAAGTGACACAGAGAGAATGAAGTGGGGACCTCAATACATGCAAAAAAATGTACTCATACGTTGTACTGTTCATCATATGCTAAGAAACAAACAAATGCACACAAGATCCCCGTCCGTTTGAACGTGAGGGGCAGAAAGTAGGGCAGAAGCGCTGGGTGGCTTGTGTTAGGCTGACAACAATCGCCAATAAGAATCAGAAATCAATTAGGTTTTGTCTGACTCCTCCCACATGGAATCCCCTCTGCACACATGGGCACCTTTTCTCTAAATGACAGGATCGCTACATTATCTGAATCCAAAGAAAAAGCCTAGGGATATGGCTTGACAAAAACAACTCAGGGGGGCTGTTCCCACATCCAGAGGCCGTGGGGAGGACACCACTTTCATCCTGGAATTAGTGGCTGTAGAATCTTGTTTGTGTTATTAAGACAATGGGATGGAAATTCTGGCATCAAACTGTTCTGGAAACAAATATTCAAACAAAACAATTGGGACATATGGTTTCCTATACAGACTGGACACATTCCTGACACTCACGTACATAAACAGAACGGACAGAAGCCAAGTCATCCTCCTTTTCTCCTCCTCCTCCTCTCTTTTTCTTATCTTCATCATCATTAGCATCATCATCATCAACCTAATAAAAACCTTCAGAAACTTAGGAAGAGTTTTTTTTGTTTGTTTGTGTGTTTCTGTATATATATATTTCTTCTTCTTCTTCTTCTTCTTCTTCTTCTTCTTCTTCTTCTTCTTCTTCTTCTTCTTCTTCTTCTTCTTCTTCTTCTTCTTCTTCCTTCTTCTTTTTCTTCTTCTTCTTCTTCTCCTTCTCCTTCTCCTTCTCCTTCTCCTTCTCCTTCTCCTTCTCCTTCTCCTTCTCCTTCTTCTTCTTCTTCTTCTTCTTTTCTATGCTCACCAGCCACAACTTACAGACTTACAGATCTCCTAAAATTTCCTTTTGCAGAATGAGTTAAAAAAAAAAAAAAAGTCACTTCTGCCCATCCTACCAACGTCCATGCTGGAAAGCGAGCCCATCTCCAGGAAGTCACTAGAGTCTTCGGAGCGAGGAAGGAGAACTCCCTTTGACTCCAAGAAGCACGTGAGCCATTGACGTCCCCACCGTGTCCCTCTGCTGCACCATCATACCCGGTCATCCGAATTCATATTTTACACGCAGCTTAAAACCCAGCCTTTGTTCTCAGGGCGCCGTGGTAGGGAATCAAGGCTGGAGCTGGAGCTCGGGCCTTCCCAGCGCAGTTAAAAAAAGAACTCTGTGGTCTGGTTCGGCTGAGGCGGTATTGCTCCACCGTTAACGCAATCATGTTACAAGCGCTTGTATTAAAATCATATGCAAGACGAAAATTGGTCTGAATGGCAGCAACTAGGAAAAGACAAAGAAAGATCTGTGAGTTGTCATAACCTGTAAAGAGATTTTGGTAGGAGAAAAATACTGACACCCACACTCACACACGCACACGCGGGGAGAACCAATGGAGCTTGGAAGGGCGTGCGCAAATGCGTACATGGATTTCTGGAAAGCCTCCTCTTCCCACGCGTGCCTTCGAACGACACAGAGATCCCTGCCACAAAAGGCTGTGTGTTGAGAGCAGTGGCGACCTCAGACCTTGCCTAGAGCAGGGCAAAGCCAAGTGCAACCGGAGGGATTGGGATACTGTGCATTCAGTCATCGGCTGGGACTTTGCCAGGCGGGACCTGGCAGGTAGCCACTTGAAAGCCAGCGGCTTTCCTGGTGTGGTCCTGGTTTTTGTTGGCAGTTTAACTCTGCTGTTTTATATGCTCCTGCGGTAGGAATTAAGTCTCTCAAAACGTCAAGGTTTCTTATACTATTGACATGAGAACACAAAGGCACCCTCCTGCAATTGCCCCCTTCTTGCTTAAAAAAAAAGAAAGAGTATCAGACTTTTTTTTTTTCTTCAGTACCTGGAATGTACTTCAAACACTCTTTCAGGGCACCAGAAATGTGGAAGGTCAGGTTTTCTCAGCAGGACGTTATGCAGACCCGAAACAACCCCTCGGTTTTTCATTTCTCTTCAAGGAAAGAGTTTGTAAAGGGGCCAGGAGAGGATTCACAGCCCATCACGGAGCGTGAGCTCGTGAAACACAGGCAGTGCCCCCGCCATGAAGATTTCAAGACTTCAAGAAAGTTCCAAGGCCTAAGACTTGTCACAGATGTCACTGGGAGCGGCAGCAGGAGCAGCCGTTGTCTGGGGCTCGTATGTCCTGTTGTTTAACTTGTAGGGGTGCGTCTTTACCCTGCTCACCCCACATGTCTCTGGCTGTTTTCAACTCGACTCTTCCCTGCTGGCATTGAAGGGCAGACCTATCTCGGAACAGAGTGCTCCAGAATGTCTTCATTCTTGTAGCAAGCGGTCAACTTTGGAAGGAAGGCAGTGAAAATAAAGCCTGAAATGGTTGGCACAGCACATGCTGGAGGGAGGGCCTATATCCTTCCATGAGAAATGCCTTCCGAACTCACACAGAAGGAGCGTGTTTTCCTTAGCAGACCACAGCAGCCTGGAGCAATGGCTTTGGAAGCTTTCTTTTCTTTCTTTCTTTTTTTTTGTTCTTTCTTTCTTTCTTTCTTTCTTTCTTTCTTTCTTTCTTTCTTTTCTTCTCTCCTTCCTTCCTTCCTTCCTTCCTTCCTTCCTTCCTTCCTTCCTTCCTTCCTTCCTTCCTTTCTTTCTTTCTTTCTTTCTTTCTTTCTTTCTTTCTTTCTTTCTTTCTTGTTGATCAGTCTAAAATTGTCTTAATGGTTAAAATAATAGGTATGCCTATGTTTTCTTTTTCCATTTGATTTATTATTATTAATTATTATTATTATTTTGCTTTTAGCATTCTTTTAAGAGACCAATTAGCATGCTTAATCGTTCTGGCCAGAGCAGGTTTGGAAAAGGTTTTAATTAATGAGTTGAGCTACTGCAGACTCAGCACAAGCCGGGCCTCTTTTGGATGCGTGTGCTGGGGGAGTGCACATTATGCTGGCGGCCCTTGCGTTCTGGATTTTATTATTTTCTCTCCCATTATACACTTCTCAGTGTTCGGTCTGGCTCCTCTTTTGAAAATGTAGTGATTTCCTCTTAAATGAGGTAATCTTATGAAAGACCAAAGCTTTGCAAACTTGAATTTAGCAACAGGAATCCCCAGTATTTATATGCACTTTAGTGGGAGTATGAAAAAGAAAGTGGATTAGCTGGGCAACTGAGGCTCGAGTTTCTGTCTTCCTTTTACCTTCTCCCCCCCCCCTTCTCTCTCTCTCTCTCTCTCCCCCAAATAGTTTAAAACACTTTCTACATGCCGAAGTCTATGTTCGGAGTAGTGAAAGTAGAGGTTGACAAGATAGCTCTTGACTTTATAACATGAGGTGATAGAGTCAATTTCAAAATTAAGCATAAACACATGTGTAGAAAGACGACTCTCCACCAGATTTCTCAGGAGCCCAGTGAGATCCTCCAATTCATCTAAGTGAGGTCCACAGCTGGAGTAAGGAAGGACCCCAGAGGACTTCCTGGAAGAGCTGACCTTCTTACTAATTCTGGAAGGATCAGTTGACAATACCCAGGAGGCTTGAGAGATGTGGGTGAACTGGGTGCTCTAAATACTCCAACATAAGAAAAATCCAAAAAAAAAAAAAAAACCAAAAAAGAAAAAATGGGCTGGTTTCCTGATCTGAAAGGAATTTAAAAGGTTTGCAATGTATAGAAAAGGGGCCAAGAGATGCAACTCACAGACATATGGGTAAGGCGGGCTCTGACCGCAGCTCTGTGTGATTGGAAGCCCCATGCGCGTGCCCTCATCCCACGGTGGCTTCGGGGTGCCAGTGCTGATGATTTAAACTGTGTGTCATAAAGGAAGCCAATGTCCTTGCACTAAACCACATGGGGTGGGTACATTCATATCTCCATCCATGGAAAGCCTCTCTTCATGGCTCCCTTCTGGAAAGTTCTGTCCATGTCATAGGCACTGGGTGCTGTATGCCACGTGGCGCTAGAAAGCCATGGTTGTGGTAGCCTCCTGCCCTTCCACAAGCTGTTGGTTTGTCTGTGGGGCTTGCAAACCAAGCAGGTGTTTGTATTTGTCATCTGTTGTTATTATAAGCAATTACCGTCAGCCGGGGAGGTTCAAAGGGACGCAAATGCACGATCACACGGTTCTGGACCGAAGTCCAACGTGGGTCTCACTGAGCTGCCCCACGGCACCGGCAGGACTGCGCTCCTCTCTGAGGTCTCGAGGGGCACGTCTGCTTCCCTGCTTGGTTCTGTGATGCAGGCCACCCACGTTCCTCACTCAGAGGCTCCTTCCTTTGCCTCAGCGCCAGAAACACAGCATCTCTCAGAGACCCGCTCTCGTGGGCCCCTCCCCTCAGACTCTGTGCTCCGCTGGGGAAAGTCAACCCACTGTGAGGACCGTCATGATGACACGTGGGGCCCAACCAGGTAATCTGTCTCAAGGTCTTTAACTTCATTCCACTTGCCACGCCCTCTTTTCCACCAAAGGTAACCTACTCACAGGTTCTACAGGAAGGGGGCATTTTTAAGACCGAGGTTCTTCCAATCACAGTATGTTGTCACAGAACTCAGCGGCCGTCTGCAGAGAGCGGCTGCTCCCCCCCCGGGCCGCACCCCTGCCTCTTCGTCATACGGTGCACGGCACGTCAGTACCTACGGCGAGCAGCACCTTGCTCCTGCGTGCAAAGCCGCTTCGTGAGCGCTCAGAAGCCGGCGAGAAACCAGAGGTTTGCAGCAATCAACTGCCCGCCCCTTGGTTCAAGGGTGGCTCTAATGTCCCCATCCCGTTCCAACATGTGAGTTTGGAAGATGTCTGCGTTTTCAGATCTGTCATTGTCGGGGAGCAGGAGTCCTCTGGTGCCGGGTTGATTAGCTCTCCGTGAGACCCGAGGGCCTGACATGGCAGGGTTGACCCCATGAACCCCAAGGACAC
This sequence comes from Furipterus horrens, assembly GCF_987537825.1. Lineage (NCBI taxonomy): Eukaryota > Metazoa > Chordata > Mammalia > Chiroptera > Furipteridae > Furipterus > Furipterus horrens. The sequence continues at coordinate 207,534,438 of NW_028327173.1, read as the reverse complement.
TCCTCAGGGTGGTGCCTCCAACCGGGCATGGCTCTGTGCAAGGGACCAGGCCCCAGGAGCACGTTGGTGACTGCTTTTCCTTCCGAGGCCTGTGAAGGGAGCCAGGCTGCTTGAGACTTATGGCTGCAAAAGCAGGTTTGGTGACATTGTCACCTTAAGCCTCAGTGTCCTCTCTTACTAATGAGAAGAATGACACCTCCCAACCGGAAGCCGCACCTATTAGATGGGAACGTAAAACTTGCGGCGTGACGCTCAAGAGGGTGCGAAGCCATGAGAAACGAGGGCTATTTTACCTTTAATTTTGTTCCTTCTTTAATCGGGGCGGTGGTCTGCACCAGGTCTGTGCACAACGGGGAACTTACTGGCGGTTGTCACAAAGGCACCTAAGCCCTGCCGCTGAGACACCTGGGCTGTACTGGTGGCTCCAAGGCCCTACAGCCACAGGACATTGGAGTGTGACCGCCGTGCATGACGGAGGGGAGGCCCGGGAGACGGCCCGCCAGGAGGCAGCCTGTGGTCCGAGCCCTGGGCGGCATGGAGGGGGGGAGAAAGGAGGAGGTCTCCCTGGCTGCGGGAGGGGCCGTCACAGGCTGAGGGACAGCTGAAACGGGGGGCGGAAGGAAGCGCTGAGCACTGGCGTGGAGAAAACAAGCGGGTTGAAGCTGTGCAGCCCCCTCCTCCCGGTTTTCCGAGTAAAACATGGACAGCCTCGTGCCGACTCTCAGCACCCCAAACACCCCCGTTGGAGGTAGCGTGTTCGGACCGGGCCATCAGGCGAGCTCATCTGCGGTCTTGGCCCTGAGTGACCTTGGCCAAGACAAAGCATCCTTCATGGGTCCTAACATGCCCCCAGCATGGGCTACATGTGCCATAGGTACTGTCCCCGCCGTCTTTGCCGCATCCTTGCGTGGTACGCATCAGTCACCCCGTGTTCCAGGAGAGGCTGAGTAACCGTGCGGTCACACGGCTGGAGGTGTGCATCACCGCCCGGGCCACCCCACCCTCGAGCGTGGGTGCCGTTCAGGCCTCTGCTCCACACGTCTCTCCCCACCGGACCATCGGCTCCCACCTCGCCCGCCAGGCGTGCCCGATCCCAGAAACACAGCTTCCCCAGCGGCCCCAGGAAAGAACCTTTTCCTCCTCTAAGTTAATTCAAAACCGTTGGAGATTCAAGTTCTAACCTCTTTTCCAGACAAAGGATTTGGAATATCTGCGGAGATTTTAGCTCACATGTGGAGCCCTGTGCCCAGCATTCAGTTCCTCCTGATTCGGGCTCGCCCATCCTCTGGGTCATATCTGCGCTGCACTGCTACCCCTGCAGGGCTCTCCTTCACACTGGGATGGGGTCCATCTCTCCATTCACCCTGGACTCCCGCCCCTCCCCATGCCTTCACCCATTCCAGGCTCTCCTTTGAAAAGCCCACCCCTTCCCTTAATTCCATATTCCAATTCCACCTGTTCACTGAGGCTAACCTCCTCTAGACACCTCCTCCAGGGAGCCTTTCCAGGTTCATCCTAATAGGAGAAGGATTTTTCTAAGTTAAGCATTGATAAGGTGCGGCCCATAGGCCAAGCCCACCCCATCCCCTGCTTTTATACATAAAATGTATCGAAGGACAGTAAGCTCCTTTCTTTCATGGGCTACCTATGGCTGCTTTCATGACACGATGGCCAAGGTAAGAGGTGGCGACAGAGACAATATGGCCAGCAGAGGAAAAACTGATTGGCAGTTCCATCCTTTCCCGGGGAAAAATCACTAGCTCCTGCGATAAGCCATGGACCTATAATCATTTTGTGAGTATTTTTGATGACATGGTTTGAATACTGAATGTTGCTATTGATGATAGCTGTGTGTGTGTGTGCATGTATGTTTGTGTGTGTGTCCTATCCCACAACGGGCAAGATGATTCCAGACGAGACCATTCACCATTTAGGAGACTCAGTATTGCTGGAGAGCACGGAGAAGACTACAGCTCCTGTCATCAGCAAGGGGAATTACCTGGGCACCCTTAGGTAGATTGCACAGCTGTACCCACAAGGGTACCACTACCACTTCAGAGGACTGCTCTGAGGATTGAATGAAATAATGTGTTCTCTGTCCTAACGCAGCACGGGGCCCACAGTAGGTTCTTTCCTACCAATGAGGAACCGCGTTCCCACGTCTCCTGCGCCACATCCATGCTGAACTCGGCCAGTTCACCTTGAGTTCCACTGCCCCTTTGACATGGATGCAGAAATCCTTGACATTGAACCTGAAACAGGAATGAGTGGGGGTGGAGCAGAAGCCACGCTGGGCTCAGCCCTCATTTCACAGAGTGAGCCTCCCGGTGGCTGGAAACTTCCCGTCATTAGGAGCCTGGGCTGGGTTCCAGCTGCCGCCCTGGAGAGAAGAGGGTTCTTATCCCATTACCAGCCTCCTAAGCCAGCCCGTCCCCCCA